>NW_023270377.1:45150256-45573263 GCF_011800145.1 Mirounga leonina | reverse complement strand
GTAATAGTTGTGTTGGGGAGTTACGGAAAAAAAGGATGTGTCCTGCTGTATAGTTATTTGTAGCACAAATTGACTACACATGAGGATTCAAGCACCAGATTCTCTGCAGTTAGCAACTAATGCTACAGACAGAGTCTAGATGTAGCCACACAGAGCTGTCAATAGGTTTTTCTATAGAACTGAGGAATAATGTATAACTGAAAAATGACATATATAATGATAAATAGCTGTCCATGTTAGAGTCCTACACACAGGACTGTACCTGCATTTGTGGTCCCATGTAAGTCTCACAAGTGCCATAGTCCCACAATAATGAATACCAAGTGCCATGTGCAATGCGCTTTGACTCATACTCAGGAGGAAGCTAACTCAAAATCTCTGGATTACCATTTGTACTATTTTACTAAGTTAGTCAAATGGACGAAAAAATATGATTTGACAAATTTAGTTCTCTACAGGCTGCACTGATCACTTATTTTGAATTTGTGTAGCTACAGCCTTGGAGGATGGTTCTGCCACAAAAATAAACAAGACAAAACAAAACGAAACACTTTTACATAAAATATATTATGGACAGACTACCTCTGAGGAGAATGGGGAAAGATCTTTACAAATGATATCTATGATTATGTTGTGAATTAATATGTTTCAGGTATTATGTTGTACGTTAATAATTCCTCTGTGTTCTCAGTTGTCTGAGAGTCGTTACTTATACTCAGAGATAATTTATGCAGTCAACAAAACTAGGTATACGATGCTTTATTAAAAATGCACCAGTTATTTAAGGAGAAACCCATAATTTTTATAATCTTTGCATCAAAAAATTCTATTAAGGTAATAAGTTGACCTGACCTTTTATTTTTTTACCTAGCAATTGCTTAGTATATTTAAAGTTATTTCATTATGAAATGAACTGTATTCAGTAAAAGGACCCAGATCCAATGGCTGGGCCATTAAGAGTGAAAATGCTGTTTTCTGTTATTAAAACCAAAGAGCTGATCTTTAAATCTACTTGTGCACGTAATTTATCATCTTGAAGGAAATTATAATGTTATTTTTAAAATATCTACTATAACTACAAATTTGAAAAGAGCAGAAAACATTATATCCATATGTAGGTAAATAAAACTATTTTACTAATTTATAGCTTGTATCTCTTTTACTATTTTATAATGGGTTTCCCCAAGAGAGTCAAACAATATATCAAAAACAAGTGGCTAAAAATCTGCCTATTCTTTTCATTATTCTCACTCATTGTTCTTACTAAATTCTGATGAATTTGGATCTCCCAGGAAAATCAATGTTTTATAGATACTCATGAGCGTTTGAGCCTCTCCTCCTCCAAAAAGAATAACCCTAGAAAGCTAGAATAAAGGGCTAACACTGGCAAGTGAGATACATCATGGACAAAATCAAAATGAATGCTTCAATACAACAAAATTATAAATGCTCACTTAAATGAAGGTACAAAATGAACTTTCTGAGAGTGAACATTGTCAATTAGGGTGATCATATGTCCCAGTTTGCTAGGGCAGTCCCAGTTTATATTTCCACACTCAAAAATGTCATGATTTGAATGGGAAAAAAATACATGATCACCCTAGCCATGCTTATACATATTGAACTGACAAGTGGTAACATAAATATTGACAGTGAGTAATGTCTTTGGGAAACTTGAGTCTCTGTTTCCCAGAAGAGTTTAAAATAGGTCTTCCTATTTCTAGGATAGTTTTAGTTGGCATTGAAAAAGATGCCCTTTTCGTCTCTGGATATGTATTTATTGTGAATTTATGCTGAATTGCTTCTTATTTGCAGAATATCAATCTTGATTACAAGAATAAATGATTTATTTAACTTTGAGTTTATGCATGTTGACGTAAGTAACATATGATTAAAGTCCCATGTCTTAAGTTCTAAAGATGCCAAATAGCATGAATGTTTTCCCACCAAAGACTTTTTTGTTCAGCTATTGTCATATTGGTATAACTTGTAAAGTTATTAATAATTTATATATTTCTCTTTAATAATTTACTCATATTTAACATCACTCTATTATATACAGTGAAAGTTTTTAAACAAAAAGGAATGTGGAACTATATGTAGTGCATATATTAAAGAATAATACAATAAGAAAAGTAGCAGATCCTTTTTATAAGCTTAGCTTTGAGAAATTAGGTATCTACAGTCTCATCCTGCCATCTAGTGTTAAATATTCTCAAATTGCAAAAAGTTGCTCTCTAACTGAATAATGAAATTCTTCTTTTCTCTGATTAAAAAAAATCCCAACAGCTAGGGAAGATTATGAAGAAAATATTCTGATGCACATGATAACTAGAGTTACAATAGGCAAGTACTTACTGTAAACTATACAATTAAAGTATCAACTTATGTATAGTGAAAAAATACATCATAAAATATTTAGATGCAAAGGGAAAATAATTAAATGTTAAAACATAATATAAGTAAAAAAATAAATTAAAAAGACCTACCATCTTTTGTCTTCCAATAAATATATATATTACATACATACATATATAATATGTATATTTAAATATTTGAAGCGATCGAAAGCTGGACAGCTCTGAAGCCCATGGCTAGGCTAGAATGGATTAACTCCTATGTATCTGACCAGGAATACAAATCAAATCTTCAAAAGCTTACAACAAAGTGAAAGTGTCTCTGACGTCTGTTAAATCAGTCCCTCACTATATCCAAGCATAAAAAATATATATTCTATCACTATGTGTCAGAAAAAAAAATCAGTCACTAATTGGCTATACTCCCGTTCTGGCTAAATACAGCTGACATTTGAGAGAGACATTATTTGGGGGCATACTTATTACCTCCAAGATCTCTCTCTATAAACATTTGTATCATAAGAAATCAAGGTTTTGGAACAACAGCCTTCCATTAAACACATATTAATTGATCACCTACCATGTGCCAAACATTTGGACAGATACTGGAAGTACAAAGTGGTCCTTTGTACATTGTCATGTACAAAAGACATGGTCCTTGATCTCAAGGAATTTATTTTCTATCCTCAGGTAGACATTTAGAAAAATACACTTATTTTTGCTTATATTGTTTAAATAACTCAGATTGTTAAAAACAGTATGTTCAATGACTGGAACAAATCAGGCGGAATAGATAGGAAGGTAGGATGGAGGGAGAACATATTTCCTGTAGAAAAGCACTTTCTCTGAAGATAATAATTACTCTGGAACCTAGAAGGGAAGAAATATGAGGCATTCCATAGATTAAAAAGAAGTATTTGGATGCCAGTAATTTACTGAAAGAGTACTCTTAAAAATTAGGCAAAAGCATTAAGATAATGAAGCAGGTTTGGAAAAAGGATGAGGTGAGCAAACATGTGGATTTGACCTAAGCAATCAATTGCTTGATCAGGGTAGGGCTTTGGAATGTAATTTGCACGACAGAGTTGGCCTCCCTTGATGCAAGGGAATCTGTCTTTACTGGCTCCTTATTAGTCAGTCATTGTGTGAGCCGCTCTGGGAGTGGGGCACGTAATTTCTAGAGAAAGAACTACTATCAGCTGAGGACAGTTTGGAGAAGGATGCAGCTGAGGGCTATGAGCGGCCAATTCTCCCAGCAACTGCGAGATGAGTGCACTGGCTCAATAAAACGTATATGGGAGGGGGCACCAAAATAGAATTTGCTGGAAAATTGTGACAAGCAAACAAAACCTGTCCAAGTGCTGCACCTAGAATATTTGTAGAGTCTGGAGACCAATCAGTAAGAGGAGAGTCCCACATGAATACATCAGGACATAAATTGTAGGACCTTGTAGACTATGGTAAGGAATTTGTATTTTATTCTATGTGGGACGGGTCATAAAATCCAAATCGAGTTTTATGCTTTGTTTCGGTGTGGTTGCGTCTGGCTGGGGTGGGGGGGGGGGGGCGGTAGTGTGAGGAGGCAAGTACCAAAACTTTTCCTGTGAAATGTTTCCATGTCTTTCTGCAGTTATTAATGAAGTTAATGTCCACAGCGTTCACCAGGGTTCCTTACATAGGGTATCCTTAAAATTCCCTTCTCATGGTATTTGTGGATATTCAGAAAATAAAAACACTACAATTGAAGGAATCTCTCTTTTTTTAAATTAATTGTAAAGCATAAAAACAAATTCAATAATGATTTGTAGTGATTAGTACATCTTTAAGTACTTAACATCTAGTAGTGCTGCTGGGTCTCTGTTCTGTTTTAGGAAAGGTTGAGGAAGAAAAGTAACATTGATAACTGGCATTTTTCCAGATATCTGCTATATGCTTTAGATATTTAACTCCGTGAGGATTTTATTCTCACTCTTCAGATGAGGGAATGGAAACTTAGTAAGTTTATACAACTGGAAATTGGTAGAACTGGAGCTTGAAACCTAAGTGCTTTAGTTTTTAAACCCGTCCTCCTTTACAACATTATTGGCAAAATACTTAATCTGGCAAACTACTTCAGTTACTTTTGGAAGAAAATTGTATGGACTATAAGTAAAGTGATGTTGGTTACTGAGGCTTCAGTGAGATAATTCTACATAGAAAAAAAAAATGAGTATTAGCAAGATAGGAAAACAGCACAGTGTTTAGCAAATTTACATTAGGACTTCCCCACTAGCTTAGCTATTTTTCTATTTAAAATATCTGTATTTTTGATTTCTATCCAGATCCTGCATTTTTCAATATTATTTATACATGAATGCTAGTATAAGTTTTTGAATATTTGAGAGGATGACACAAGGAATAAGGGTGGTCATTTTTTAAACTCAAAATTTCCTAGAAACAAGACATTTAAACTTTGTAAGGTAAATTTTACCTCTGTAAAAGGTAAATTTTACAGAGAAATAAAAAAGAACATTCACTGATTTTAATCCCCTTTTTACCCATGTTATGGAACTTTCCATATTAAAAATATTTGTAGCACCTCTTAGGCAATTAGTTCAAAAACAAGTTACTAAAAATTTAAAAAATTCTCATATACATAATTTTTACATTTTTCTCAGTTAATCTTAAAACCACTTATGTCAATTCCATTTCTCATTTTATAAAACTGTTACTTTAGCAAACAAAATTTACCTAAAAGTTCCTAATTTAACTTTTATTGCCTCACTTAATTTGAGTAATTGTTAGAGCTCAGAGACTATATTCTGAAGCCTTAAAATATTAAATATTTAACAAATTGTAGTATGAGTAGTTAACCATTTATTAAAGGCTTATGATGTAGCAAACACTATGCTGAGTACTTTACATGTGCTCTCATTTACCCTCATGATCATTTCACAATAAAGAGACCATGAGAGATACCAAGGCTTAACAAGCTCAAATCCAGGTTGATTTGAATCCAAATTCTATGCTCTTCATTATTTTATTTGATTTGTTTTTTACTTCCACAGCCTTTAAAATATTACTCATTTGTGTCTGACAGTTTATTGAAGCTGTGAGATTTACTACATTTTGAAGATTTTCCTCCCTGATTGACTGTGTATGTATGTAATTTGGGAGGGAGAAAAAGAGAATGTGCAGAGTTAAATAAAAAGTTTCCTATCATACTTAACTTTACAGTTCCAAAGACCTTCTCATTGAATAATGTCAGATATTTTGAGTAAAAAATGGTAATTGTTTATTTCTTCTCTGGAGTAGCAATTTCTTGGCCAGATGGATCATTTAGGTAGCTCACAGCTGTTCACATTTAGAAACTCTGGAAATTTCCCTAGAGTGATTTGCAAATTTTTGTGGAACATTGGTTGAGAGTAGGGAATATGTTTAAAAAATAGACTATTGGAAAGTAAAAATTCTTGCTTTCTAATTCCAAAAATTGATGAAGGAAGAAGGAAGTAGCAGTTTCGTCTGGCTTCTAACTTGAGAGCACCTGCAGCTTAAGGGGTCAGCATATTAGAATTATAACCTCTGAAAATACATATTAAATATACATTAAAACCCCCCAAATAGGTTCGTAATTGATTTAACTAATGTTATCTCATAATGAGAAGAACAGCAAATGAAGAACAGCAAATCATCAGTAATGCTGACAGGAATGATTTAATTTTGGCTACAGTTCAATTTAATTAAAACTTGTTAAAATAAATTTTATATTGAAATAAAAGATTTTGGTACTAGAGATTTATTTTCACTAAATTTTGCTAGTTCCTTTATGAATGATTTTTAAAAGATGGGGTGCCCGTGTGGCTCAGTCAGTTAAGCAGCTGACTTTTGGTTTTGGTTCAGGTCATGATCTCATAGGTCCTAAGGTGGAGCGCGCCCCCCTCCCCACCCTGCCACGTGGAGCCCCTCCCCCCCGTGGAGCCCCAGCGCTCCATGCTCAACTGGCAGTCTGCCTGAAGATTCTCTCCCTCTGCCCTCCCCCAACTCATGCATGCACTTCCTCTCTCTCTCTCAAATAAATAAATTTTAAAAAGAATGATTTAAGAAAGATTAAACACTTTTATAATTATTTCAAAACTTTCATGAGCTTAAAATGCTTTGATGATTTAGTGTAAATCAGAAGCACATGAATTACTTTCTCCAGAATGCATATAATCTTGAGAGGAAAAAAAGTTAATGTTTCAGAATTTTTTTAAATCATAAGCAAAACCAAAATGTTAAGGCATTCAGAATCTCCCAAAGTGAGTGGAACCCCTGTAAGTAATAAATTGGAAGCTTCTCATAAAATCTTCTGATGTCTGGGAATCAATCAGGCACTGCAAAACAAAATCTGTTATGGATGTCGTCAATTTGGATATGGCAGGCTGCATCAACATAGGCCAGTTTTGAAGGAAAATAGCTGACCACTGAAAATGACCACCGTATGCTAGAAGAGATGTTATTATCAAGAGAAGAGCCTAGCCAATGTTGATTTTTTTGTTTGTCTTTTTGATCACAGACCATCTTTACACTTTTTGGCATACTGTGTATTGGAGTTGAATGCTTTTAAATAGAGAACATTCCGATAAAAACCTAAAATGCCAAAATCCAGAGAATTCTTATAGGCAGTCTAGCTCAGTCGTTCATTTCAAATATGAGCAAATGTGAGACTAAAGAAATGAGATGACAACTTCACCGCCAAGTAGGGTCAGTATTGGTACAAAAAACAGTATCTTAGGTCACACTATAAAACTTTTCCCCACAGGCTCTGATGGAAGGTGAAAGCATTAAACAACTCTATTTTAATTAACTTTTATTTTTCTGGGAATGCACTACAGGCACATCATTGAAAGATCAATTAGCCTTTTAACGAGTAAACAACTAGTATCCTCCCTCAGACTTTCACATCCAACTTTATTCTGGCTTCCTTCATTCTTGCCATTGAGAGGTACAATTCCACTTTATTTAAACTTCTCTGTGATTATTCCCCTACATTCTTCTCTGTCCTTTCGGAATTTTCTCTTTATCACTAGTATCTGAAATTTCCTCTGTGTGTAGGGGGTGTGCTGGGTAGTTTTCCGTTGTTGGTTATAGCACACCGTTTCAATAAAGGAAACCTATGTTGTTTACATCTTTAAAATCTCTCTCCCCTCTCTTATAGCCTATTTTTCTGGACTTTCTATTACTTCAAGGTTGGGCTCCTGAATTGATTTCCTAATTTTCTTATTTTTTATTGTCCAATTTTTTTAAAAGGTTTTATTTATTTGGCAGAGAGAGAGAGCAGAGGCAGGTGGAGTGGCAGAGGGAGAGGGAGAAGCAGGCTCCCTGCTGAGCAGGGAGCCAAATGCAGGGCTTGAACCCAGGATCCTGGGATCATGACCCGAGCTGAAGGCAGATGCTTAACTGACTAAGCCATCCAGGTGCCCCTTTTATTATCCAGTTTTCATTTGTATGTCTCTTTCTCTTTATAGCTTAGAGATTTTCTTCACTCCTCTGTTTCTTAATTTGAAAAATGCTTATATATTGGGGTGCCTGGGTGGCTCAGTTGGTTAGGTGACTGATTCTTGATTTCAGCTCAGGTCATGATCTCAGGGTTGTGAGATCAGGCCCCACATAGGGCTCCACGCTCAGTGCAGAGTCGGCTTGGGATTCTCTCCCTCTCCCTCTACCTCTCCCCATAACCCATACCACCACCACCCTCTGCTCAGGTGCTCTCTCTCTCTCTCTCTCCCCCCCCCCAAAAAAAATGCTTATGTATTTTAACATTTTCTTCCTTCATAATCTCATGTTCTTGTGTCCCTTCTCTGCAAATACTAAGGGCTACAATAAATAGAAGTATATTTAGCTCTTTTTATGTCCCTCAACATATCTGAATTTTCTCTAAAGGATTTAAAAAAAATTTTTTTTGTATACATCTTTCATGAGATTTACTGCTACATACATTAGGGTTTTTGTTCTGTTGTAGCCAGTATATATTTTCTATTTTTCAATTTAGTGTACAAAAATGTTATTGATTTCATGTATTGAACTTGCATGTAGCAATCTTGCTATACTTGTATTATTTCTATTTTTTATTTTCCTGGATTTTCACTTATGATAAAGCATATTATATGAAAATAACTGTGATATAATATACTTATGCCTAATTTGTTTCTTCTTGTTTTGGTGTAAAATTAAGACTATCTGTATATGTTGAAGAGTAATAGATACGGAGAACATCTTGATCCTGTTACTGAGTTTAATGGGAATGTTTCTGAAATTTTGCCACTACATATCACGTTGTTTGTTTTTGGTAGATATGCCTTATTAGATAAGAAAGAGCTCTATTTTGCTCAAGTTTTAAATCCTGAAACAGGTGTTGAATTTGGTCAAATGAACTTTATCTATTAAATGATAATTTGGGTTATTTTTTCTGTTGATACTTTTTATTACACTAAATAATTACCAAATGTGAACCATCTTTATATTCTTAACAATCATTGGTATTACTGATTTTTTTTCCCCTTTTGCCTCAGATTCCAATATGGCTGTTACTGATCTTGTCTTTTTAATAATTTTGATACTTTCATCATGAATTGCTTTATTTTTAAAAACTGCTGCATTACAATATTATTTTTCTTGGTTACTGACTTTGTTTTAATATCTTCTCAAATTTTGTGCCTGAGCCTCACTCCAGGCCCAACCCTGGCTGTCAGATCACAAATTGCAGATAGTGCTTGTGGCAACTGGATACCTGGAGTGGACTCGTGAACTTAACCAGAAAGTAACATTTCTCTCAGCATAATATTTGGGTCAAGGCTGGCCATAAGATATTTGGGTCAAAAAGAGTGTGGCCAGGATTTTTTTTTTATATAAGAAATTTTTTTTAAGAGTTTCATGTTCACAGCAAAATTGAAGAAAAGGTGCAGTTTTTCCATATATCTTCTACCATGACACATGCATGGCCTCCCCCATCGTCATCAATCCCCCAGCAGAGTGGTACATTTGTTACAGTTGATGAACCTCCATTGACACATAATGATCATCCAAAGCCCATAGTTTATCTTGGTTCACTCCTGGGGTACAATCTATGGATTTGGAAAAATATATAATGACATATTTTCATCATTAAGGTAACCTACAGAGTATTTTTACTGTTTTGAAAATCCTGTGCTCTGACTATTCATCCTTCCTTTCCTACTTACCCCTGGTAACCACTGATCTTCTACCATTTCCATAGTTTTGCCTTTTCCAGAGCACCATATATTAGGGATCCTACAGCATGTAGACTTTTCAGATTGGCTTCTCTCACTTAGTAATATTCAAAATTCTTCCATGCCTTTTCATGGTTTCGTAGCTCATTTCTTTTGGACATTGAATAATATTCTATTGTCTGGATTTAGCACAGTTTATCCATTCATCTGCTGGAGGACATCTTGGTTTCTTCCAAGTTACAGCCATTATGAATCAAGTTGCTACAAATATCTGTGTGCAGGCTTTTGTGTGGACAAATATTTTCATCTATTTGGGTAAATAGCAAGGAGCATGATTGCTAAATGGTATAGTAAGAGTATGTTTACTTTTGTAAGAAACTGCCAAATTGGTTTTGAAAGTGGCTATACCATTTTGCATTCCTACCGGTAATAAATAAGAGTTGCTCTTGCTCTATCCACCTCCTTGTCAGCATTTGGTCATGTCCGTGTACCTGATTTTAGCCATTCTAATAGATGTGTGGTAGTAGCTCATGGTTGTCATTTGTATTTTACTGATGTTCTGTGTTGTGGAGCATCTTTTCATACGCTTATGTCATCTGTAGATCTTCTTCAGTGAAGTGTCTGTTAAGGTCTTTAACCCATTTTTTTAACAGGGCTGTTATTTTTCACTTTCAAATGTTCTTTATATATTTTGGATTACAGTCCCTTATCAGATGTGTCTTTTGGAATATTTTCTCCCAGTTCATGGCTTGTCTTCTAATCTCTTGACATTATCTTTTGTAGAGCAGAAGTTTTAAATTTTAATGAAGTCCAGTCCAATGAAGTCTATCAGTTATTTCTTTCATGGATCGTGCCTGAGGCCAGGACTTCAATTCTTTTGAGGTAAGAGAATCTAAACTTTCCTAGAAAACTTTATCTGAGAGGATGTGGGCCTTAAATTCTAGAAGTCATCTTGAAACCTGTGAGATTAAAAAATAAAGGCAAAAAATGTTGGGCAGCAGAATCAGGAGTAAAGATAGACTGAGTTTTCTAGACAGTATGAGGCCCTGAGTCCATCTATACTGAGGTAAAATACCTTTGGCCTTTCTAATTTTGTGATCAAATATATCCCCATTTTGTTTCAGACTTTAGGGACCAGAATTTTTTTGGATGAGGAATTTTGGCCAGAATTTTTGGATGAGGAAATCCTATTCATTGTCCTAATGCTCTATTTTATTATATTAGATGACTAAATGCCTACACACCTCTCTCGCTCGCTCGCTCGCTCGCTCTCTCTCTTTGGTGAAATGAATTACCATGTATTACTACTCCCTTAAAAAGTGATGTGAATAATTCTAGCCAAGACACCAGCTATGTGATTGTAGTTCAGAGATTGGTCCTAAGGGACTAACAGGATCTGCTCTGTTCCATAGAACAGAATACAGTAAAAGCAATTTAGGTGTGTTCATGCTGAAGTTCTTGAGAAAGAACTGAAAGTCAAAAGTTGGAAACAAAATTCAAATACTAACTTCATAAAAAGTAAACAAAAATATGAGCAGCTGATAAAGGAACTCAAGGTTTTTCCTAAATAGTTGATTACTTTAATGTCATTTTCTTCCTTATTCTGGTATGGAAATGGGCCAGGACACCTTCAATAGTCAAGATTGGAAGTCCCTTATAAAATGTATAGTTACATGACACATATTTAAATATAGATGTCATAATTATATAATTGTATGAGATGATTGATAGAAATACATATGGAATGGAGCATGGATGGTAAAACATAGTATATTAATTTGTTTGACAAATAACATGTCCTAGTATATGAATGCACATTTGTAATTGAAAGGAGATTATTAACAAATTCCAGTAAAGAAGGTAAAAGTCAACTGGAGCTTATGGAACAATTTTTTTCTTTGTCTTAGGACTCAATCTTTGTAATAACTGAAGAACACTAAAATTTTTTGAAGTATAAAAAACATCATAACAGTCACATTTTATTATTCAGGATAATATTTTATTATAATGTAAAAACTAAAATCATTTGAGCAGTTTTCAGTATGATCTGTTGATATTGAACATAGAATAAACAAAGTAGGTAAATATATATAAATTCTGTATAATGTAATTCTACATAAAATTCACAGTTAGATGTATTTGATTATGTAAAACAAAGCAAGACCATACCACCAGAGAGCTTCTTATCTAAAAACGGAGTAAAAATAATATTCTCATGAATTAAACATTGCAAACTATCTTAGTGAGTCTTTCTTGATTAAATAATGAACCCATGAATGGTTTTTGGAGGAAACATTCAACTCACTAATGTGTTATTTATATGTTGTTGGTGGCAACTAATCACTTACCCTAAGGAGACATTACCCTTTATTTAAAGGTGTTGCTATCCATGTATAAATGATAACAATGCATATTTCACGGGGATTTTGATTTCCAAAAGTCTCAAATTCCACAGCAAAGATCCAGTTTAAGGCAGTTACTTATGTATATATTGTGTATATTATTACATTTGAAATCAAGATATAAAATTTTTAAGTCAACAAATTGACACTATTTTATAATGATGTAAGTTTTATGCCATAGGATGAAAATGATTTATAATTCTATCTTAAGACTTCATATTCAGCCTCAAAACATAGTGATTTTATAGCTCACATCAGCTGGACCCTGAATTCATGTGGATAGTTGGAAAGAGATCATATTTTTACGTAGGAAATCAGCATGAATAAGCTGAGTAATTAAAGATGTATTCAGTGAACAGTGTAGACCCTTTTAACTAAATTGAAATAGTCAAGAAAGAGCAGTAGTTAAGTCCAAAAATATATATATCAAAATAAAATTGTGGGGAATAGGGTGGGGTTAAGTACCAACTAGTGAGTCCTTGGATTTTGAGTGGTAGAGAAATATATTGAATTAATTCTTAGGAATTAAATCAATACTGATGTGAAGAATGCAATAGGGGCAAAAAGCCTGGAGTTGAAGTTTACGAAAAAGGAAGCAATAGTGTTTAAATACTGATTAGATATGTATATGAAGAAAAATAAGTCAAATTGGGTTCAAACTTTCAAGGCTGAGGAACAGGCAAAATTAAAATACTATTGCTAGAGAAAAGTCATAAAGCTAAACTAAGCGGATGAAGTGATTAGTTGTTTCTAGATGATAAGTTCAAATTTAAATGCAAAGTTAGAGATGAACGCTATAGAAACTAGAATGTCCAGGAGGCTGTTGAGAGAGTGAATAGCTGAGCAGAGAAGGAAATGTATAGATCTGGAGAAAGTGAATTAACTCCAAGGAAAGGTTAAGTCACTGAGAGTCAATAATACATAGATTTTTCCAGTAGAATCTTCCTCTTCTACAGCAATAACATGACTTTTTTCCCCCCGCCTTAAACATGACTTACTGGATTGTACTATGTGCAAAGCCTAATGATAAATGAGTAGATTTCAGTAGGTTTAAATAGTCTTAACTATTTTGGGTAAGAGAAAATCTTGTTAAACAACAAAATTGGGAAGTACTGAAACAATTTCCTTTTTTTTTTTTTTTAAAGCTGACATCTTTAAAATTTACTCAAATGAATTTTGTTGTTTCACAGGATTTACAGTCCCTTCTAAGATTAGATTTTGCATTCAAGAGATAATTATAGTCAGAAGGGGTTATTATTGCTATGTAATAATAAATAAGGAATCCTCAAACTCATGGTTACAAACAACATTATCACCTCTCATAGTTCTATGAGTTGCCTGGGCTCAGCTCGGTGGTTCTTGCTTAGAGTTTCCCATGCTCCTATGGGCAGATGACATCAACATCTGTGCATCTGAAGGCTCCACCAGGCTCCTTCACAAGGCTGGCAGGTGAGGTTTTCTGGGAGCTCAGGTGGTCAACAGAACAAAGTGAACCTCACCTCTCTGTGTGGCTCAACAATTTCCTTTTGATTGCCATTAAAAACTTCCCTTTCCAGGTGCCTGGGTGGCTCAGTCATTAGGGTCTGCCTTCAGCGTGGGTCATGATCTAGGGGTCCTGGGATCAAGTCCCACGCCAGGCTCCCTGCTCAGTGGGGAGTCTGCTTCTCCCTCTGCCCCTCCCCCCTGCTCATGATCTCTCTCTCTCTCAGATAAATAAATCGTAAAAACAAAAACTTCCTTTTCCACCAAGCTTCTTCTTACCATGATCTGTACGTAACACACAACTTTTCAACCATTTTTACTAATATAATGGGTCATAAGCAAATAAAAAATAGTTAAATCAATCAGAATCAGGCACATGATAGAGTTGACTCTCTTTGTTCAGATAATGGTTTGGCCCAGGACTGATCTGAGGTACTGGTTTATAAAAAAGGAGAAAAAGTATGTCCAGGGAGGGAAGCACATGATGGAATTGTATTATTACCAGCTCTAGTTAAATGTATAATTGAGTGATCCTTACAGAAGGAAGTGCTTGTCACCATTTTAGATGTGAAATCCAAAAAGTGCTTGATCTTTAATAGCTGTATTTTTTAATCTGTGCATAGGCTATAAAGGAGATCATCATCTACATGATCAAAACAAATAAATGACAACATATTCTCAAACAGATGATCACCAAATGAAAAAATGGACTGATTTGATGTGGCCAGTAATATGGTAATTTGTAGTCAATGGGAAATAGAAAGGGATTGAGAGAATAAGTAAATTCATAGTAGTCAGCCCTTGAATATGTACTTTGATTAGATAAATTCTGATATAGATTATTAATAGTGGTTAATATGTACATAGAAAATTCATGGAAATATTCATTGAAAGGATTTCAGGAAAGAATAAGAATTATAGTGAAAAGTTTCATCCAAAATATTTAGAACTGATGTAATAATGTAACAAATTTATATTTTTTTAACAAAAATTTTTTCATATACTATTTTCACTGTCTGCTTCTTTCTTTTTCTTTTGGTTTTAATTAATCCTCCTTTTGATATTCTTTGGATGAAACCTATAGAAGGAAGAGAAACAAATTTATTATACATAATAAAGTAATACAGTAAAACATTTTATCTAAATTTTCTCAAATTATCTTTTAATATATAGAACTAAAAATTGGCTTAAAAGCCTTGAATTTGTCTTTATGCAGAACAACCTATTTCTAAGGAAGTCATATATAAGAATTAGCAAAAATGGATAAGCATGTTTCTGAATTTTTATTACTCTTCTTCACTTAGAAATTCGTGCTCACTTTATTAAAGCAAACATGGCTTTAATGGTTGGTGGAATTATATGTGATTTTCATTTATGTATTAATACTCTATAAACATGCATCATTTTTATATTCAGAAGAAAATTAGTAACTACATTTAAATGTGCATTATAAGATGCTTAAAAATATTTTGGTATAATTTAAAATGAAAGCTTAGTGTGTAAATATTAAAAGAATAAAATGTTTTGTTTCAAGTAGATTATTTTTCTGTGAAAGACACATTATGAGGAATTGTAGTTAACATCTTCAGCAATATCATCTAAATGTAGTTGAAAGGGGGACATGTATTACCTAAATTATAATATTGTTTCTTATTATAAATAGAACTAATTTCATATTTTCCCCTATTAAAATTTGTTCATAATTTCAATGCAATTGTTATCTTAAACACTAGTGAGTTAATGGGAAAAATGTCCTTTATACCTTTCTTACAAGTCCTAAGACATGCTTTTTTAGAAATAAAATTATTTTCATTCCCTCCACATCCACTGTACTTAAATGGGCGGCATTTCCCAATGACTGAATTATAGTAGAATCGGCTCTCATTGGCTTGACACAATCCTCTGTCTGCTGGAGTCAGACACCAGGAAGGACCGTGATACTCTAAGAACATCAAGAAAACATGGTAAATTATATATGATAGTTAATCTGAAACTTTTATATTTATTGGTTATTTATTCTCTTATAGTATATTTATGTAAAACGGTAATCTGAATAATAAAAGTAGTACTCAGTGAAATTCATGTATTTCAACTCCAGGAAAATGCTTTACTAATCACCAACTGTCCACTACAGTAAGACCTATCTCTAAGAAATAGA
This sequence comes from Mirounga leonina, assembly GCF_011800145.1. Taxonomy (NCBI): domain Eukaryota; kingdom Metazoa; phylum Chordata; class Mammalia; order Carnivora; family Phocidae; genus Mirounga; species Mirounga leonina. Next base: position 45,557,656 of record NW_023270377.1, on the reverse strand, counting down.
AAAGTAGATATATTTGTTAAAGAGAAGTACTTTGGTGACTCTTCATAATGTAAAAAACTAGCTGTACATAATAGACAAACCACTATTCAAAAATTGAACTTATAAAAATTTGTTAACCATATTCACTTTAACAAATTATCAATGTTTACACATCATTTTTGTTCATGAATGTTCAACTTCGGGAGGAAAAAAGTCCTGATGAGCAATCCTTATTCATTGAATGACATCACTGAAGCTGAGGAAGAGTAGTTGTTGTTTTTTGACTAAAGTTCTAAATGATGTAACATAATCACAATTTAAAGCATAGGAACTCAGGTGTAGCAAATTTCAACTTTAAGCTTCCCGAGAAGGATCCCTGAAGAGATGGTTTGATTTAGTAATAAAGTTTTCTTGTGAATCGAAGCATCAGTTCTCGATGAGTTAGATGTTTTTGCAAAGGAAGGAATATAGCTAAAGCCAGTAAGATAGAACATTTACAGGTTTAAACCAGGCAGACAAGCTGGTCTGTCGATGGGACCAACTACTTTAGAAACTGAAGAAAGAAAATACAACCAGGGTAATAAAAGGATCGCTCATTTTCTTAAGGTAAAGCAGAGAAATAGTTTCAGTACAATGGTAGTTTTTAGCTCTTTGGGGAATCCTGTGAGGGGAAGCTGGTACTCCAGCAGCAGACTTAAACCACTTAATATTAGTAAACCAGTACTGCAGGCAAGTTGATAGATGGTGAGAAATCAATATAAGAAAACTTTAATGGCTTTGCCAAATTGTGAGCTGTGGCACAGCAAATGCAGACAAAGATGGTATACTAATATACAAAATCGGCAGAAAATAGAACTTTGAGGAATCCAGCCAATGAAGGCAAATAGGTTGGGCAGAAAGCTAGAAGTGGTCTGATGATGTGAACCCTAGATGAAAGACTATAAAAGAAATAAACAATTTGAGGGGAAAATGCAGAAATTATTTGATCTAATCTGAATTAATGAACAATAATCCTAATTAGACACGAAAAAATAAGAATCTGCATTTACCTCCTGCCTTCTTGATAATTTAAGTGATTAGAGTGTCTTGATATAATGGCTCCTGTAATAAGAGAAATTCTGGAAAATAGGAGTGGGAATACTATAGAAAGAATATACAAGACATTTTAGAAAGATGAAAATTCTGTGTCAAAATTCAAGAACTGTAATCACCTAAAGAATATTGTATAATTTAGGTCTTTGATTAGGTCTATAAACACTAATTTTTTTTTAAAAGAAGACCTTTGAATCTGTAAAACTAAAACATTCAAAATCATGTAGTCTAATTTATCTTCTATGTCATCCTATTTGGGAGTTATAGTGCATGATTATTGCCATCATAAATCAAAATTAAAATGTTATTTGGTGAGAATGTATGCTTAACTTTCTAGAAACTGTTGAAGTCTCCTGTCCCCAGTAATGGTTTATGTAAGAGGAATTTTCTAACAGTATAGTAGAGATATACTATAATTGAGCCCTACTATGTGCAAACTTTTCCAGTGTCTATGCTCTGGATTCTCATTAACCCAGAACCTAGAATATGAGATGGTTATCAGTTGCTACCACTTCTATCTCCATGAGCTTCCAAAGTCATCACCTGTATTCAGAAACAAAAGTACTCCTCAAGCAATTAGCCTAATTTGAGAAACAGAGAAAATTGCTATTTTTTTAAATTCTCAGCAAGCACCCACAGATACTTCATAGCTGATATAGGAGTATGATGATATGACTTATACCTCGATTTCACTTTTGCATTTTGTATACAAGATTTATTAGCTCACAGTAAGTTGAAGATAATATATATAGATGTACCTGTAAGTTGTACACTTCTTTACACATGTTAATTATTATGTCTTAATAGCAATGCTCTACCTAAAGTTCCTTATTCCAGGACAGAGAGAATTTTCTGATGACATGAAATAAATCCATCCTTATTTTCCCTTAACCTGTAGTAAACCTGGCCCCATAACCAAATCAAATCACTTATTAGGTAGGGAGCTTAGCAGTTCTCAATCACAAGACACTGAACAAGCTAGATTGGTACATCTGGGGCTACAATACTTAGACTGAAGATAACAATGGAGAAGGCTCTGAAACCATGGAGGATATACGGCAGGTTTGATGGGGAGAGGTACCCTAGCTTCTGTCTTCCTTTGGTCACTGAGTCTTCCAACAATGTCTGCCACTCACCAAATCTACTCAACAGCCAAGGGAAAGAGTACAATATATGTATGGGACAGTGCAAGAAGAAGGCAGGGGGATTAGTTTGAAGGCAAACAGATAGTTGACCAGCACAGATGCCATTAGAGAGGTTCATAGCTGTTCATCTATTTCGCTTTGTTTGCCCTGATTTTAATCACTACCTGCACAGATTATCAAATACAACTCACTTTTGACCCAGATAATTATTGTGGTTTCTAACACTAAAAATACAAGTATTTTGATAGTGGGTTAAAATTTGAAATTAATTACTAAGAATGTATTATAGTTAACTTGTAAAAGTTTTTAATACTATAATTATCAGTTGTGGAGTTTTTATAAGGCCATTATTCTTCAGAACATGAATTATACTTGTATGTAAACTAATTCATTTCTCCTAAAATCATTTGAACTCTAAGTAGCTAAGACTATCATTGGATCAGGGCACCTGGGTGGCTCAGTTGGTTATAGCATTCAACTCTGGATTTCAGCTCAGGTCATGATCTCAGGGTTGTGAGATCGAGCCCCATGATCTCAGGGTTGTGAGATTGAGCTCTACACTGGGCATGGAGCCTGCTTGGGATTTTTTTCTCCCTCTCCCTCTGCCCCTCCCCATTCCCATCTCTCTCTCCCTCTCTAAAAAAAGACTATCATTAGATTGCTTTAACATAGACAACAACAATATGATTAAAATAATGAAGCAGATGGTTTCTCAAAGACATTTTTAGCTCTAACATTTTTTTGAGTCCTTGATTATCATCCAGTTCTATCTCTAACGGTGAGGAAATTGAAGTTCTTGCACCTCATGAGGGGATAAGCTTGACTGTTTTCAATGAACATATGTATTCTAGATAAACATAGGCACTCACCTATTCAAAATCCAGACAATGATATCTACAATGAAAGAAAATATAAAGGTTTTGAAGTAGTTACACAATGAAATTTTTTTGGTCTAGATTTAATTATTCACAGGTATTTAAGATAGAATAAAAAGACACTAACCTGACTTCTGTTCATTTTCCAGAGGGAATTTAATAACCAAATGCATTCTGTCTTGATCTCGCCATTAATAACAAGTTGGATAGCTTCCATTTAGAGGGTATATGATAGGTTTCAGAATTCAGGATCCACTTATATTCTGCCAGGAACTGCCATGATCTAGTATGACTGCTAAACTGAAGGTGGCACTCCAAAATCAGTTTTATATTTAAAGTGGTTTATATAAATTTTCTGAAACTTATACTGTAAACTTTAAATTTTATAGTCCCTTTGAATCCTTACCATGGTGTCTTTCTGTTCCCATTTTATATAATACTTAGGCTTTTATTTTACCAAACAATTTAGGATTTATGAATTACCCCATCACTTGCTGAGAAATTTTTTGTCTTCTGAGATTGTTTTAGGGAATTGAATAATAAATCTTTCCTTTGAATAACACATTCTTTTTTCCTATAATTTTCTAGTAAAGAAAAATATAAATATTTTAACTTTCTAATTATAACTTATCATTGTAAGACACTGAATTAATACAAAAGTATAACAAATATAAAACAAATGTTCTCAATAATTTGACCCCTGTCCCTTAACCATTATCAATGCTTTGTTGTATATTTTCCTCCAAATTGTTTGCGTAGGCAAACATATATTAGCATACTATTGTTTCTTTTTATACTTGATAACATTTTGTGAATGTTTCCATATTCATATATATTTCATTTTTAATATGTACAGTGTTCATTTCTTCAATTGACTACAGTACATTTAGTCAACCCATTACTCATGTGGATGTAGATTATTTTTTTCAATTCCAGATTAATGGCTCATGAGCATCCTTGTACACTAGTTCAGATATTTCTAAAGATCTTTCTAAAATTAGAATTGTGTAAAAGCTATACTCAATTTATAATTTGGTGGACGCTGCTGAATTTTCTACCAAAAGCTTATATAAATTTATACTTCAGAATGATGTTTAAAAGTACCTAATCAATTACTTAATAAAATGTGCACCTTACTGCAATGCATTTATTTGTATCCACTTTTCTTCTCTCCTCATACCCACAAAAGTAGATGATTACTGTAGAGATGTTTTTATTAGGTAGGGAGCTTAGCAGTTCTCAAGGTTGCAACTCCCCAAAACAGATACTTTTATGCTGAACTTCTTCTATACTGCTAGGGATTCTCTAGTAGCTACTTTCAGTCTGTATTTTATTTACTTCATGATGTGGTAGAGAACAAAGATAGCAAAGAAATATGAAAAGGAAATATGCTAGAATGTTGGCAGTGATTGTCTCTGTGAAATGCAAATATGGCCAATTGTCTTTTTCCTTTCTATTTTTTTCAATTTATCTGCTATTATAATATTCAAATTATAAAATAAAATATATAATGTTAGAAATAGGATTATATAATCAAAATATTTTTTGATTCACCCCAGAGTCCTGGGGTCATAAGGAAAAGGCTGGAGATTGGAATTTGTTTATGGTTAGAAATGGAGAGTAAACCTGTCACCTGTAAGTATACTATTTAGAGATAGTAAATCTGTACTATAGGAAAAGCAGCATCTCCATTCACTAACATGGGAGAGTTGGTGTGAAATGGGCAGAAACTGACATTCTATATTGAAGGAAAAACAGCAGGGAATGGGAAAATTAGTACTGTGGAACTTTTTTCTTTTTTCTTTTGTCTATGTGTACAGTAACTTAGCTGAGGTTGAAATGTAAAAAGCAGGCTTCTAGGACATCTGTAACTGAAAGGTCATGGGGAATAGACTGTAAGACCCCTTGCCCCAACAGGGAAGCCTCCACAGATTAAAACAGAAGAGAAGTGGTGTATATATCTATTGGGTTGGATTTCTTTGCCTGGATACTGACTCCATGGGCAGAGTTCACAAAGTTATCTTTATCCAGGGATTTTTCTAAATAAAGCCATAAAGCAAGCAATACATGGTAAAACTATAAACTAGGAAGCTGTTATAAGTATAATTTATCCTAAGATAATTGTCTTATAATTAGAAAAATTTTTCCTTAAGCCATCTGCAAAATTGAAAACCCTGTAAGATTTTAGTAAAAAGTGAAAATTAACACTTATTTATTCCCTTGATCAGCTTTTAAGGAAGAATGAAATTTTAACAAGTGGAAGAGATAGAGGGGGAAATGGGTGAAGGAAAGCAAAAAAGTCCGAATATTCCTAGTGTGGGGCACTTTGCAAACTCCAGGCTATCTGAAAAATAGAGTGCATGGAGAGTATAGTGGGATGCAGGATTGGGAGAGTAGATTTAGACCAAATTAAGAAGGTTTCTGATTACTAATATACCTGGATTTTATGATATAGACATTAATGAACAACTGAAAGTATTGAAGGATGAAAAAGTTCTGCTTGCTCTTTTGTGATGCATGAAGCAAGCTCAGCCAGGCATGTGTAGGCTGAATCCTGCAGGAGACTTGCAATAAAGGAGAATATAAGATGACCCTAACTGAAGCAGGTATAGTGGAAATGAATAAAATTAAGTACCACATTGACTGTGAGCAGGGAGAGAGGTAGAGAGAAGATAATTCTGGTATTTTTAGACTGATTGACTTAGAAAATGGAATATTTTTAATATATTATAAAATAGAATTATAGTATGAAATATAGTCATAACAGTTTCATAATTTGTAATTTTATCATGGCTTTCTTTCATTGTAGCTTTACTTAGAAAAATCCCTGAATAAAGATAGAATTGTGAACTATGCCCATGCATTAGCCAGCATCTAAACAAATAAATCCAAGATGTTCGATAAAAGATAGAACACAGGTTTAGAAAAAGACAAAATTTTAACTTTGACACCCTTCAATGGAAATACAATATCATGACTCTGTCCCCCCACAACACTTGTGCAGCTGTCTTAGCATATAGTGTAGGCATTGACATCATCCTTGTATCTATCCCCTCACCCATTTCACAGGCATGCCTGTAAAGGACAACACCATCTTTCTTATTTATTATTCACAGACTCCCAGTCCCTGTGACAATTCCCATCATATAGGAGCCGCTCAGTATTTGTTGAACTGAACTGGCATTAAGAAGTATAATGGATTTGTGCCTCAGGTCATAAGATAAAATTAGAAACACAGGTTTACAAGTCCTCTGATTAGAGAATACAATCCAAAGACACAAAATATGTATTGGTGTTTTATAATTACGTTTGAATTTTAGAAGGGCTTTATTTTATTTCAAATAATCATAGTATTAAGTGTATTGAATGAAGATACTTCAGGTCAAGGTTACAGGCTTTAGTTATATTTAAAAATGATCACTAATAAAATGTATACAAATAATATCCCTGATTATTTTTTCCTGCTATAAATTTCCAATGACACTGGGTAATCATTAAAACCTTCAAATATTAATACTTTTCAGCCCTTATTGTATGCTAAACATAGGGATAAGAATTTTATATATGTCATCATAATCATCAAAAATTTTATGAGCTATTACTTTCCACATGAGGCCAAGAGTTGTGTAATTCTTTCAAGGCCACAAAAAGTTGGCAAATAGCAGGACTGGAATTTAAACCTACATCTTTCCTCCCATAAGCCAGTGCTCTTCACCATTATGATGCATCCTCTGAAAACTACTAGAAAATAAAAATAACTGAGCAAAGACAATTTAATAATTATCAGGTAAAGAGAAAGCTGTCACAACTTTCCTTTTATATCCAGTTTCCAAATTCTCTCTTCTTAGGTTCAGAATGTCTTCTATACTTCTTACTCTAAGTTACATGCATGAAGTTGGAGTTTATCAAGTTTGAACAGGAAAAAGGTATCTAATCCAAATAGGCCATCAAATGAAGAAATTGGAAACAAGTCTTGGGAGTAAGAGTGCTGAGCCAAACAGTATTTGAAGAGCCCAAATATTTAAAGGCAAGAATTATTGTGTTTGTATATTCAATCTGGGCTGATTCTAGAAATAATAGACCAAAGTTCCAGGTGTTTGTATACTCTGTGATCATATTTGCATTGGCCAGTCAGCTATCCATTTAATAGCAATAAGATGTGACAGAAGACTAGAAACCACATTCCACCGTGTCCCTAGAAAAGATAGAGGTGGGATTTTCCTAATTAATACATTTAATAATAATGCTTTCCAAACCTATTCCTGCAAAGATTGGTCATTATTCAAATAAAAGTAAGGTGGAGAATTAAAACATAGAGTAGCACAGGATTTTCTAACCTATTCCTCATTCCTAACCTGCTTTATGGCAGTAAATACCAAATTCATATAATAATAGGGATGTGCCATTTAAAATCAGACACACAGATCAATGGAATAAAAAAGCCCAGAAATAAACCCAAACTTAATATGGTCAATTTATCTATGACAAAGTAGGAAAGAATATACAAAGTAGGAAAGAATATACAATGGGGAAAAGACAGTCTTTTCAATAAATGGTTTTGGGAAAACTGTCAGCTACATGCAAAAGAATAAAAGTGCACCACTTTCTTTATCATATATAAAAATAAACTCAAAATGGATTAAATACCTAAATGTAAGACCTGAAACCATAAACTCCTAAAAGAAAACATAGCCTGTAAACTTCTGGACATTGGTCTTACCAATATTGTAGGAGTTTGTCTCCTCAAGCAAAAGCAACAAAAAGCAAAAATAAACAAGTGGGACTACATCAAACTAAGAAGCTTCTGCACAGAGAAGGAAACAATCAACAAAACTGAAAGGCAACCGACTGAATGGGAGATGCTATTTGCAAATGATGTATCTGAAAAGTGGTTAATATCCAAAATATATAAAGAACTTGTACAATTCAACACCAAAATAACAATTTGATTAAAAATGAACAGACGACCTGAATAGACATTTTTCCAAAGAAGACCTACAGATGGCTAACAAATATATGAAAAGAGGCTTAACATTACTAATCCTCAAGGAAATGCAAATCAAAACCACAATGAGCAATCTTATACCTGTCAGGATAGCTAGTATCAAAAAGACAAGAAATAACAGGTGTTGGTAAGAATGTGGAGGAAAAGGAACCTTCGTGTGCTGTTGATGGGAGTGTATATTGATGCAGCCACTTTGGAAAACAATATGGAGGTTCCTCAAAAAATTAAAAATAGAAATACCATATGATCCAATAATTCCACTGCTGAGTATCCAAAGAAAGCAAACACACTAATTTGAAAAGACATATGCACCCCTATGTTCACTGCAGTGTTATTTACAATAGCCGAGATATGGAAGCAGCCCAAATGCCCATCAATAGATGGATAGATAAAGATGTGGTGTGTGTATACACACATACACACACACACACACACACACACAATGGAATACAATTCAGCCATAAAAAAGAATGAGATCTTGCCATTTGTGAGACCATGGTTGAATCTAGAGGGTGTTATACCAAATTAAATAAGTCAGAAAAAGACAAATTCCATATGATTTCACCTATTTTGGAATCTAAAAAACAAAACAAGAAAACTTATACATACAGAGAACAAAATTGTGGTTGCAAGAGGGCAAGGGGATGGAGGAATACTCAAAATATGTAAAGATGATCAAGAGGTATAAAGTTCCATTTATAAAATAAGTCATGAGTCATGTAAAGTACAACATAGGGAGTATAATCAATATTGTAATGACTTTGTATGGTGACAGATGGTAACTAGATTTATGGTGATCATTCTATACTACATATAAATGTCAAATCCCTATAATTAGACCCCTGAAACTAATATAATATTGTAGGTTAACTGTACTTCAATTAAAAAGTGCCATCAAATTAGTATTGTTAATGCATTTGTTTGTAGCTTGTATTCATTTGTGAATAAGTTTTGATTGATAGTTATATAATGATCAGATATATAATGAGATACAGTATTTTACTTGTTCATATACAATCAGTGTCATACAAAATAATTTGATATACAAATTAGAAATCTGTGGGTTTTTTTTCTTTGTATTCAAATTTCAGAAACACTTCTCTGGAGGAATCTCATACTGGGGCCGAAAAAATGTATCCTTCTTAAAAGTAGAGATGGTCCAGGAAGAAAAGGATTAGCAAAAGTAGTCAGTGGTCACTGGGGGTGACTGTATCTGGCTGGCAGCAGTCTTGGCAGAGGGGAAGTGCTACATTTTTTTGTTTCTCACCAGCTCTGGTGTCAGGAAGTAGAAGGTCTTAGGGATCCTCTCCACAAGTTACCTATTTTTAGAAAGCCAGCTTGTCAGAAAATCAGTGGATGACATACCAGATTCATATTTAAATTAGGAGGGAATATCTATGTTTCTGGGTCTGAGAACACATTATGAAAAACAGGGTGCTTTTGTGGGACTATTTAAGTGGGTTTTTGATGAAGTGGGGTTTTTCAGAATTGTTGACAGTGCTAGTGATTAACTGTGGAACTCCTTAGATTATGGGGGATATTTTCTTTGCAGAAACTTTCCGTGGTTGTAATGTGTAAGCAAATCTTCAACAAGAGGCCAAATAGGCGACAACGTTTTCTTGCAAATCTATAAATTAATTGTATCAGTGATGGTGTCTGACTTTCAGGCAGTTTATATAACATCTCTTCCAAAAGGCCAATGATCACCAAAAAATTTTTATAAGATATATGTGTATGTATGTGCGTGTTTATGTTTTATGTTTATGTTTTTCTTTTCTCTCCATTTTTTTCACATGTATATGGAATCCAACCAGTAGGTTATACATTGAATACAGTCAGGAGAGAGAGAGAGAGCCTCAAGTACCCAAATGGTTTGCAGAATGATACTCAATCATTTTCCCTTGACTTAGTGGCTTCCAGGAAGCAATAAGGACTATGTCAAATATATAGGTGTTCCTTTTCTCTGCCAGAGACCAAGTACAAGACTGAGTTGCCAGTAGGCTTTTGAAGTCTATCAGAAAATTTTGTTTTTCCAAAATATCATATAGCTGATGTAGTCCCAAGGCAGCTATTAAGAGTTGACATAGAGAAGTAAAGGCGCTATGAGAACCAAGAAAAGAAATCACTTCTTTAAAAAAGATTTATTTATTTGAGAGAGAGAGCAAGCAAGCATGAGGGGAGGGGCAGATGGAAAGGGAGAGAGAGAATCTCAAGCAGACTCCCTGCTGAGCGCAGAGCCTGATGCAGGGCTCAGTCCCACAACCCTGAGATCATGACCTGAGCCAAAATCAGGAGTTGGATGCTTAACCATCTGAGCCCCCCAGGCGCTCCAAATCACTTCGTTAATCAATGGGTCAGGTCCATTCAAAAAGCCCGGAATCATATGAAACTGATGAATCATAAAATTAACCCCTGAAATTAATTAATATACTATATGTTAACTAAATTGCATGTAAATAAACAGTTACAGATAAATAAATAATTCCTTAAAAAAAAAAGCCCAGGATCAGTATGAACCCTTGAGAACATTAATTTTTCTTTGATAGACTTTTACCAATGAGCTCCATTGAGAGGACTATGTTAACTATGTGCACATAAATATTAAAACTTTATTAATGGTATGCTCTCAGAGGTATCACATATACGATATAAATCAGAAATATTAACATGTGCATAAAATGCTACCTTATCCTAAAGTGGACATGGATGAATGAAGGCAGAAGGTGGTCAGAAGGACTTGGTAAGTATGATCAACATTCTTCCAACTATCATTTGTTCTTTTATAACTGTGGATCACAGCATTAATAAATAAAAAATATGAGCCACCTGTCCCATGCGTAACACTGATCTGAATACAAAGAAGGGAAGATCTACAAAACATAAAACATTGGTCTCTTTCCTCAAAAAACTTGTAATCTAGTCAGTGAGGCAGAGCTAAAACAACATCAACTAATACAAGCATTAAGGGAATCAAAATAGGAAGCCAGGAGAAAGGGAGAGGAAGAAGACTTCCTTGTGGGGGTGAAAAGGCAGCTTACATAGGAGGGCCAGTGAATTTTAGGAAGGAGAAACCAAACAAAACATTAGGAGCCATAAGAATGGATAATTTGTGTTTACTAATAACAGAGTAGATAAGTTCTACTTAATGACAATGTCTATTCGGAAGGGACAGAAAAATCTTGTATTTAGTGAGACAAAAATCTGGACTAGTTAGAGGGCCAACAGATAATGCAGACAAATCTAAGACAAGTGGATGAGGCTAAATTAACACAGAAAGAATGTATCTGTTAAGTTTTTAATTTATTTTTCTGTAAAGCAAGAGAAATACATAAACTTGCTTGATTAAAGATACTCTAACCCTAATATAATGGATGTATGGAATTAGGACAGCAATGTCAAAAATGTTGTACCTAATACATGTTGTATATGACTCTCTTAGTCTCTGTCTTTTTCTGTCTCTCCATATACACACATAAGCACATATACATACATATATATGCATGTGTCTATATACATACATATAGGAAATGTTTTCTTTAACATGTCTGATATATAACTATTTATTAATGATTATTGATATAATGATTATGGCTTCAAAGCCCCATGATACTTCTACATGACAATATTCTCAACTTGTTTCTACTAAACACATTTGAACTGTGTAAGTTTCCATATATGTATCAATTTAGATCTATTGTCCTTTCCCTTTGAAAGGTTAATTATAGTTTTGTGACTGTATGTGTACTGATGGACTTAGTTGAATAAGTAGAGATCTTTTTTTTTTTAATATTTTATTTATTTATTTGAGACAGAGAGAATGAGAGAGACAGAGAGCACATGAGAGGGGGAGGGTCAGAGGGAGAAGCAGGCTCCCCGCCGAGCAGGGAGCCCGATGCGGGACTCGATCCTGGGACTCCAGGATCATGACCTGAGCCGAAGGCAGTCGCTTAACCAACTGAGCCACCCAGGCGCCCTAAGTAGAGATCTTATGAGTGTCTGAAACATCAACTTCTGCAAAGAAGAACTTACAAAGAGTTGTTTTGCAGGTTAGAAACTAAGGCCTGGGAAGTTAGGGGTATTGCTCTGAATCCCACAGGTAATGATAATGAGTAATATTTCCATAGCATGGAATAGGTATCAGGCACCATGCTAAGTGAGCCATGTATATTGACTGATTTTACCTCACAACAAAACCTATAAGGTGAGTACTATATTATTACCATCCTCATTTTACAGTGGGAAATAAGGTTCAGAGAGGTTAAGAAGTAACTCAAGGTTGCACAGCTAATAAGTGGAAGTACTGGGATTTGAGCCCGACTCTTCAGGCTCGGAGTCTTTTATCTACTATACTGTAGTGTTAGTCTCAAGGGAAAAGTCAAGAAAAACTAATTGTGGTAGTTTTTCATTCTGAAGATTGTGTACAGAACTACATATGTTTAGAGGGATTGTTTTAGGATGATTTCTCTCACACATGTAGTGAGAACAAACATTTATTTTACCTACGTGGATATACTCATCAATTCAGCCAATCCAAACTCAAATACTTTGCTCTCACTTGTACATATGGATGTGCTTACAAAAGATTTTATAAAAATCTCTTTAAGGAAGAGCAAGCTTCAATCTTTGAGATACCTATATAGCCTACTAATAAGGAAATCTGGAAATAAACAGAGAAAATTAAACCTAGATTGCACTTGGTAAGCATTCAAATATTTTCAGTCAAGAGGGCTCACTGGAAAAAAAATTCTCAAGCTTATATGCAATATCATGGTAGTTAAGAATAAACAGCGAACAAAACTTCTAAAAGATTTCTTTCCTATTATCATGAAGAGAAACATTAAAATTATATTTATAAATATTCTCCTTCATAACAATAGCATAATCTAGCTATATTTTTGGAATATTCCAATACTCTAAGGATTGTTATTTAACGGAAAGAATTTTAAATGAATGCTATCCTATTTTTATTGTGGGGCATGTTATTATTCCTATGCACTGAATCAAAATTAAAACGATTTACATCTTTTCAAAAGAACCTAATGCAGAGAAGCTTATACATTTGCTAAAACCTTGAACCACAAGGTTTTACATAAGCATAGAATCATATTTTCTTAAATTATAGTAAAATATATTAATATAATTGCAAGCACTGACAGATGTAATTATTTTTGAGCTGGAATATCAACAGTGTCTTCATAGACCTCAGCAAAAGCCTTTGGTGGAGTAGGAAAGGGATAGTCTGGGTATAGGAAAAGTAGGGGTACAATTGCCTTCTGACATTATGCTACTTGGATGAGGTCGAGGAGGGCTCATCTAGGTCTTAGTGAAGAGGGATGGCTGAATTTCCACCTTCTGCCTCTTGGATGGGGTGGACGAGGGATCAAGTAGATCTTAAAAAGAGTGAGGGCACAGCTTCATTGTCCCCCTTTTCATGTTAGCCACTCTTCGTATCAAACTTCCTATAGTAGCTATTGCAACATTATTTCATGCTTTAACTTAGGAATGTTACAAAACAAAAGAATGAGAAATGAATACTCCTAGAAAAAGAAGAAAAAGGGTCAAATTGGCTAGAGAAATTTAGGTTTTGAGGCAAGTATATACAATAAAAAAAATAATTCTCTAGACAAAGGAGGAAGATTTTCCCTAATTTTAAATGCACTTACTATGAAAGAATTAAATGTCTATTGTTTTCAATAAAAATCCATTTAATCTTGTTTTCTTTTAGATTCATGTTGTGAATTTTTACTGTTTCCTTAGTTAATAATTTACTGTTATAACCATTTGTTTGTTTTTTATACTTTTCATTGTGCAACTATATAAAAACTTAGGACATTTATCAGACAGTATTTAAAACTCATTTACTTTCTCACACATATTTTGTCTCCTCCTTTCTATTTTGGCAGTGTGCGTGCCAAAAATCATGATTTTTATACTTGATAAAACTTTAAGGCAAAACTTTCTTCTTACTCCATTCATTATAATGACAAATGAATATAGATCTCTATCTGAATTAGTGAAGCAATCCAAACAAAAAATATTGAAACATATTGAAAATTGATTTCATGCATTTATTTTATTAGTAGATATATTGTATCACATGTCTCTTTAAACCCATTAAGTTTGTCATTCTAAACTTTCACATCTTTCACACAATAAGATTTAGCATGCTTTTCAACATGTGATACTTAACTGGATAAAACAAAATGTCACTGAAAGACACAGGGCTGAAAGGACACAAAGAAACAATGCAATGAAATTACTTAATTTCACAGATAAATCAGAACTACAAAGCTATTTATTATCATTATTACAAACAAAGTAGTGTTTAAAAACTAGACTCAAATTCATCTGGCATTGAATTCATTGCTCTAATTATAGAATCCAATCTAAGGACCTGAAGGCATTTGAATATACCGTTTTCAAACTCCCTCTGAAATTCTGCATGCCGTTCATGACATCTCAAGTGCTATTAGAACACTGCTCGAAGACCTGCAGTTTAGGGACTCTCATTCCTGTGGTACCCACTGATTTTTTAAGACCTCACATTAAAAAATAAACACTTTACAGAAAGAAACTTATACTTTTAGATTTCACGAATCAATCCTGATTCTTCGGCGGGGTTGAGGGAAATAAGGAAGGGTAGGGATGTGGGGAGAAGGGGGGTGAGGGATGTATAGAACTTAATTTTTCTTTCACATGATAGTGCTACAAGTACTGAGAGCATATATAATGTTCCCTCTTTGGATCTCACATCTCCTTGCACTTTTCCAGGCCTTCTGTAAACATGTTTCCAGTTCTCTTTGTGGCCTCTAAGGTATGGCATTCAGAGCTGAAGCAAAGCCCTCAGACATGATCAGGTCAGTGTGGCACTGAACTTGATATTTACATCCTTCGTTCCAGATAGGGAATAGTCAACATGTGCAGCTTTAAATCCATCTGGGCAGAACTTCTGTCTGCTGTTTGCTTGCTTGCTTATTTGTTTGTGTAAAGAGATGCTCAAAGACTTTCAGATTCTGATTCCCACTGGATTCTGACACACGGCTGCTGTGGAGAACCCCTGCTCCACACACTGTCTCTTTTTACCCTACAATTTTAATAGCTACAGAACTCTTTCAACTCGTATCACGTTTACATTTGAAACTTTCACTTGGACTGCTTCGAAGTGAGATCTCCAATTCGTGAATGAGCACATGTGATTTTTAAAATTTAGGTTGGACCTTATATTTATCCTGTTAACTTTCAGCTCTCTCAATTGTTTTTAACTGCCCAGATATTTGTAGTTTCTGGTTATGTTTCCCAATATTTTTACTATTTTCCAGCTCTGCATTTTTTGTGGGCATATTTCCTGTATGTTTGTTTAAATTTGGTAAATACATTGACAGGGAATAGCCCAGAAGAGAATTTTGCAGAAATCCAAAAGACAATTCTCTTCAGAGTGACATAACCTTTGGTGGTGGTTATTCAACAAATTCCTAATTTGTCCTGTGACTAAACACCTGAGACCTTGCCCAATGCCGTGCTCAGTTAAAGAGCACTTTACTGCCTTTGACTCAATGCTGCCATTATAATAATTTACCATCAGACATTGATGCTGATAATTCTGAGCATTATTTTATAAGATAAATTTGGCATAGAGTTAAATATCATAGGAAAGTTTTCATATGATATACAATCAGAAGCCTCCTTCAAAGCATACTTTAAAATAGAGGAAAATTATCACCCTGATGGGATTGAAAGACAAACATTTTGAATCTCAATATTTCCACACACCTATTATTAGAGAACAAGAGCTATATATTTTTTTAAAAAAAAGCAAGGTTCTAATATACATTCCACTTCTATTGTTACCAAAATATTTTTCTGGGAGCAATTTAAAAAAAAAAAAGATTCTTACCAAAAAAGCTGGGAACCTTGGTAGGCTGGGGAGTGATGGAATCATTATTCACAGAATCAGGCGGGGACACAGTATTTGTAACATCAAACGTTGTCGGACTATTCACAGGATTAAATGGTATTGTACTACCCGTAGACTCAGGCAGTACTGTATTATTCACAGCTTGTTCCAACTGAAGATCATTCACTGGAAAAAAAAATACAGCCAATTAAAATACAACATTGACATAAGTCCATAATTATACACACAAAGCAAAGCACAGCGGTTGTGTTAAGAAGAGTAGACATCGGGGTGCTTGGGTGGCTCAGTTGTTAAGCGTCTGCCTTCGGCTCAGGTCCTGGGATCGAGCCCCTCATCAGGCTCCCTGCTCAGTGGGGAGCCTGCTTCTCCCTCTCCTGCTCCCCCTGCTTGTGTTCCCTCTCTCATGGTTTCTCTGTCAAATAAATAAATAAAATCTTTAAAAAAGAAGAAGAAGAAGAAGAGTAGACATCCAAGGACACCAGGGTGGCTCAGTCCATTGAGACTTTTGATTTTGGTTCAGGTCATGATCTCATGGGTCTTGAGATGGAGCCCCCCAGCGGGCTCTGCACTCAGCGGGGAGTCGGTTTCAAGATTCTCTCCCTCTGCCCCTCCCCCAGCTCATGCGCACATGTACGCGCACACACACAATCTCTCTCAAATAAATAAATCTTTAAAAAGGAGACGTCTAGAAATTTTATTCACATTGCTATGTTAAATTAATGAACAGTAAATCTTTATATTTATACATATTGTTAGTAAGATCATATTTCTGTGAGTAACTTTGTAGTTCTTGGTCAAAAAAAGGTAACAGTTAAAGTTTAAGGCATCCTTTAATAAATTTCATGGTCAGGTAAAACTGATTGATTTTAGGTGGTAGGTTCCAAAGAACTATTTGTCCTCAAATTGTTATAAACCTAAGGGATTTCAGCAGCCCTATTCTTATGCTTACATTGCACTAAAATTCTCAGGAAAGAAAATTAAATAATGTAACGTAAAATAAATCTATGGAAATAAGTTCCCCTATACATGTCTTAATTTTCTGTTCCTTTTTTTTTTTTAAGTTAACACAGTGACTGATTTTTATCAAATTTAGTGGATGCTACTTCATCTGTATGGCTGAAACAAAAATCTAGGTAAACTTGAACATCCTTTAAGTTGCCTTATTTTTTAAAGAATGCCTGTAAATGAAGTAAAATGAGATGGGAAATAAACTTACCTAAACTCTCACAGGTTTGCTTGCATTGATCCAGTGATTCAAAGTTGTTTTGATTGCCAAGGCACCCACCGTACTTGAAATCTTCACATTTCTTTGACTCATTGTTATAAAAATACCTAGTTATATAACCTCGACAGACTCCACTGTCTTCTCCCAAAAAGCAGTAATCTGGCTTTTCTGGAAATTATAAAAATGTCAGAAAGTAATATACTTTTTTGTGAATAATTGAATTACACTGATTAAATGTACAAAATAACCAAGTTGAAGTTATTTAAGGAGTAAACATGAAAAGTTAAAGATACAAGGTAAAAACGGAACTTTATCCACAACCGCACAATATTAAAATTGTCCACTATGTCTATTGTGACATTTAGAATAAGGAAGATGTATCTATTGTCACATATTGTTGCTACTGGAATTTCAAGTTCTAAATTTCTCATCATAAATTAATAGGGCACCTAACTATCAACCATTTCAGGAACTGAAAGAGTAAAATATGTTATTTTACCCTTGGTTTGGAAGAAATATTCCAAAATTCATAATGTTACAAAATGTTATGGCAAAATTTTGGTTCAGTTATTTTTTTAGGCGTACAGGCATTGACATTTAGGAAAGAAGTAGGAATATTTCATATTTTTCAGGTATAGGCTCCCATTAGGGAAAGAAGTGTAATGTGTTGCTTCATTACAACGGTTTCAATTTTAAAAATATTGGAGGAGAAGCTTTGAGGCGTGTGGAAGCTTTCATGGCTATTCTTAGAAGTTCCTGAATTCTTATTCTGGAATCTGTATTAGGTTAGGCATGACATCCTCCACCAGTGTGTCTCTTGTTTTTCTTCTTCCTGACATTGGAGTGACTCCAGCCGTGCAAAGGCAGAAAGGAAATACATGTTCAGGGATTGGAGAGGCTTTTGAAAAAAATCTAATGCCCATTCTTTGATAGCGCTCCAAACCAGATTAAACACAGCTGTCACAGCAATTGTGCTACTGTGATCTACATTACAAGCCTTGTCTACAGGCATACTCTGTAAAGAAGAGAATTAAACTTATTTTCAAAATTACGATTGCAAGATATATGGGGCTTAAATTGGGGAAAGCTCCAATTTCCCCACTTTATCCCTGCAACTGTATTATCAGAGTGGCAAAAATGAACTGTAATATCCTTTTCCATTTTAAAGCAACCTGTTCTATCTCAGGGAAGCAACACTCGGGAGGTTACTATAAAAAAAGCATATATTTAATATTAATGATTTCTGCAACAGTTGCAAATCTTTGGAAAGGCTGATCTCCATGAGAGCATTGTTTTATTAATAAAACATCCCATTTTAATGTAGTGTAAAATATCTATCTTCTATAACTTCTCAAAGTACCAATTTGAGAGTTTTGTTTATTGTTTATTGCCTCTTGTTTCTCAAGGTGAATGTTACTATTATCCCCATAGCAACAATTTGTGGTTAAGTGTAATTTATGGGACAAGGAAAAAAAATAATTCTTTAAATTTTTGTAAAACTTTTTTATAAGAGAATGAGGAAAAATACATTCAATTGCTATTATTTCGATTTGTTTTGGCCTTAGTATGTACTTCTTATGAAATTTTAAATCATCTTAACAGAGAATATAAGAATTCTGTGTTTAACAAAAAGGAGTAGGTAAAATATACTGCATATAAAGAATAGAAAATAATAAGAAATTATGCTGAGAAGTATAATTAAGAAATTGTGCAACTAGAAGTTGCTATTATTTATGAGGCTCCATTCTAGGACATAAATTTTAGGACAAAGTTGACATTGCACACTTGTAAAATAATTCCGCTTGGGCCTACAGTTTAAAATAAGGTTACAAATCAAGAAATTCATGCCCTATATTCCTCAGATAAAGTAACAGTCGTACTAAATCTGCATACACAATCCTTGCTCTAGACTGATGCTTGGTTAAAACACAGAATACAGATTTTAAGCTACAAACTTCCACAAACCACATTAAGTTTTACTATTAACTTTTAATTGAGGCTGCATACTTGACAATTGTCTTAACCCAAACTATTTCAAAGAGGTTGTCTTTGTAACTGTTCCAAAAGCATATCACAAAGTTAACTTGAAGTGGATATGTCTAGAGGTCTTTATTATGGATGGGTTTTGGCATCTGAACATTGTTTAACACATGTGAATAGTATTGATTAGCTTTATTCTCTAATTTCCATATGTAATATCAGTTAAGAATGAAGAGAAGAGGAACTCCTAACTAGGACACTAATTACATTATCTACCTTACTGCTCTCTCACCACCTGCTAAGCCAGGTGACTTTCCAACCTTCCTCCCTGACTCTTGACAAATGTAATTCATTCAAGTTGCCTCTTGATCTTTGATCTTCCTTTGACAAAGCAAATTCCTCATCCTTGGGTCTCCTACTTATTGTCATATCTCCTATAAATGCTGAAGTTGAACTCTATAGACTGGGGATTCTGGAGGCTTGGTGATCTCGCTGAGCAAAGCAAGGTAATGAACTCAGTAGGTTATAATCAAAATTTAGGAGACGTTATTTTGCTATTGAATACTACCACTATTCTAGGATTAAGAAATCCATAAACCTACACAGAATGGAGAACATTTTTACTTTGTATTTAAGGAAATGTTATATTTTTTTCTTAATCAAGTTAGTACCAATCTGACAAAACTCATAAAAAATGTAGATTTAGAACTTGTTAAAGGTAAAAGAGCTCTGTTTCCCTGAATGTGCTCATTTTATAGTCAAGGAAATAGTTCAAATAGCAGAAGTGATTCCTCTAGTTCATAGCAGAGGTATGCCCCTCTGCATGCCATATTTGTTTTCCTCACACCTAGTAATTTATACTGTGCTTTATAATTTATAAGATTGTTTTTCATACACTGTCAGTTTTTGACTGTTTGGAGCCAATTAACTTTGGTAAAAATAAAATATTGCATTTTTGGAAAAATATCAATTAATATGAATTAGAAGAAAAAGAATGATTGAATTCCAAATCATTAAATATACATTAAATAGCATAATTTTATAGTAAATTTTATCTGCATACATTTTTTTCCTAATTTCACATTTTTGAAAAAATACCCTAACATTTAAATGTTGGTATTTCCTTTCACAAAAATACCATCTTTTACTTGGTGGATAAAACCCTCTATTGGTAAATATCCTGTATTCTTTGATACTACAGATAATGAATTTCATTTAATTGAAACATTGAACATTTCAGTAAAGATTAATTCAATTTTATAGAAAGCTATTTTAAAATTTGTAAATAAATACATCCACTGATAGTGTTTGTACAATCTTTGCAAGTGAATTTATTTTATAAATTTTGATTCAGTCTAGTAAGTCTTAAGTATCAGTCACAAAAGCATTCAACTCTTTCTCACACAATTAAATCAAAGTCAGAAAAATTAAAATACAGTTTGAATTTTGTAACTCTTTCATTTCCCAAGTTAAATAATTTGATCCCTTTGTTCAGTATTTTGTCATTCAAATGTAGATGACATAAATGGTAATTGGACCAAGTCAGCTTCTAGACGTTTACTAAAAGGAGTGTCTTTCTTGATCTACTGATATATTTTTTCATGTGCTAATGTAACATTTTAATCAGAAAATTATTTTTAGCTAAAACCAATAAATAATTTAAATCATAAAAGCTATGTACACACACTAATGTTGACAAGAGCAATCACTTATTGTTAAATATCTCCATTTACTTCTGCATATAGACTTTGACAACTCAAAGACATCTATCAATTCAGGGAAATACTGGATATAACTTGCTAAAGATACACAATGCTGAGATTATCAAGGGAGTAGAGATCTGAGAACTAACAGCATCTAAATTACTGTTCAACAGATGTTAAAATAGCATGTGCATGGCTGTGGAATTCGACTGATCTAATACTAAATATCATTCTGCATTAGAATGAGAGTAAATATAGTGTTTGAAGACTTCCATACCAAATATCATATATGTTATTTTAAATTTTTCATTATATCCACTGAAATAAAACACCATTTCAAAGATTGTATGGATTTATGATGGAGTCCATATCAAAGAAAACTAAGAATTGAATTTCTAAGTGTCTTGTATAAATTCTAATTAGCATATAAATGAATGTTTACCTTTTTCTAATGTTGTCTCTGTCTTGGCCTGTGGATAAACTGCAAGAAAAAACAGTATGTGCGTCAATTATCAAAATTTATATAAATAAATTATATATAAATTTCAATTTAACAAACTAGGATGATGTATTTATTACCATTAAAATTATTCTTATACATAATATCAATAAATAGCTTAAATTTCTTATTTTCTCTAAAGATTAAATAATTTTAATTTTTATAGATATGAGGCCATCTGCATTTTAACATAATGTCAAAACTGGTGTTGAAAGTTTCTAACACATTGACAAAAATAAGAATTCATGGTGAACTACATTTGCTATTCAAAACACCTATGATTGAAAAACATTAAGATAATGTGAAATATGAAAGTAATTCAAGCAGCATACTTTGCATATCAAAACAGATAATTTCTGTAGAGACTTGGTAGTAGGGGTGGAAGAAACCAGAATTATCTCCTTTCCTGATTCCTTCCCCTGCTGCATTGTTTCAACCCAATCACAAGTTTTTATTATTATTTCCAAGTACAGAAGAGAAATGAGGCAAAAGGTATCTGTGACATATTTTTTGGTTTAACCTCAAAGAATTAATGGAATTTCTCCACTCAAAAACTAGAATGCTGCTTGTCTTTGACTCACTATATTCAAGTACGGATGCTAAGTTCTAATTTAAATGATAGGTAATGAAATTCAAATCAATATAATAAGTGAAGTTTTAATTTGCTCATGTAAACATTAGGAAGGCTGAGTGATGTTTGTTGTATAATCATGTTCTGCAGAGAAAAGCTTTGGTCAAGGCAGTTTATAATTAGTTGTATGGCCAGAGAGACAGGGAGTTGGGGGAATGAGTTGGCTTATATGCCCCTTTCAGCCAAAAATCAGCAGCTAGGTTATTCTTTTGAATATAAAATATCTTTGAAAGAGAAGGTAATGAGGCCTTTTTAAAAAGATTTTCCTATATTTTATTAAATAGTCTTTTTAAAAAGATATATATATATAATTGTATTTTAAATATTAAGGAAACCTCAGGAGTCTTTCTCATTGTAAATAACCAACTGTCGACGTGTTTCAATTAGATAGTGGATTGTCATAATAAGCTTATATTGAAATATTTTAATGTACAATTAATTTGTTACAGTTTTAATTTATAAGGGCAAAGAAAGAATATATACAGATAAATATTACATCAGACTAGAGTGCTAAATAATCATTTTTACTGTTTTGCCTACTGACGGTAGCCATTGGATGGGAACATAGAAATGCTTGATTTCAATGTTCATGTAATATTAAAAGATAACTTGTTTTCTGATTCCATTCCAAGTTGGATTAATGTTAAGTAATTAACACATATTAAACAAAAAACAACCAAAAATTTTTCAAAATAATTACATTGATCTTGGCTAACTGTAAAATAATTAGGTTCTCAGCATAAAGAGGGCCACTGATTTCACTGGCTGCTTCCATAATATTCATACCTTATCATGGTAACTAAGCAGCATGTTTTACACATGTGTAAAAATTTAAACTATGAACATAATGAAAAAAATATGTAATTTAGCAGATAGAGATATTAACAGGCACTGCAGGATAAAATGACATTTGATGTCATTATTTTCTAAAGTTTCTAAGTGCTTTCAAGCCTACAGTCACATTATTTACTTGAAGGGATCTTTCCCTTGAACAAGTAATATAAATATCAGTATACATAACATTAATGATTTTGGTCTATGTGATTATCACATCCTCAGTGTGCACAGGAAGAAACTGAGCTTCAGAGAGTAACAACATTCAGGACTGAAACAAAACAAGCTTTCATCCCATTTATTTTTATTAAACTGTTATTCTATTCATAACATAATGTGTCCATCTTAGAAAATCAGTTAACTCTGATGGTGTAGTCTATTTTTGACTATTCTATTCCACTGATTTCTGTCTATCCTTATTCTCACATCATTCTGCTCAATTTCGGCAGCTGTGCTATAACTCTTGAAATCGGGTAAAGTCTGGGGCACCTGTGTGGTTCAGGCTGTTAGCATCTGACTCTTGGTTTCGGCTCAGGTCATGATCTCAGGGGTGTGCGACTGAGGCCCACATTGGCTCTGAGCTCAGCTCAGAGTCTACTTGAGGTTCTTTCTCTCCACCCCACCTCCCCCCCGCCCCGTCCCTCTCCCTGCTCATTCACATGTGTGCATGTGCTCTCTCTCTCTCTTTCTAAAATAAAAAAAATCTTTTTTTTAAAAAAAGGAAATCAGATAAAGTCCTCCAAATTTGCTCTTTTATTCAGAATTGTTTTAGCCATCCTAGGTCCTTTGTATTGCATATCATTTTTAGAGTTGACTAATTAATATATAAACCAAAATGTGCTGGAATTTGGTATAGGATAAAATTTCCAGATCCATTTGGGGAGAATTTACATCTCAACTAAAGCGCACCTTTCAATCTATTGTTTTATATCTCTGTTCATTAAAGTCTTCTTTATTTGCCAATGAATTTTTAACAATGTTTTATAGATTTCATTGTAAATGTTATGTACTTTTTTATTTAAACCCATCACTAAGAATTTCATGTTCCATTATTTAAATGAAATTGTCTTTTTAAGAATTTTGTCTAATTTTCTATTTGTTCATTGCCAGCATGTGTGTAAATATTTACATTGTCCTTTTATCCAGTGAGATTTCTAAAGTCATCTGCAAGTTCCTAAAATTTTTCATATATGTAATTAGGT
This sequence comes from Mirounga leonina, assembly GCF_011800145.1. Classification (NCBI taxonomy): domain Eukaryota; kingdom Metazoa; phylum Chordata; class Mammalia; order Carnivora; family Phocidae; genus Mirounga; species Mirounga leonina. Next base: position 45,533,571 of record NW_023270377.1, on the reverse strand, counting down.
TTTCTCCCAGTCATGTGGATGCTCTGGGAGATGTTCCATTTACAAATCCTTACAATTATTTTCTCTAACTTATGGAATTTCACCAAATGCATGCAGTTTTGTTGTTCAGTGACAAACTCAAAGGGACTCTTGTTCTGACTTTTTAGCTTTTTCTCTACATATGTCCATACTCTCCCACATATTATGCCCCAAAACCCATTGACCTCAGTCTCCTAATCTCCAATCTCCATATTCTCTACCAGGGAGACCACCATCCTGTGCTTGGGCTCCCCTCCTTTAGCTATGGTTCAGAAGTGCCTTCATGCAGAAAGCTGGGGAGACTGGACTCACCTCACATGTTTCCCTTCTCTAAGGGATCACAATCCTGCACTGCCTTTTTTTTTTTATTATTTGACAGAGAGAGCGAGAGAGGGAACACAAGCAGGGGGAGCAGGAGAGGGAGAAGCAGGCTTCCCGCCGAGCAGGGAGCCTGATGTGGGGCTCGATCCCAGGACCCTGGGATCATGACCTGAGCCGAAGGCAGACGCCTAACGACTGAGCCACCCAGGTGCCTCCTGCACTGCCTTTTGATCCATGTCTGCCAACAGTTGCTTCATATATTTTGTCTAATTTTCTAATCATTTATATTATGAGAGAAAGTTCTGTTTCAGCACTTCCATCATAGCTGAAGATAGAATTGTCTCTTTAGGTGATTTTTTAAAAGCCTAGCAATCCTTTTTATATATACTAGTTATATCCTTAACAGTAATTTACTATACACAACACTCATATATTCAAACAATAAGTGGCTCTTGCAGATGTAATAAGGAGATGGAAGCCAGAGACTCATATTTATATGCTAGGTAGTAATGATGTTTAGAAGATACTGTAAGCAAGGAGGTCACTGAAGAACGAAATAATTATATTTGATTAATTTCTAAAGAAAAGGGTAATTTTTATATGATGGTGAAATAAAAGAAACAGGTATGTATCGTGGGAAAGAGGCCAGCTGATGAAAATGTTAGGCTGCTAAAGGAGAAAGTGAGAATTACAAAGAATGAGGCAACCAGGCCTCTAGCCAAGGTGCTGAACCTGAGTGCTATTCAACTCAACACAAAAGGATACTCGGCCCAGTATGGATGAGAAGGAGGTATAATGAATGGAAAATGACCAGGCAATCACCAAAACCAGGGGCCCACCAGAGGACCACTGAACTGCATAATCTCTCTTAGTAACATTTCCAGCACTTGTATGGAGAAGAAAGAAGGAAATAAGTGCTCAAGTTCAAAGAAATATATTCACATCAATCCTTTTCTGTCAGCTCTGGAATATACCAAAACAAAACAAAACAAACAAAAAAAAAACCTCACAGAGTCACACAGGGGAGAAGTTCTCTCTTTTCACCACAGTGAGATTTTTCGACAGGCCAAGAGCATCATGATGCCAAGGCTATTTTGTAAAAGCTGTTTGGGAAAGCATTATCAAAGTGAGAATGCAGAGCTGTCTGTTTTGCAAAAAGCAAGACACCTAGTGTTACTAACTAAAGATACCATCTCTATAGACTACCATTTAATTCAACTAGCTCTAATAACATGCCATGGGGAAATTTGGGACTAGACCCTGGGAAGATAAAGACCATTCAGATTCTTCTATCCCTTAAGTAGTTCACAATTCAGGAGAATTAAACAGACATAAAAGCATTTAAAATTTTGACCAGCAATTATCTGGAATTTATCTCAGTGAGATGAGATAAAACCACATTATAGTTTGTAAAATTCAGGGGGAAATGTTTTAGTAGGATTAAAGCAAAATAAAAGTGTCCCATAAAACTTACCAACAATATAATATGATATACTTTTAAACATTATAAATTAGTAAAAATATGAAAAGTTGGGCTTGGTAAAGTCTACATGGCTCAGTAAGGTTCATATTTTCTTTTCTACAATATTCTAAGGCCCTAAAGAGAATGACTTAATTTTCATATATATATTTCTGCTCTCTGATGCAGTTTAGAATTTTCTAATTAGTAGTTACTGAAAGCCTCAAAGTGGATTCTCAGATTCATTATTTTGACAGGAGATAGCTATAAGATCAGTATACTGATAAAGGGAAGACTAAGTCAATATGACTGTTTCTTTCATGCCAACTCATAGCTGCCCAGGAGGCTGAATTATACCCACTTCACTGCAGATATAAAATCAGTGAACTTAAAGGTTTTTCTTCTTTATTATAGAGAAAAATATAGGATAACAAATGGGGCTTAATATAATTTGTAATAACTAATATGAAAAATGAAAAATAGTAGTTGAACATGAATGCCAAAAATGTGAAAAGAATATTCCTTGGAATGTTCAAATAGTTCTAACTTCTTTTCCTAAAATTATCACATCTATAATTAGATCTAATAACCCTAAACTTTTTTAAAAAGTTAAAGGAGCCTAAAGGCTCCTGGGTGATAAGTGTCTCTAGAAACCTACCTCTCATACATTTTTCTTCGCACTCTTCCAGACTTCCAAATCGATTCTGATTTCCTTCACATCCCCCATACATAAATTCTTCACACTGTTGAGTGTGAATGTTGAAAAAAAATTGTGTAATCATTGCTCTGCATGGGCCATTATCCGCTTTCAAAGCACAAAATGAATGTAAAAGTTTCAGTGGTGGCAACTCAACATCTACAAGGTAAAAATAAAAGATATAGAACCTTTCATCCACATAGTAATAGTGTTCTTTATTTCCTTTTCAGTACGTCGTAATTTTTCTTAAAAAGCACAACAGAAATAACACAGGCTGAAGAAAACATGACAAGTTATTAAAAATTATCAAAAAGGTAAATAAAGTTTATAAACACACCAAATGAAACAGATTTTATCAACAATTAAACTTTAGGAGTAGAATAATTTTCTAGACTCGCTTTAGGGATTTGGCTTAAACATACACCAGTTGACCAGTATGGAAATGCATGGTCGTTGTACGGTAACCAATGTGTTGACGTTACGAGTAAGTAAAGATGTCTTTTTAAATTCAGCAGTTTTTAAGGGCAGACATTAATGGACAGCTCTTTGATTTGCTCTCCCTAATCCACAGTTGTGTCATTTTTTGCACATAAACAACTTTTTAAAAGCAGCAGTACATACATATTCATATGTACACACACACACACACACACATACATCACACTGTATTAAGCCATTCCCAAATAATGGAAATGTTGGTGTTTGGTATTACAAATACATATATGTCATGGTCCATTCTTTTACTTACCATGGTTTGTTTTTAACAATGTTGAGAAAACTTAATGCTGTCTGTATTTTAAAATAGAATGAGGCAATTCTTTTGATCTTGAGTGAGAATTTTTTCCCCTCAATATTCAATCACTTATTTTAGTCACAGAGGAATTTCATATCTTGGGAAGGGACTTGTATATACAGAAAACTCAAAAATTTTAAATTTTATGAGGTCTAATGTTAATAGAGGCTTAATTTTAAGTAAGTTGCATTTGCTTATAGAATCTATCAGTAAGATAGACACTGAAAATTGTGGTTGGTACTATCAAAATCATCAAGAACAAATAATGTCATTAATACTCCTTGAGTATTGTCTATAATGTCTTCCAAGACTTTCAGTATTCACTATGATCACTTCTGAGGGGCCTAAGCCAATTTGCCCTTTAGAGGGCAGCAGTATGCTGCTAAATTAAAACAATCTGATTAAGTTTAGGTATCTTCCGAGAAAGGGTTTTAATGCACTATAAAATAACTTACTTTGAAAGAAGATGAAAGGATGTCATCATTTAAAAATACATAAAACCTTTTAAAAGCATTAAATAAAAGAACAAGTGTGAATATATAACCATCTAGAAGGAAATCAATTTTGAATGTCCTGTGGTTTCAAAACTTCTGGGAATTTCTTGAAAGAGAAGATAAACATATCATAAAAGTTGGATTAGATAATTTTATCAAATGTCTTCTACCTTTTGTTACCTTAATGATCTATATCGAATTAATGTCAAGTAGTAGCCACATGTCAGTAGTGTTATTTTATCTTGATGATAAAATAATTGGAATGTTATTTTTTATTTTCTATATGGGTCTAAAATGATAAGTAAACCCTGAAATCTTAGAAGGGTTAAAAATACCGCTTTCTGTACGTAAATTATTATTATGCTGTTTCATTCATTTGACAGTAATTATTTATGAACATGTGAATTTTATCTCAACCACTCTTCCACTTTTAAACTTAAAATCAAACTTCAATTTATAAAATGCCATATCACCATTTTGATTTCTTTGATAACTGAATTGACAATTTTTTTCAGTTGAAATAAGTTGAGCTTACAGAAATGATATAACAGTAAAATTTCTGACCCAAATTTGATAAGATAGAATAACATAAAACAGATTTATTTATTATGACACACAGACCTTCATCTACAAAAGACGTGGATATTTTTAGCACCAAACACAATTTTCATGAATTGGTTAGTTCTCAAGTTAGCTAATTATTACTGGTCAAACCTTTAAGGAATGTTGAATTTTATGCACCTGTGCGGGTTATGTACAATCAAAAAATATGTCATTTGGATGTTGATCTATGGGATTTTTTAAAATAATTTTCCACCAATTATATAGTGTCCCTAAAGCCAATCAATCTCTATAATATATATGTAAATAGTTTACCAAAATGAGTAAACAACTATTCATTGACATATGTAAATTATTCTCATTTCTTTGCTTTTTAATTATGTACCTAATATTTTATGCTGATGAACTTATTTGAATATGATTGGCTTTAAAATGTCTCTCAAGGCATATCAAAAGTTTCTGGCACCTAATGATATGGATACTTCAGAATTATAAATTTTCCTTAAATGTTCCTGGACTTCCCTGGAATTCTTAATTTTCTTAAATTACATACACAAATACTTTTCTCTACATAAATTCATTATATATTTAATATATATTATAGCACTTATATATACATTATATATAAAATAGCATTTTAGAAAGTTGGTAAAAATAGCTTCCATAGGCCAATAGGTGAATATAAACAAAAAAGTGACTTATGAAAAAACATGTTTTCCATTCATCACTGAAATTACAATTGTCGGTTTGAAATAAAAAATAACTAAAAACCTTTTCTGAGTAGTAGTATACTTGTGATAATTATGACTGCTGCTTATATTCTCTTAAAGATTTAGAATACTGTCACTGACATTCTGACTTGTTAAGAGTTGTGAGAAGCTAGAAGACTTTGCATCTAAGACCCTAAGCAGTGCATTTTACCCACGACAAGCATCATTGCATTAGCACAATACGTTTGTACACTCTAGACACATTTTTATGCGACCGATAAAAATTTGACCTGTCAGTTCTATAAGTATCTGATCTTAGAATCAGATCTCAGAATCTCAGAGGTCACATATATAATTTTGAGAAAGGAGCTAGGAATAATAATATTCTGATATTCTGAATCTTATGGCTATATACCATTACTTCAGAAATTCCTATAGCACTCCTTAGATAATATGATGGTCCCTGATTCCCATATTAATGTGACTTCAGATCTTTATAGACACAGTACCTCAGACAGGAGCCTGTAGTCTAATACTCTACCTGTAGAACCCAGGGGGCTTTATCTAATACCTGAGTTGCTATAGATATTTAGGAGAACTAGTTCTTATAAATAGTAATTTACATAAGGTTCTTTTTCATTGATGATGCCTCTGATTTCGACTTTTGATATATTTGATAGTCCTTTTCATCATGCCAAACTTTTATTTTACATTTTCTCCATTAAGCATATACCACACCGAGTTCAACTTGCTATTTAGGAATTGTGCCACAAGGTGGTGGCCATCAGCCACAGAAATGAAAGCTGGTTCCCCATATTTGTCCTTGTAGTAGTTAATACTAGCTAATGTTGTTTACTAATTACTGTGCTCCAGACATTTTGTAATTACATTATTTAGTAATCACAACAATCTTCTGAATGAGGTATTCTCTCCATTTACAACTTATAAAACAGCACTGTAGAAATTAATTGCTCTGTTCCCACCCTAAGTTTTATACGCCACATAGTTTTATACCAGATGTGTCTCACACATTCTTAATAATTGAGTGATATTGTCACAGTCTGTATGACTGAGATTCCTAGATTGGCATTTAGGTAAAGCACATAGATTTAATTCTAAAATTTACACTCAATACATTTTTTTCTCAAATTCACCTTATAAAAACTAAAAATGTTTCAGCTATGAAAGTAGGTGATTTTATAGCAATTTCCCAAGTGAAACACTAAGAACTAATTTTAAACTATATTTTATTAATTTATTATCAAATTATTCATCTTTACTGTTCACATTTTAGTGTCTTTCTTAGCTGAATCATATATTAGAATATTCTTTCGTGCAGTCAGCTTATGACCCACCCTTGGCAGAGCATCCCTGAAGTGGGGGAGTGATGAGGTGTGGTCTCTCAGATGTAGTACCATGCCACTCCACCCAAAAGGGATGGAAGTCTGTCTTGGTTTTCATTTTTTACCTTGGATAAATCTTTTTGAAAGTTAACAATTGTGTGTTGATCATGGGTCAGGCACTGTGGGGTCATGGCAGATATGATAGTAAATTAGGTGGCAGTAGCCCCGCCCCTTCCCTGTCATGTAGCATGCAGACACTGAAGATTTATAAACATTCAAGAAGTTCAAGGTGCTGTGTTTGTGCATAATAAGATAGCTAAGCTTGTCTGGAGAGTCAGGGATAGCTTTCCTGAGACTTGAAACGGAGACTGAAGGAAAGTGTTAGTGATAAGGATCTGCCTAACCCCATGTAACTAGAAAACATATGCAGGTCAGTGTAATAGGGAATTTAATCTGATGCAGCCAGATGAACAGAATTATGGTTTTTATTGTATCATTTTTGTAATTGATTTCTTGCATTTTATGTCTCACAATCTGAGGATTACAATCTCACTCTCCCCTCCCCCTGTCCTGGGACGTCAGATAGTAGGCTCATGATAATATTTGGGGACATGTCATGTCCCCGACTGTTAGAGTCCTCATTCTCCTGGAACTTGTTTGGGAACCAAGAGCTTTAAGGTAACTTACTATTTAAGAGTCTACATGCTGTTTGATTCTCTCATGAAAAGATTTGATTTCTCTGGCAGGGAAGAACATAGCCATACACTCTTTGCCTTCTCCGTGCCGAAAAATGTGCCAGGTGCTTTTATGCAGTTTATATAACAACCATATGAACATAGTTATTTGCATCACTTACATATCGATTAAGACACTGGGAGTCAGAGAGTTTACCTAACTCATCTAATTTTGCAAAGCTACTGTGTGGCAAACCCCACATGCAAACTTAGATCTGCCTGATTGTACATCTTACGAAAGACACTTAGCTTTCTCTAAATGCTCCCTGCTAATCTTCTCTCTCTCACTCTAAAGGAATTTTTAAAAAGAGCTTATCACTACTGTTTTTTATTATAAAAAATTTTATTATATTTCATCCTCCCTGCTGGTTAGACTGATTAAGAAAAAGCCTACTATTGCCTTGTGAGAAAAATGATAAGATCGTGTGTTTTCCTCTAAGATGATAGTACACTATTCAATGAAATGGTATACTTCTATAAAAAGATGGCATGACCTTGGCACAGTGTGATAAATGGTATCTTCAAAATTGAATTGATTCTGATGTGGGATCATGCTATTTCAAGACTGAAAACGAAACAAAACCAAAAAACCCCAAAACTGGTTAAGACTGTGCAGCCAGTCAGTTAGGTGATCTTCAAGTCTAGCTTTCAGATAAAAAATGTTTTCTTAGCCGGCTTTGCTTGTTCTGAATTTATCAAGAGATTTTAAACTCCAGCTTAATTATTAATGGGTTAACTCTGGTTTCTTGGCTGACTGTATCAGCAGCAACAATGTCAGGAAACTTCTGATTACCTGGCATGCATTTTCTCAGCCTAACTGAGGGACATCAGATTAGGTGAATATTGGGGATCCTTTCTCCTCCCACTTTCCAAGATGGGTTGCCTGCTTTTTCTCTGTGGGGACTTTATTCTCTACATTTCTTCTCTTCTCAGCTTCCAGAATATTAGAAACCATCTCCTTTGATAAATGAGACAAATGAAGAATTAGAGCTTATTTCATAATGCCCAAATTCTCATTTTATAAGGCACATTATAGTGTTTACTTTGTTAGTGTTTCATCTTTAGGAAGTTTTTATAACAATATTTTTTCCAGTGACAATTTAATAGTCTCCCCTGTGAAACTGTGAGATTCTTCAGAACTTGGTCTGAGTCATCACTGTTTCCCTAGTACCTACCAATTTCAAGCACATAAGATATATTTATTCAATCTTTATCAAAGGGAAGTACATTGAACAAAATCCCTTTCAAGGGTGCTTAGATACATGAAATAAGAATGTATTTATGGAAGTCTTTGGTACACCATCAACATACATACCAATAGAAGCTATCACTTTGTTCATATTGTCACACCATTACCAGTGACTTGAGATTTCTATCAATAATTTACTAATTTTCCACAAAATAGTACTTTTAAGAAAGAAATATATAGTAACAATCACTGTACATTCTTCTCCTTGTTCTATTGCTGATTGTTAATATTTTATTTTTAGATACGGAGCTTTATGAGATTAGAACTAACTTATATTAGGCCAGATCTCCTAATGTCCTGTTTTACTAGATTCTCACACTGGACTCATCTGGGAAGTTCTTGAGAATAAGGCAAAAAAGCAGAGAATATCTATAGTTTCCTTTCCCTTCTCACACTTTTCCCAGCCAAAGGATGGCATCAAGGTTCACGGCTGTTTCTACAACACTTTGTTCCTTGCAATTGTCCAGAGATACTTCAATGTTTAATCTTATCGCCTGGAAAAAAAAAAGAAGTCTTCCTTTCTAAAGTGACTTTTTTTTGGTCTAAATTTTTTTGGGGGGGGACAAATTACATGTAAGACATGTAAGTCACTAATGTAAAAGCTAATTTTCCCACGCAATGGAGAAAAATATATTACATTTTGGGATTAAAATTGAGATCTTCAGCCGAAAAATATGAATGCTTCTAATATTTTACCTGTAATATCTGTATATTCTTCAGCTTCAAGGACAGCACTAAGAAGGGCAGAGGCACAATTAAGCAGCAGATACACAGACAGCCAAAAAATCTGTTCTTTCTTCATTGTATAAATCATCTCTGAAATACAGAACCCAGATATATTTAATTAAGAGTTAATGTCAAAATATCTATAGACTAGCAGGAATCTTATGCACGCCTCCAAATGTAAATTTCTATGACAATCTGTACTGTCTGCAAATTCCATGAGTCCTATTTAAAACATGTGCATGTAGCATTTAATATTGTAGACACACATATGTTCAGTGCATATGTCTAATAATATTCAAGTATGCAGCTCATGTTTCAACCTTGAAAATACAAATTAAAATGGCAACAATTGATCATCATGCCTAACTATGTATTAAGATCCATTTTCATATACAGTTCTATTTGCACATCTTTCTCACAGCTATTCTTCTTTCTCGGTCAGAATTATATTTTAATATCTCTGGCATTTTTCTATTATTTCATTAATGCAACTTTCAATTCCTGATTTCTCTTTCCCATGGCTTCAGTCCTTCTCTTCAAAAAGAAAGACATTTTCCAAATTTTTGTCTTTGTTTCCTATAAAATATATTTGTTTGTATAACCAATTTCTTAACCAGATTTTCTATGAGATAGCAGACAGAACTGCTGAAAAAAGAAATCTTTAGCATTCTAGCAAGTCCTTTACCCCAGTCTTCCACCCTCAATTTAGGCAGGTATCTGATTCAAAAGAGTTTCATAGAAAAGTGACTTTAAGTGATAAACCAACATATTTACACTCTAAGGGAAACAGATTTCAGAAGGAGAGTGAGACTTCCTCTTTCAAAATGATTTAGAGTTCCACAGTAAAAAATAATGGAAAAACCACACTGAAATTTTTTTAAGGCTCTTTCTACTTTGGATTCAAGGATGGGTGTTCATATAGCATAGGAAGAGAAAAAGAAGGAACATATGCACATGTTCAGCCACTGATGTTATAAGTCAGGAATGAAAGAGAAATCTTATCAGTAAGGATTCACAAATGCAAGAACAGATATTCCATCTAAAATAATTTAGAGAATTCTCTGTTTACTCCTATAATGAACCATAGCTTCCATATACACCGTTAAGGTATATGTAGTTTTATAATAAATAATAAAGCAATGCCATTTTGCTTTAAGCTTCATTAAAATCACTAGTGAAATGTACAACCTATTTTTTCACAACACTTTGTAAATGTTAACATGTATTTGATTTTTCTTTCAGTAGCCGTGTTATATACCTGTGTCATATCATTAACTATTTGAATCCACAAGTATATTTGTATATATATGAATGCATATATATGTATATATATATGTATATAATTTTGAAGAGTCGATCACCTAAACTTCTAGTCTTTATCTTATTTTTGAAAATGTAGTTTTTGGGGTGCCTGGGTGGGTCAGTCAGTTAAGTGTCTGCCTTTGGCTAGGGCCCTGATCCCAGGGTCCTGGGATCGAGCCAAGCGTTGGGCTCCCTGCTCAGCGGGGCGTCTGCTTCTCCCTCTCCCTCTGCCCCTCTCTCTCCTCCTGCTCTTTCTCTCTTTCAAGTAAATAAATGAAATCTTAAAAAAAAAAAAAAGAAAGAAAAGAAAATGTATTTTTGGGGGCGCCTGGGTGGCTCAGTCATTAAGAGTCTGCCTTCGGCTCAGGTCATGATCCCAGGGTCCTGGGGTCCAGCCCCGCATCAGGTCCCCTGCTCCGCGGGAAGCCTGCTTCCTCTCCCACTCCCCCCGCTTGTGTTCCCTCTCTCACTGTGTCTCTGTCTGCCAAATAAATAAATAAAATCTTAAAAAAAAAAAAAAGAAAATGTATTTTTCAAGGACTCTTCTATTTCCATTAGTTTCTTTGAGATATATGGCCCTGTGATATTTTGAGTGCAAAATATAGCTTATTTTTCTATCCCATCGTTTAGGGAACAGGCTGAAGTTGGGTGCCTAAAGACCTTGATGAGAATTTGGGCTGTAAACCCACCAAGTTCCTTTCTTTAAAACTATTGGCCTACAGTGTTGCCTAATTTTAGTAGTTTTAGACTTTCCGTGGTTACAAGGATCAGAAGCCAGCTCAGACAGTTTGCTTATTCATTCTAGAGAAGGTAGAACAAGCTAGGATTAGAAAGGGAGGTTTGTGGTTGGATCTGAGAGTCGGGGAGCTGAATGCCGTTAGAAGTCTCTCATAGCTATTGCACTCCTTAACAAGTGTTACTCTCCTTCAGTGCAGCCCAGCTTTCTCTATGTAGGAGGATGCGTAGCACTGATATTTCCAGGGTTTTAAAACTTAAAAGATCCTTCCATCAAAACAGTATGACTGCTTCTCTTTATGACTAGTGTCAAATAGCTTGAGAATAGCACTGATGGTTTCAATTTGTAGGAAATGCCCCCTTCACTTTTGGACCAATACATTTGAGGTGAAAAGCTGTTAGGAGACTAGCATAGATTTGGAGGAGCTGAAATGGACTTTCTTAGGGTTGGGGAATGGGATAATGTGCTAACATTGCAAATCTCTACGTAAGTATACGATTTTAGGATGGAGTGGACAAGTGTGGCTCCCAGGAGGAGTGGATTGTTGCTTCCAGAAAAAGGAAGGGGGTCGGGCAGATAAAACGATGAGTATGCACTGTAGCAACCCAGAGCTAATTAATGGCTGATCCAGAACTTGAATTCAAGTTAGAATAACCTCCCAGAGTGAAAGATTGATTTTGGCACATCACTGAAAAAACAGTACAACTTCTTATGATACTGATAAAACTGTAATCTGTAGAGATCAATGAGAGTGAAGTGACTTAATTACAGATCATTGTAATTAGTTTCCTTTTTAAAATTTCCAACTGCATCACTGAGTTACATTGCAAAATGGCAAACAAGACAGCAAATCCAAACTGAAGCTATGCATTGGTTAACTCACTCTGCCTTTCTGCACTCTATTTCTTGAATAGCTGACCCCATTAAAAATATCTACTACCCTACCTAGTATCATATAGAAAAATTGATTCAAAGAAATTCAAAGATCTGAATGTGAAAGATAAAACATTAAATCTTATAAAAGAAACATAGGAGAATATGTTCATGATGAGGTTGGCAAAGGTTTCTGAATCAGGATACAGACAGCACCAATTATAAAGTAAAATACTGTTAATTTGATTTCATTAAAATCAACTCCTGCTCATCAAGATAAGCACCATTAAGACACTGAAAAGGCAAGTTGTGAGAAAGTGTTTGAAATTCATGTATCTGAAGATTATACATTGAAAATGTATGAGGAATTACAAATAAATATCCAACTAAAATGGGTTAAAGATTGACCAGGCACTTCTCGGAAGATTATAGGCAAATGGCAAATAAGCATATTTAAAAGATAGTCAACATAATTAGTCATCATAAAAATTAAAATTAACACCATTGTGAGATAGTATGACAAAATTTAATAAAAACTGACAATATAAAGTGTTGATGACTTGAACCTTCACCACTGTTGGGATTATGCTATCTGAATTATTTGTGTTCCCCAAATTCTTATATAGAATCCTAACTCCCAAATGTGATGGTATTAGGAGGTAGGGTCTTTCACAGATGATTAGGTCTTAGGGTATAAGATTCATGTTCTTATAAAAGAGACCCCACAAAGATCCCTCATCCATTCCACTGTGTGAGGACTCAGCGAGAAGGTTCTCAGCGAGAACCAGGAAGAAGGCCCTCACTCTTGCTAATCCCTTTTAATTTCTAATCAATATCAGAATTTATTTAAGCAAGAATATATTATATAAATGTGTTGTGTCAGTGACTAGTTGTGTGTAATAATATGTTAGAGAGTAAGAGAGATTAAGAAATCTAGAGGAAGCCTTGACCCTTAGGAATTTACATGTAACCAACTGAGTTAAATAAAAATGCAATGTTAAATGCCTAGATAAATTGTCAGGGTATATTTGCATACACCAGGCACATAGTAGTGGAAAATAAACATATGTTAAATTATTTAACTTGGATAAAAATAGAATTTATATTTTGGGACAACAAACTAAAAATCCTAAACTTAGCTCTGCCAGCAACCTGTTAAGTAACCTTTGGAAATTTATATTTTTATTTTTTTAAAGATTTTATTTATTTATTTATTTGACAGAGAGGGAGAGAGCACAAGTAGGGGGAGCAGCAGAGGGGAAGGAGAAGCAGGCTCCCTGCTGTTCAGGGAGCCTGATGCGATGCGGGGCTTGATCCCAGGACCCTGAGATCATGACCTGAGCCAAACACAGACACTTAACCAACTGAGCCACCCAGGCACCCCTATATTTTTAAACCAATTTATAAAACACATGACTTTGACTACATTGTCGTTAAGTTCCATTCCAGTTTTAAAAATTTATGCATTTTAATTAACACATTTTATATACTCCACAGAATAATTTACAGTTATGTTGTTTAACTTACATTTTCCATTCACTTTAATGCTAAGCTGCAGTGTTAATTTTATCCTTTAGGTCAAGATGTGTTCTCAGAATATAAGTTCAGCAAGATGTTATTAGCTGCTACATTTAAAAAAAAGTGTTCATAGGCTAATATATATTTATGTCTGAATTAAAAACCTTATATATAAAAAAAACCTTATATAGGTCTCTCAACTGTAGGACATTTATAGGATCCTTATTATGGTAATGTGCAATTGTATCTTCTATGGGAGAATAGAGTAAATGCATTTCCAAACGTATATGACAAGGGGCTATTTTCCCATAAAGTATTTTTTGGAAAATACCTTGACAAATAATGTTACATTTAAGGAGAAGTCAGTAGATATTCTGAACTAGAGAAATATTAAAAAGCATGATGTGATCTGTGCTTTAATAAAATCCAGCATGTATGGCAAGATGTCAAGAGGGCAAAATTTAAGTGGAATTGGCAGGTAGAATGTTGCAGAGGATCAGGTTGAAATTATGAGCAGGGAACTATCAGTGGAACTACAGAGAAAAGGGCAGGTTTGAGAGACTTTTTGAGTTAAGTATTGATAAAATTGAGTAATTGAGTAAATACAGGATATAAAGAACAGAGAATTCAAGTATAGCCTGAGTGAATTACTGTGTTAGTCACACAATAGGTAATTTATAGTTAGGTAAATTAATATAAGTATTGATTGGTGTACATATTAGGGAGGAATTCAATCTGGACAGATTGTATTTGAGGTTATGTTTTCTAAGTGGAGCTGTATAAAGGCAGTTAAAGATGTAAGACAAGAGCTGGGAAATGTTTTGCTACATCATCATCATCATTGTGAGGCAGGGTCATTTCACCAAGGGAAAGGATGCCAATAAATCATTTCCAGCTCCCCCTTCAACTTTATTTCCTATCATCTTTCCTGTAATCATTTGGCTTTATGGACCCTGCCTACTAATCCCTTGGCTTCAATGAAACTGCTAATTCTTGAACAAACCATACTCATTCTAGGTGTGGTACTTTGAAACTACTGTAGTTTCTTGTCATGGGAATACTCTTCTACAAGGTAATGGAACAGCAGACTCCTTCTTTTAGTTAGGACCCTGTCCAGAAAGCCTCTCCTCCAAAAGATTTTCTTGGAGCACCATATTTAAAAAGTAACCACCACCAGTTCCTCATCATTTCCTATACCAATAACCTGGCTTTTCTTTTTTAAGGTTCTTTGCCTTTTCATTACTGAATTGTAGAAGTTCTTTATCTATTATGGGTATAAATACCTTGCCAAATATATACATAATAAATACTTTATCTTGGTTTATTGTTTATCCCTTCTTTTTCATATAAGTATCTTGATAAGCACAAGTTTTTATTTCTAGTAAATTTGATTCTTAAAAGCAATTCAATAGTTCAGTAGCTATCAGTGTATCTACAAGTTGCACAAACATTGCCCCCATCACTTTTAGAATATTTCCATTATCCTATAAGGAAACCCCCACCCTTTAGCCATCACCTCCTTGCTTCCCAACCTCCCCATTCCACATCCCAAGGTAACTATTAATCTAATTTCTGTCTCTGTATATCACCTAATTCTAGACAGTTCATATAAATGAAATAATCCACTATATGGCCTTTTGTGTCTAGTTTCTTTCATTTAGCATAGTGTTTTCAAGGTTCATCCATGCTATAGCATGTATCAGTACGTCATTTCTTTTTATTGCTGAAAATATCCTATTGTATAGAGATGCCATAATTTATCCATTTATTAGTTAATGAGCATTTGTGTTTTTCCCACTTTTTGGGTATTATGAATAAAGTTATGAACATGTGTGCACAAGTTTTTGTGCAGACATATGTTTTCATTTCTCTTGGGTATATAAGTAAGAGTGAAATTATTGTATCATATAGTAATTCTGCTTAATCTTTTAAGGAACTGCCAGATTGTTTTTCAAAGCAGCTGTACCATTTCACATTCCTACTAATAATGTTTTGCTTTGTTTTCTGAATAGCACTTAGCACCGTTTACCTATTTATTTTTGTACATGTTCACTGTCTCCATCACTAAAGCATTTTCCATTCTTAGCATAGACACTTTATATTACATTCACAGATCTATGTTTAGTACCCGAAATAATGACTAAGTAATACTTGGTGAATAAATGAATTAATTAAGATATATTTTGTGGGCTAAAATTAGGTTACAGTATGGATCTTTGGATATATCCATGTAGTTTTATTTATTTCTGCCAATCCCACCAAAAAATAAAGAGATTAGAAGCAAATGTGATGGAGTGGTCATCCATCCATATTTTTTTTTAATTTATCTATTTGACAGAGAGAGAGATAGCAAGAGCAGGAACACAAGCAGGGGGAGTGGGAGAGAGAGAAGCAGGCTTCCCACCAAGCAGGGAGCCCGATGTGGGGCTCGATCCCAGGACCCTGGGATCATGACCTGAGCTGAAGGCAGACGCTTAACCACTGAGCCACCCAGGCACCCCCGTATTTCTTTTTCTAATGGTATTTTTTATATTGTTTTCTGGAAGTATGAAATATTCCAATTGAAAAATTTGTAAAAGAAAAGGTAAATAGAGTGGATTTTGTGTTTATAAAATTTTGCTTAAATGGTAGGTATTTTCCAAATCAAAAGAGGAACAAGAGCGATTGCTAAAATCCAATCAATGGTATAGATGGTAGTATGTAGGAGAGATGCCAAAAGGTATATTTAGAAAAGAGGTAATTAGGTGAAAGAAATGTATTATTTGTTATTTCACTATTTATTTATATTAATATTCTTTAGAGAGTATGTGAAAGAAAGGGAAATGGTCTGTATGAATCTAGGAAGTGAGGAGCCAGAAATGGAAAGGAAAGGGGAAGAACCTTGAGATTTTCACTTATTGAGGATATAAGCTTATCTATGAACTTCATATCAACTATAATCCTCTGAAAAATCTTATCCTATATGAAATATTATACCCATCTTTAGAAAACTGAGGCTCAGAAAAAGGGTATAACTTTTCCAAATAGAATGAGACAGAGCTAAGTTTGCACCCATATCTCTGTAACTCCAGAGCTCATGGTCATATCACCATACCAAGATGCCTTTCCAAAAACTGGTCAATCAGTCTTCAGCGATGTCTACAAAGCACCCTGCCTACAAGGTTACTCTGGTTTGCTTGGCAAGTATATCACTGTAGTAGAGATGGCTATATTCCTTATGGAAACCAAGATCCATCCAATCAATCTAAGTAATGTCCCATGCTGTAATCCCAAGTAATACCTTTCCTTCTTCCCTTCCTCCTTTTTTTCTCTTTCTCTTCTGTTTTTCCTTCCTTCCTTCCTTGTTCCTTCTACCCTCCGCTGCCACCCCCTTCCTTCTTTTCTGTTTTTTAGGTTTGTTTAGTGGTTAACAGAAGGACTCTGGAGTGAAACTGTGTTATAGGCTCAGTTGTGTCCCCCTACAAATTCATATGTTGAAGTCTTAACCCCCAGTACTTCAGACTGTGCCGTATTTGGAGATAAGGCCTTTAAAGAGGTAATTGAGGACAAACTAGGTTGAGATGGGCCCTAATCCAATATGACTGGTGTCCTCATAAAAAAAAGAGGAAAAATTATGATACGGATACATACAAAGACTTACTACCTATAAGCCCAGAAGAGAAATCTCGAAGGAAATCAGTCTTTGTTGACACCTTGATCTCCAACTTCTAGGTTTCATAGCTGTGAGGAAATAAATTTTTATTGTTTAAGCTACCCAGTCAGTAGCACATTGTTATGGTAGCCCTGGCAAACTGGTACAGACTGTGAAACTTCAAATACCACTTCAGTAACTGACCAATTATCTGAATTTGATAGTACATTTATCTCCTCTTTGCCTCTGTTTACTCATCTATAAAATGGGTATTTTACCAGAACCTATCTCATTGGGTGTGAGGATTAAAGGGAATTAGATTAGATTACATTGTAAAGGAATTAGAATGGTGACTAGTTCAGTAAATTGTAGCTATTACAATTTATATCTGTAATTCTTGACAACGTGTTGGGTACACTGTAAAAATGGCAGCTCAATATGCATGGAGTTTATCCTTTCTTGAGAATATTATCTCAGACTCTTTGAAGGGCTAAAAAATAACTGAAAATATAGCACTGATTTGGGAAGAGTTTAGGGACAAACTGAGAGACATTTTTGTTCTAATTTGGTTAGGTATGGAAGCCAAGAATTGCTGGGCTACAAGTTATAAGGTAAGCAGTATAGATCTTAAGGTAAAGTGAATATTCTTCTAAGGATGACAGTCAGTTGGAGCTAGAAATATGTTGGCAATCTGGCTTTGGTGACTGAAAGAGAACTCAAAGGCAATGGCAATGGATACTGACAAGGATGGGAACTTACAGCAAGATTTAAAGAGCAAAAAACTCACAAAGAATGGAAGAGACCAATAGTAGGCTGGAATTACAGCATTAGATTTCCAATACCTCATTTTGGGAAAGGCCTAAAAAAACATGTGGACAGTCACTGATCTATCATTAATAACTCCTGTTATTTTGTCATTTTTTTAAAGATTTATTTATTTGAGAGAGAGAGAGCATACAAAGGGAGAGACAGAGGGAGAAGTGGACTCCCCCAAGTGGGCAGCCCGATGCGGGGCTTGATCCCAGGACCCCAGGATCATGACCCAAGCCAAAGGCAGATGCTCAACTGACTGAGCCACCCAGATGCCCCTTATTTTATCATCTTTAAATTAATCTGGAAAAATTACGTATTATGTTTACTTATATATCATCAGCATGGTGCTTAGGAAATTAAACTTCCTAGTTCAAATTTTCTTTTTCACATATTGCTGAACTTCTTTTTTGAAGTTTTACTATTAATTTCTGAGATCAATGCATACTTTGCTATGTCTAAAAGAAAGAAATTTCATTTTGGCTGCTTCTTTGTGGTGTACCAGTGAAAGACAGGAGAGACAAAATGTGACAACCAGAAAAGAGAAAAAAATAGCTTGAAGAATAATTCCAATTTTCTGCTCAGCAGTGCCTAATGTTGTTATCCTCCTAGTGTTTATTACTGCCATCCACTCAATTTGGCTGATCCCTGGGGGAGCTACCCTTCTGCCCACTAAAATCTTGAAGCCTGTTTTTATCTTTAACCTATGTGCTTCCTTGGCTGTTTCTCATTTTGGGTGAGTTTGTTGCACACTAACACTAAGGATAATGAATGAAGAAAGAAAAAAATTAGGATAAAACTTATGGTGGGAAAGAGGAAAGATAAAAACCCTATAAGGATTCTAATAATTTTCTCTTTTCTCTTTAGGTTTTGAAGTTCATTTTTTTTTAGTAGTGTTTTCAATGGAAAATTTCCAAATATTCATAATGACTAGGGTCCGGAAATGGATTTTTGTTAAAAATTATTGTTAATAGGCTTCCAACTCTTATTCCTGAATGCAGAGTTTCTGAACTTGTATCATCTCAGTGAGAAGTTTGAGAGCCAGACTTTTCTCAGGAAGAGAGTATTTTTTGAATAAATACATTGTGGGAATTCAAATGTTTGGGCAGTTTCCCAAGAGAGGTCTAAGGCTGTGTAACTGCACATTTGTCACATACCAAATTCTAACAAGTCAGTCAGAGCCTTCTTTAACTCTTTATTAACTTCCCTCCAGGTCCCACATTCTTGGGACACTAAGTCATCATTATAAGCGTTATGTTGGCATTAGGATTATTTACCTATGAAATGAGATTAAAATAAAGATAAAATGTCATGAGGTTCTAACTATATGGAATATATACCACATTTATTTTAAGAAATGATACTAGAAGTACAAAGATATATCATTATAAAACATTATTTTTTGTAATGTTTTATCATTTTTTGAAGTGGTTTCTTATCTATTAGGTTTCTGTATCTTGACAATAATGCTGTACAGCCAATGGGACAGATATACTGGATTTATGTTAGAGATACGTGATTTATTTTCGAACATCATATGCCTAGATGACTAGTAAGTGACAGAGGCAGAGCTTGATCCTGGACTTTCCCAAAGCTTCCTTAAAATAAGCAAGACTTATGGGATAGACACTAAATCCAATTCAGGAAAATATAATTCAATATATTAATTACTTATATCTGTCTGTATTTGCCTTTGAAATATTATCTTTATTGTGAATCAGAGACTATGAGTAGGCAATATCACCAAAGGAACTACAGGGTAAAAATCAGTTTCTCTGATTTGCTAATCCTATAAGTACAATTCATTAACCAAAAGAAGTTTTTGCTGTGGTCATTATTATAATTTTTGATTTAGTGAGTTGTGTAAATGTTTTCTATTCCTGGTTTAAACTCTGTACTTCATTAGTGATTATATTTATTACTATATAAATACTTATACATCATTCTATCCATATATATGGGAAGTTTGTTTTTGACCCAAGCCTTAGCTTTTGACCCAAGCTCATTCTTGAAGGGCATATGGGAAGTTGGTTTTTGACCCAAGCCTTAGCTTTTGACCCAGGCACATTCTTTTTTTTTTTTTAATTTATTTGAGAGAGAGAGAGAATGAGAGACAGAGAGCATGAGAGGGAGGAGGGTCAGAGGGAGAAGCAGACTCCCCGCCAAGCAGGGAGCCTGATGCGGGACTCGATCCCGGGACTCCAGGATCACGACCTGAGCCGAAGGCAGTCGCTTAACCAACTGAGCCACCCAGGTGCCCGACCCAGGCACATTCTTGAAGGACATAGGTCAAAGCCTTAAAAAACCTGGGGCGGGAGAGATCTATCTATCCCTTACACTTGAGAAGAGGACACAGAAGTTCACCCAGCAGTCAAAGACTGAATGAACAGAACAAGTCTACACAAGGGAACATCTAAAAAAGGTGCCTGAAAATCTATAAAGTATCAAATTTTCTTTTTTCCCCAAACTTTAGAGGAAATAGAAGCCACATCTACAAGCATAAAAAAAAAAAGTCTTGACCAAAGACCAAATTTGAAGGAGCACGTGGGTGGTTAAGTCAGTTGAGCTTCTAACTCTTGGTTTTGGCTCAGGTCATGAACTCAGGGTCCTGGGATCAAGCCCCATGTCAGGATGTACCACTCAGCAAGGAATCCACTTGTCCTTCTCCCTCTATCCCTCTGCCCCTCCTCTCTCTCTCTTTCTCTCTCAAATAAATAAATAAAATCTTTAAAAAGAGAGAGAGAGAGGTGTGTATGATATATAATATTATTGGAAGTGGAGGTGGGGAGAAGTGGCCTGATTTGTGAGGAAAATAAAAAGTAAATTCAAGATAATTTGATGATTAAAATTACATGGAAGGTGAGGAAGAGAGAAGAATCAAGGACAGCTACAGTTCCTGCTTTAACAAAGGGGTCAATGGATGGTTCCAGGCAATGAGTTGAGAAGCCTAAGAAAAGGAGCATGTTGCTTTAGGAAGGTGATGAATTCCATGTGAGGCAGTTTGAGTTTGAAGTATTTGTAAGACATTCATTGGAGCCATGAAATAAGAAACCCGATATGTAGATGTGGAGCTCAGGGCAGATATCTCTGCTAGAGATAGAAATGTGAGAATCAAAGTATAAATGATAATTACTTCTGTGGAGTGGATGAAATTGATTTAACAAGTACTTGTATAGCATTTGCTATGGAGCAGGCATTCTTCTTCTAAGTGTTTTTATAAACTTTAGTTTATGTAATCTGTGACTCTATGAGGTGAGTGTGAAGGTTGGAAAGGAATACCTAGAACTAAAGTCCAAAGAATGAGGATGAGGAAAAAAGATCTGAGAAGATGACTAAGAAATAGCCAGGGAAGCAGGAGGAAACCTGGCAAGCTATAGTGGCATGAGCGTTAAGGGAAGTGGACACTTCAAGAAATTATTGCAAGTTGACAATGTCTAAAGCACAAAAGGTTCAAAGGAAGGCAAGAGCTAAAAAAACATGCATGGGGTTTAGTGACAATGACATTGTCACCACCCTTGCAAAATTACAAGATTTAGTACAGTGGTGTGGGCGGCAGCAGGTAAACTATTGAAGGAACTGGAACAGAGGCTGTGAAAACAGCAAGTTAGGATATCATTTTATAAGTGTATCCTGAAAAATAAGAGAGAGCATTTTAAGGGAAACTTTTGTGGAGGGTATAGTTTTATGTTTCTGCCATTAGAGAGAGGGAGACAAAAGCTAAAACAAAAATAAAATGAATAGAGGGGCACCTGGGTGTCTCAGTTGGTTATGCGCCCAACTCTTGATTTCAGCTCAGGTCATAATCTCAGAGTCCTGGGATTGAGCCCCACATCAGGCTCCACGCTCAGTGGGGAGTCTGCTAGGGATTCTCTCTCTCTCTCTCTCTCCCCCTCTCCCTCTCCCTCTGCCCCTCCCCCCGCTCCCACACATGCTCTCTCTCTTTCTAAAATAAATAAATAATTTTTTGAAAAAAATAAAAATAAAATGAATAGAGGATCCTGGCCAACAGGTGAAGAGGGTCTAACTTCGGCCTGAAGAAAAGAGTATATTCCATTAAAACAAGAGG
Source organism: Mirounga leonina (assembly GCF_011800145.1). NCBI lineage: Eukaryota > Metazoa > Chordata > Mammalia > Carnivora > Phocidae > Mirounga > Mirounga leonina. The sequence continues at coordinate 45,511,530 of NW_023270377.1, read as the reverse complement.
TTTTCTTTTTTCAGATGGGGGTGGATAGAGGGATATGATACATTTTCGGGTATGTGCATGTACATGTGTGTGTTTTGTGAGAGAGTTGTTGAGACCAAGTAGAAAGTAGATCTTCTTCCTGTGATTCAATATTCTAGGTGAATAAGAGGCTGAGATTGTTCAAAATGTCAAGAAGCAGTGGACTTTTAAAAATGTGAGGGTTTGGGGTGCCTGGGTGGCTCAGTTGGTTAAGCGACTGCCTTCGGCTCAGGTCATGATCCTGGAGTCCCGGGATCGAGTCCCACATCGGGCTCCCTGCTCGGCAGGGAGTCTGCTTCTCCCTCTGACCCTCCTCCCTCTCATGCTCTCTGTCTCTCATTCTCTCTGTCTCAAATAAATAAATTTAAAAAATCTTTAAAAAAAATGTGAGGGTTTGATATTTTCTCTAGATGAAATAAAAGGAGATATTGAAAATTTCTTATTAAAAGATTTATGGGCTTCTGGAAATCAAAATTATAAATTCATAATAATTTGTGCCTTCAAAAATCAGTGCTCCTTCTCTCCAGATATAAAATTAAGCTTTTGAAGGATTCAGAGTTGGATTTTATCAATTGGACAGACGTAAAAGACAAAAAGGGCAAGACTTTGAGTGTTGGCAAGAGGAAATATATAAGTGGTTTGTTATTTAATCATCAAATAATTATTCCTGCATGTGTACATTCTTTGTTCAAAAATGTAGATGATATGTTAAGTGAGCAATATCACACACTTGGAAATTTAAATATATGAAAATGGCTAAATGCAAACTCATGCTTATTTTAGCATAAAGATGTTACATTTTTAATGTAGATATGCAACATCATGACAATTATTAGATATGGCAGCACATCCATCTACCAGATATAGTATTACACAAAGTTAAATTAGTAATGATAATGAGTAGAAGATAAAGTGGGGAATAATCATGGTAATGTGAATTTTAAAAGCTGAATACAAAAATATATGTCTATTTTAAGGTAAACTAAGTAAAAATTGTTCATGCAGAAAAATATGTTTTAATAAGGGAGGATACATTAGGCCAGTGAGATTATGGATCTATTTTTGAACTTTTTTTTAAAGATTTATTTATTTATTTTAGAGAGAGAGAGTCATGTACATGAGCAGGGGAAGGGTCTGTGGGAGAGGGAGAGAAGCAGACTCCCAGCTGAGCAAGGTGCCTGACGCAACGTGGGGCTTGATCTCACGACCCCGAGATCATGACCTGAGTTGAAATCAAGAGTGGGATGCTCAACTGACTGAGCCACCCAGGTGCCCCATATTTTTGAACTTTTTAAACTGTTGTTTCAGTTATCTTGTTTGTTTGCATACTGAACAACCATTCCTTACCACTTTTGGTTGATACTACTGACCTCAATATGTTCATAAATCCAGTTCTCAGGGAAAGATAGCCTATGTCTGCCCCAGGAATAAATGTATAAATAATGAACTCTTCATTAATCCACATTAATCGGTGATTCCATTTCCCTTACAGTGATTGGTTTAATTATTTCAGTATGATAAATCTCTGGCCAGTGATATGAGAAAGAAAGTATGCTATTTTCCAGGGCTGGGGATGGGGTACTTTTGCAAAAGATCCTTGCTCTAAATGGAGTCACATGGGAAAGGCCACACGATGTCCCTGTTCATTTGTCTTTATATGATGCCTACGGCTGAAGCAACCATCTTGTAATATTGAGAATTCCCTGAAATAAAAACTACCTGCTAGGGTCGCCTGGGTGGCTCTGTTGGTTAGGTGTCTGCCTTCAGCTCAGGTCATGATCCCAGAGTCCTGTGATTGAGGCCCACCTCAAGCTTCCTGCTCAGCGGGGAGTCTGCTTCTCCCACTCCCTCTCCCTCTGCCCCGCCCCCGGCTTGTGCTCTCTTTCTCTCTCAAATAAAAAAATAAAATCTTAAGAAAAAACTACTTGCTATAAATGATGGAAATAAAATGACAGAAGAACCTAGATTTGCTAACAAGTCTTGAAGCATATTACCTCTGTGCTTTGTAGTAGTAAGACAATATAATGAGCTAAGTAGCCTTATTATTTAAGCTAGTGGTGCTGTGGTTTTGTCCTACCATCAGTCAAATGTAACCTAACTAGCAGTTATTTTTCTGTTTTTACTGTTTCACCAGTTTCACAAACTGGTTATTAATCAATTTGTTTCAATTGCTTTTGATTGAAGGATGCTTAGGAGATGAGAAAATAATACCAATACTACAAAGCCCAGGTCAGAATCCCCTTTTCTTATCATTAAAACTGTTTTGACATTAAAATAATGCCTGATGTTTTGCTATACAAGAGTCAAAGTTTTAAGGTTTTTTAAAAAAGTTTTAGTGTCTTTTATTTTTTTATGTTTTAAAATAATCTCTCCACCCATCGCGGGACTCAAACTCACCACCCTGAGATCAAGAGTTGCGTGGTCTTCTCAGTCTACTGACTGAGCCAGCCAGGAACCCCTAAAAGAGTCAAATTTTTAGATTATGTTTTAGAAGTATATGCAGAGTAAAGATAAAATATGGGAAACAAGGAAGCAAAACATTCTGATTTGGTAAGTAAATTCATATTAGAAACAGAGTGGTTCAAAAATAAAACAAAATCAAAACAACAAAAACCTCCTGAAATAATTGCAGGCTATTGACTCCACTTATGTTTACCTAAAGATTGGCCAATCCTCTAGGAAAACATCTCTTAAGTCTGGCTCTTATTACAGGAAGTCATATTTCCGGAGAATTGTGTAATGTGAAATTTCCTAATGTTAGTTAATAGGTCAAATCATAACATTTATCTGTATTTTAGATTGTGACAGTCTCATTGATAAAAAGCTTTGCTACTCTCTTTCTTTTACATTCAGGAGCAGTTGTCAGATATGATTTTATAAAGTTTCTTCTAAGAATAATACATTAAAAGCTGTTCACCATGTAGGCCTAACTTCTTGTCATTTATAATGTAAGAAATAAAAGTAAAGAAAATCCCATAGAAAGGAAATGGTGACACCCAGGGAGAAAGAGTGAATATCTTCATGTTGCAAACAAATAGCATACATGTGTTAACGATTTATTTAAAAAAGAATAAACAAAAACTGAAGTGGAGAACATAGAGATACAACTATATACAGTTAGAGAAAAAAGAAACCATAAGGATAAGCATTTTTTAATAACACTGAATCCCAGAAACAGATTTTTTCCCCAAATTCTTACATTTGCAAATTGGCAGAACTTCAATTCAAACATAGGAATTGTGACCATTCAAGGAAAAGGCAACTTCACTTTCTATTCTCACAAGAAAGACCCACTGTTCTTGCAAATAGCTTCCTCTTTTTTTCCCCTAAAGTGTTTTTCAGATTATTTACAATCTCTAGAAAACAACATGCATCAAATTTTAACTAGGGGATTTTTATTCTCTGTTTTGGGCCTAAGTCCTGTAAGTAAAATAAGTCAAGAAGAAACTCATCAGTTAAAATAATTTAAAAAAATTTTAGGGGCGCCTGGGTCGCTCAGTCGGTTAAGCGTCTGCCTTCAGCTCAAGTCTTAATCCCAGGGTCCTGGGATCAAGTCCCACATCGAGGGGGGGGGTCCCTGCTCAGCAGGGAGCCTGCTTCTCCCTCTCCTTCTGCCTGCGGCTCCCCCTGCTTGTGCTCTCTCTGCCCCCCAGCAAATAAATAAAATCTTAAAAAATATTTTTAATTTTGTGTGTATATTTTTAAAAAGGAAAAACAATATCCCTCTAAACAATAATAAGAAATATTACTTCTTATTGCTAGTCAAGAGAGAATAGAGACCCGGAAGTAGAGAAGGAAAATTAAGAAGCGATGGGAGGGAAGGAGGAGAATAAAGAGATAATTAAAAGTTATGAATATGGAAAATGTAAATATGTAAAAATATTTCTAAAAATCCTTAAAGTCTGAAGAGAATGTGATAGAGATCTCTTAATACTAAAACTACAGCAGTCAAAGGGAAACCAGGTAGAAACACATAATAAAGGAAATAATGACAACTACCAAAGATTCTTCATGATATATTTACCCATAATCACCAAAAGTCTTTTAGAAAAATATTCATAGAATAATTTCTCTAGGTTTTACAGTTAAATTTGTAAGACATTTTTTTTTTCAAAAGAAGGCGGCATTCATTTCTTTGAGTTCATCTTTCCTCATCACAGTGACTCTGATTCCCATACTAACCCAGTTTAGTTAAAAGCAAAGCTTGTCATGGCATACTGCTTTCATTTCTTTTCTTTAAGGGGAAAAAAACAAATAAAGTTAATGTTCTATATCTAAACCAAAATCGAGGTTTCTGAGAATTCAATTCTGTTCAACTATTAATGCTAATATCTCCAAATAGAAGTAAATGGAAAAGTCCATCGTCTCTCATGGTTCGTCTCCCAAACAAACTGAGGGTTCTAGAGGGGAGGGGGGTGGGAGGATGGGTTAGCCTGGTGATGGGTATTAAAGAGGGCACATTCTGCATGGAGCACTGGGTGTTATGCACAAACAATGAATCGTGGAACACTACATCAAAAACTAATGATGTAATGTATGGTGATTAACATAACAATAAAAAATTTTTTTTTAAAGTAAATGGAAAAAACACAAACGAATACTGTAAACTTAGGTGTGAGGAGACAGAAAAGAACTAAATATATTAACTGTGGCTTTCTCTATTATTAGTAGTATCCATATTAAAGAAGAGAACGATATAGAAAAATCTATGGTTGCTTCTATTTTTCCTACTGTTTGTATTTGTTTTTCTAGGTACCCATTTTAGAGTAAGATAGGAAAATGGCATTGCAGACCTTGCTTCTCTATGTCTGTTTATCTATTATCTTTTGGTTATATAACTAATTTATTAATTCTAATGAATCTATCATCTTTTGGTTATACAAATCATTTATTCTTTTTTTTTAAGATTTTATTTATTTATTTAGAGAGACAGAGAGAGCGTGAGTGGGGAGGGGCAAAGGGAAAACGAGAGAGAATCTCAAGCAGACTCCACGCTGAGCACAGAGACTGACATGGGGCTTCACCTCACAACACTGAGATCACAACCTGAACCAAAATCAAGAATCAGACACTTAACCAACTGAGACAACCTGGCGCCCCAATTATTTATTAAATCTAATGATTCTATTAACTCATATTGAAGATGACATCTATGGGCAGGGGTTTATGAACTTTGGAAAGACATAGAAAGACAGTTGGGACCATTCAAATTAGAACTGTAATTCATAGCTAATGGAAATCAGGTTGATATGACCTTTTCTTATTTCAAGAATCAAAGTCAGGTCAATTTTCTTATTTCCCCTCAAAGTCTGTTGCAGATTTTGTCTCTGTTTAGACAAAATATTAGAGTCTTCTCAATTTTCTGCTTCTGATGATCTCAATTTATATGAAAAAAGGAGAGCAAAATGTTAGCCCACTTACGATGCAGGGGCCCAGAGCAGACTGCCCCAAGATGGGCCACTTTGGCATGATTCTGAGCTGAAGGCAGTCAACACCCTAAGGGCTCAAGAAAAACTTTTGTCCATCCCTTAACTACATAGAAGAATCTAAATCTGGGTCTTTCCCAGAATGAAGGTTATTAGCAGAGATAAATTTTATCCTGAGTGATCTATCTGTATGACAGGACAAATATCTAATTACCAAACATCTGTTCTTCTTCTTATTGTTCTGTGAATTGCATTCCTTTCCTCTGAAGTCTGAGACCTCTACCCCCTTCTTAGTTCAGAATGACATATAAACCTCATTTTGCCCTGACCATCTTTGGAATTTCCATGTCTGTGTGGATTCCCCACATGTATGATATTAAATTTGATTTCTCCTGTTAATCTGTCTCATGTCAATTTGATTCTAAGTCCAGCTAGAAGGGCCTTTGAAGAGGACAGGAAGCAAGTATCTCTTGTTCTGACTGGAAAAGTGTTATAGTTCCAAAAATTATCTAAAGTTTTTATCCTTAGGTATAATAAACATGATGAACCAATAATGATAAATTTTCTAATTCTTCAGTGGGTTAAACTGCTGGTGAAATAAGTCCTAATGTGAAAAAATTCTATAATTTATGATTGTGCTCTAATGAAAAGTATCTGGAGGAGTGTGAGCTTAGTCAAGATTGGAACTGCAGGGGCACGTGGGTGGTTCAGTTTGTTAAGCGTCTGCTTTCTGCTCAGGTCATGATCCCAGGATCCTGAGATGGAGTCCCACATAGGGCTCCCTGCTCAGTGGGGAGTCTGCTTCTCCCTCTCCCTCTGCTCCTCCCCACCATTCATGCTCTTTCTCTCTCTCTCAAATAAATAAACTAAATATTTTTTAAAAATTAAAAAATAAAAAAAGATTGGAACTGCAGTTGTTGGTGACTGTACCCATATGTTTAGATGACATCCTGAGTTCAACTTCCCTGAATCATTGCTGTAAAGGAACAGGGAGCCCCCAGGGAGCTGAGTCATGGACTTCCAGGAATCATTAGCATGTTGATCTTCAGCTACTTCCATTCAAGACTATAAAATGTCAGACCCATAAAAGAATGAGAACTATGGGCCAGAGAATGAAAGGCGATGGTGCCACTTCCTTTTTTACTCAGAGCATCCAACAAAGTTTTTTTTTTTCTTGGCTTCTTACAATGAATGCTCATTATTTTACATTTTTATAAAGACGAGTTAGTTTGTCCAAATTGTCATTTCTTTTTTCCTATCCAAATTCAATCTACTACATACTCATATAATCAGGAATCAGATAATATCTTCTTGTAAATGCCCTACTTAATTCCTTTGATTGTAATTTTCTAAGAATGGAGAACAGAGTTTTGATTTTTTGGTAAGCTACTTTAAATCTTAATAATTAAATTCATTTATACATTATTAAAATGTATGACATTGCATACTTTTTGTATCATGCAAAGGATCTAATATATAAAAAGCATATAGTGGGACACCTGGGTGGTTTAGTCGGTAAGCATCTGCCTTCAGCTCAGGTCATGATCCCAGGGTCCTGGGATGAGTCCTGCATCAAGCTCCTTGCTCAGCTGGGAGTCTGCTTCTCTCTCTGCGTGCTGCTCCCCCTGCTTGTTCACTCTAGCTCTCTCTCTCTGACAAATAAATAAATAAAATCTAATAAATAAATAAATAAAAAGCATATAATTAATGCTCAGCTTTGAAGATATTAAAAATTGAATGTGCTTATTCAAGTGTAATATAGAACTGAAAGTGATCTTAAAATGATTTAATTTCTTCTTTAGCTCCTCAAAAAGATCTTTTCTCAAAGATTTGTTTTTCATGGGATAACTTTATATGGCTTATCTCACACAAAAACTTTATAAAGAGGGGCACCTGGCTGTCTCAGGTGATAGTCCATGCCACTCTTGATATCAGGGTTCTAAGTTTGAGCCCTGTTGGATATAGAGATTGCTTAAAAATAAAAATCTTTAAAAAAAACTTTATAAAGATAACTTCTTCATTTTGCCTTCTCCAGGACATATTACTACTTGGATACTCCTTTTGATCCTAACTCTACATACTGTTTTCTTTAGATATTTAATCACATCTCAGATATATCCTTCATGGTGATATGTAGGCTCCTGAGGGAAACTACAGACTTCTTTCTAAAATACAAATACACATGTGCACAGATATTTTTTTCACATACATTTATGAAGACCATCCATGGATGTTCACTCATTCTTGTCTTTTTAAGTGAGGCATCCAGTAACTATTACAAGGATAGATGGTCACTTGTATCTCCTTCCTGAATACGGAGATGATAATATGGAATGCAGTAAGTGGTAATGGGAAGAGTAATGTTGATAAAACAATGAAATGGCAAACGATCATTTCAGGGACCTTTAACTTTTTAAAGGGCTTTAATTAATTAATGCAGACCTAAAATGGCTTTAAAGAAGCTGACCACAAATAGAAAAAAAAAAAAAAAACTCTCTTGCCATGTGATTTGAGGCTAATCTAAATTCTCCTTCATTAAACATCTTTCCTCAGTTGATACATTCATCAGGATTTCCTTAAGAGAAAACATACAAAACATACAAAAAGAGGTTAATCCTGGGAAGTCTGGAACCAGAAAGAATAAAATTATTGGCACCAAAAGAAGGGCCTAGCCATTTCTAGGAAAAACTGCCTCTCTCACAATTTTTTGTTAAACCACATTTTTTTTTTTAAAGATTTTCTTTATTTATTTGACAGAGAGACACACAGCAAAAGAGGGAACACAAGCAGGGGGAGTGGGAGAGGGAGAAGCAGGCTTCCCATGGAGCAGGAAGCCCGATGCAGGGCTCGATCCCAGGACCCTGGGATCATGACCTGAGCGGAAGGCAGACGCTTAACGACTGAGCCACCCAGGCGCCTCTTGTTAAACCACGTTAACATCAGGATGTGGATATATAATGATTTCTCATTGTGTACCAGTTTCCTTTTCTCATAGACTGAACAACCTTGCTAAATGAGATTAAAACCACAGAACTCAAACAAGATGTGTAGAAACTCGAATAATGTACACGCTCTTGTAGGTGATTATAAAATCAAATTCTAATGCTAAATAAATATAGTCTACAATATTTATCATTTGGGTTATGTTTGCTTCAACTGGTATAAATAATTGAGCTGTGAGGTAACTTTAAACATCCTAATTAATATACATGTAATTGGAGTCATGGAAAGAGAGGAGTGTGCCTAAGAAGGAAATGTGCATCAGATGGAAATGTGGATCTATACAAAGGAATGAAGATGCCAGAGGATGTAACTACATGGGCAAATATAAAAGATTTTTTTAACATTTAAATCTGTTTAAAAGATAATTACCTCACCAATTTTGACAAATATATCATACTAATATGTTAGTAAAAGGAGTTTGGAAAATATGGCTAGTCTTTCTAGCTTCATAAATTTTCTGTAAATCTAAATGTATTTAATTAAAAAGTTTATTTTAAAAAAGATAACTCACTGAAACCAGAATAATGACATTGTAGTGTGTTACTAATAACATATATGGAAACAAAATGTATGACAACAATAGCACAAAGGCCAGGGAAGGGAAAGTAGAAGTATACTGTTTGAAATTTCTTATACTATAAGAGAAATGGCTTAATATCTCTCGAAAGTAGACTGGGATATATCAAAGCTGTATATTCTAAGCCCCCAAACAACCACTAAAGTAAAAAGAATGATAGCAAATAAACCAACAGGGATAAAATATTATCATACATAGTACTAAATTCAAAAGAAGACCCCAAATAAGTAAAAAAGAAAACAAAAATAGATAGGACCAATAGAACAACAGCTAAATGCGAGACTTAAATTCAAACATATCAATTATCATATCAAATGTAAATGTTTTAATTTAAAGGCAAATATTGTCTGGGGTGCCTGGATGGCTCAGTCAGTTAAGCATCCCACTCTTGATTTCGGCTGGGGTCGTGATCTCAGGGCCATGGAATCAAGCTCTGTCTTGGGCTCTACACTTAGGAAAGTCTGCCTCTCTCTCTTTCTCTCTCCCTCTGCCCCTTCCCCTGCTGGAGCACATGCACACTCTCTCAAATAAAGAAAATCTTAAAAAATAATAATAATAAAGGCAAATATTGCCTGATTGAATAAAACATCAAGATCAAGCTATCTGTTGCCTAAAAGCTCATTTTATATACAAACACACAAGTTAAAAGTTCAAAGACCTTGTTATAGACTGATAAAAGAATAGATAAGGTACAAATTACTCACGTCAAGAAATAGAGGTTTCACATCACTGTAGATTCTAGTATAAGTTAATATTATAAATAACTTTATGCCTATAAATTTGAAAACTTAGATAAAGGACCAATTTCTTGAAAGACATAAACTACCAAAGCTCACTCAAGAAGAAATAGATAATCTGAATAGCCCTATAATTATTTTTTAAAAATTGAATTTTATAATTACAAACCTTTCTACAAAGAAAACTTCAGTCCCAGATGGTTTCACTGGTGAATTCTACCAAACATTTAAAGAAGAAATAATATGAATTTTACATTAACTACTCCAGAAAATTTAACAGAAGGGAGGGAATACTTGCCAACTCAATCTGTGAGGCCCAAATTACCCTGGTACTAAAACTAAAAAAGATAACATGACTAAAAAAATTAGCCTTCAGTACAGCCATATTAGGTAAAAATATGTTCCTATTTTCATCAGGAAATAAAACAGGAAGAATCTATTTTGATTTTTAAAACTTCAGGTATCAAACATGATAATATGTGTACTTTTATTCTATTAATTGAGAAAATGTAAAGGGAGTATTATTAGGAATCTAGAATTCTTCAAACTGAATTCTTACTAATAGTTTTCTTTTACTATTTTCTATTGTAGTAGATACACCATGAAATATGCTATTTTAACCATTTTTAAGTGTACAACTCTGTGGCATTAATTCCATTCACAATGCTGTACAATCATCACCACTACCTATTTCTGAAATTTCTCATCACCCCAAACAGAAATTCTGTATGCATTAAGCAATAATGATGAATGGTGATTCATCCCTTCTTCTAGATGCTGGTAACCTCGTCTATTCTGGATACACACATGGAATTATACACTGTATGTTCTTCTCTGTCTGGCTTATTTCACCTAGCATAATGTTTTCAGGGTTCATTCATATAGCATGAATCAGAAATTTATTCCTTTTGTTTTCATGTATATTTGAAAATAGTTGGCACAAAAAGAGCAAGAGTAGGCATATGATATTTTGATATAATCATTTTGATTCATTTTCTAAGATACTTTCAGTTTTCCTAAATGAACTTTAAAAATATCAAAATTTTGCAACAAACACTATTATTCTGAAGACTCAACCTGTTACCAAGATTTACTCCATTTCTAAGCCTTGTGGAATGAGGAATGAGGTGAAGCTTAGAGATGGGTTATTATGGGGTTCAAGGATAGGTTAGACATTGATAAGAATCATGAACAAGAGAGATAAACAGATTGACAGCAGAGTGGTGGTGCTGAGGGTGTGATACAGTTGAAGTGTATCCGTGGCACATTATGCTTGGTGATAAAAACACTACATTTTATTAGTGCCATATTGATTGATACTTTCACATTTCTGATGTTGAAATAGCCTAATCAACAACATATAATATTTATTCAGTCTAGAGAGAATGCTACCATTACATTTTGATTTGGGAATTCCTTGCAATAAGTCCATGTCACCTCAGGAAACTGGCCCACCAGACAGAACAATTGGGATAGAAATATTGCATCACTGAGACTTCTACTATGGACCATGGTGTCCTTTTACTCTTTTGTTTTTAAAATAAATTTAAAATGTGTTTGTTCCAACTGAGAGAGAACATAGAATCCCAAAGGAAGGCCTGAAAAGAGATGAATAGAGCAGATTTGACATGGGTCCAGTGGTTTTTGTTATTAGTTCTGGAAAGAAAAATTGTGGAAAAGACTAGGTCACCCTCAACCTTTTGGTAGTTGAATCTTTTTTTTTTTCTCCCCAAAGATTTTATCTATTTATTTGAGAGAGAAAAAGCGAGAGAGATAACAGAGGGAGAGGGAGAAGCAGACTGTTGACTGAGCAGAGAGCCCAATGCGGGGCTCAATCCCAGGATCCTGAGATCATGACCTGAGCTGAAGGCAGCCACTTAACAGACTGAGCCACCCAGGTGCCCCTTGGTAGTTGAATCTTAAGCTCTGGTTCTACATGATACTTGCCACTTGGAGAAGGAAGTAAAAACAAGGAAAGAAGAGTAATGGGAAGACTGGGCTCCTGGAAATGATATATCACACCAAGAAACCGGTCATTGAGGATCTCAGAGACCCAATAGAGATGGTCTAGCATGAACGAACTTTATGGAATAACTTGTACCTTTTCTTCATTTTGTTGAGATTTAATATTCAGAATCAAGGACTTCATTAGTTACTCGATTTCTTGAATTCAGATTTCTCCAAAGCACAAAACAATCAGAAGGAATTATAGTATTGGTATATTTCTATAAAAAGTAAAATGCATTTAAGAATATTTTTGTAAACTAATTTCCCAAGTTAAATATTTTAGATGGAAAACAGAAAAGGGAGGGGGCTGGAGACAGCCTTTATTGAAATAGGTGAATTAGATAATAGTACAGGTCTTCGATCATGTCTACATAGCAAAAATAAATTGGTAATACAATTAATTTATTTTAACCAATATTATCATTCAACTTATCCAATGTATACTAATAAATATTTTTGAAAACTCTGTTCTAGGTACTTCCCTTCCTTTTTCATATTGTCTTTCCTGCCCTTTACTTTTTTACTTTGCATTTTTTTTTCTGCTAATTAGGTAGTGATAGGAGGTGAAATCTGTCTTAAAAGTTTGTGACACTGAACTTAAACCAACCATTTCTGAAGAATATATAAATATAGCACATTTACTATTTGGTTAGTTGCTATGTATTCTGGGAATAAGTAAAGCCTTTGGAACTTGGTCTTTTCTTCCAGTAGTTAGTCATCTTGTCCAATTATCTTTTGAATTTGAATAATACAGATAACAAAGATCAGGAAATTAATTCTGAAGAAAAGAGTAAATTAATGTTATGAAAACTGTAATTTAATACAAAAACAATTTTCCACTACATAATTTTATCTTTTAATTTAGCAAAAATGTTTATAAAAGAAGCTTCTAGTCAAAATAGTTGTATGACCAACATGCAAGTGAAGCCCTAGAGTTACAGACAGTCAATCAGACCAGCAAGCACTAACTGAGGGCATAATTCATTTGGACAGGAGCCACATTTCCCAGAGGGATGTTGATCTAGTCATTGGAGGTAAAACAAATTCTTAAATATATCAGACTATACCTTTAAAAAAAACAAAACAAAACAAAATTTGTGCCATTCAGCACACCTATAGAAAGAGGAACCAAATAGTAATGGGTATGTCATTAAAATTCTCCAACAAGATTCTATGGTCAGTCACCTAAAGACAAATTTGGTTTCCCAGTATAACTATTCAAATTGTTAAAAGTATTTTAAAGTTTTGGTTTTATGTCTATAATGTTAATTATCTGTATGTACATTAATATTTTTAATCTCTGTTGATCCCTATGAATATTTTATATCATTTTTATTAACCCATAGTCTCCAAATTGAATTGCATACTCCAACACATTTTCAAAGACATTATTCACTTTTTAGTTTAAAGATAAGATGAGATACAGATAATATGTCTTGAAATAATTATCAGTAGAATGATGAATTAGAAAAAATCTAAAAATGTTTAGGAAAGGATTTTGTTAGGTTTAAAAACTTTGCAATATCTCAAAATTGACACGTTTCCCTTCTGACGTAAATATTATGCTTTTACACATAAAATATGACTCTCTGGGCTGTATGTTTCCTGCTTGGGTTCTGCCCTTTGTGTTTATCACACAATTTACAAAGTCATTTTGTGACTAATTTCCAGAGCACTGTGACTCAGTGTGGCTGTTGCTTATCTTTTCTTTTTTTCCTACATGGCACTGCTCTTGGCCTTCATTTTTTGGTAATATACAAATGAGCTTTCTCCATAATTAAAATAACTTTGTCTCATTATAGTTCTGTGGTTGTGTACTTCTATATTATGTGCTTTTATTTACTACCAGAAGCAAATTTTAATGTCGTTTCATAACCAACATGAACATGACAGTACATCATGTAGGTATGTGATCTATTGCTTTAATTAACATAATAGCACCATCTGTAGTGCAATTCTTATTCTTACATATTCTTATTTAAGTATCTTAGGATATGAGCTCTGGTCTTCAAAGACTTGTAAAGCATTTCCTTAGACAGATTAGTTACTGTAGGCATAAAATATTTAATTTAGAGTACAAGAATTCTAATGTTTATACTTCATTCTAACTATCAACAATTAAAAGCAATGAAAAAAAATTTCTTTAAACATGCTAGAGAGTCTCCTGATCATATTTCTTTGCGTGTTAATAAATAATATTTAAAAGTAAACCAAATCTTCAGGAAATTCCAATTAAAGAGATACAATAAGTAAAGAATTGCCACTACAAGCTGAAAAATTTAAGAAAGGCTACATCTCACCAACTTCTGACAAAAATGTTCAAGGATTTAAAAGCATCAAGATATACTGCATATATATTTGCTTAAGAAGACAAAGTGCTGAGAACTTAATTTTGCATTGCAATATGAGTTTACTTTGTTTACAGAGAAGGGTCAATTTTCATTGTAGGTTAAACGACGATGGTCCTCCCCTACCAGGCTTTGCCTCTCAGGACCCTGCTTTTCTCCCAAGAAAAAAGAAATAAAGGTTATTTCTCATGGGCTAGAAAGTATATTGCCAAATACTCACGAGTAAAATCTCTGAAGAAAATTCTTAGAAAGATTTTTTCAAAGCCGAGTTGAGGTTATTTTGTTTTCCCTTCCAGGCGTTGAAGAGAGGATTTATCTTTTCTACTTCTTTTAAACAAACAGATCAAGGAACTGGGGAGTGGAGAATAGTGAAAGAAATGTAATCTGATCCTGCCAGCAGTGAAAGGGCGAGGTAAGAATTTGACGATTATACAGCCCAAAGTCGCTCCTGTCTATTGGAGCAAAGGGGGAGCCTCAGAGCTGCTTTCAGAGATCACTGGCTTCCTGTTTAGGTCACTCCAACAGTATTTAGGCTAATTTTGCCAAACTCTTTGAAAGGCTTTTCTTTTATGGACTAAACAAAGGAAACAGCTTACACTAAGAATTCACAATTACTCTCCTCGAAGAACTCTTTCTTTTACTTTCTAGGATTTCTTTTGTAATCAGTTAAAAAAACGAAACACTTTTTCCCCCATAGTTATATATTTCTAAAGCAATATATATAGTATTTTTACATGTTACTTAATAAAATAAACTTTTTTTTCCAGTTTGTTTTTTCTTCAAATTATTTTATCCACATTATCGGTATACTTATGACAAAATCTGGGGGCTACTGAAGTTTCCTATGATTAGAGAGGCCATGTACTGCATTTTCTGTTGCAGCATGTCGGGCTGTGAACCCTGCATCTCAGCTAGTTGCTAGTTTTGCAACTTTGGTCAATTATTTAAACTCTCTGTGCCTCTGTTTCTTTTTCCCTAAAATAATGATAATCAAAGTTCCTAAGTTTGATATAAGTTAAGTAGTAAATGGATTAATACGTATAAATATATGTATACATATAACGTATGTAAAGTGCTTGAGACAGGCTCCACACATAGCAAACCTTCAAAAAATGTTAACTATTGTATTTGTTACTATTTATTGTTTGATGATGATGATATTAACATTTCACCTGATTTATAAATACTTAAATATGTCCGTTTGCTCTGCTGTAGGCTGCTGTCATTGAGATTAACCTTTAGTATTTTCATAATGGAATTATGGTCATATCAGACTAAGATCACTAGAGCTTTCCCAGCATGTCATAATCTACTATGCCATGAAGGCCTAAGTCATTTGATCAGAAAATCCATCAGTTTCTTGTTTTTTCCATTTCAAAATGATTGTCTTTGTACCTTCAACTTTTTTTGCTTCATTTCTTTGATCTGTGGGTAAGGGGTAACTTTTCTTCTGTGTTTTTAATATTTATTGAATAACTATTAGGTGTCTAGTACATAAATTACCTTATCTAATTCTCACAATTAGCTTATGAAGAAGGTCCTCTATGATGTATGTGCCCAGGGCAGGCCACCCAAGATGGCCTACTTTGGCATGAAGATTACTTTTTAGTTAAAAGCAATCAAAACCCAGCAGATTCAGAAAAGGCTATTTACCTCCAATACAATCGCCTAAAAGAATTTAGATAGAAGACCTGCTCCAGGAATAGAGCTATTGCTAGAAATAACTACATTACAACATGAATAGGCATGGTAGAGAAGAACCTAGCAAGACCTGTTGAATCAAAGTCTACTGGGTCTCATTGTTTCTGATAATCCTGCAAACATTTGTTTACCAAACATTTGCTCTTTTTTTATCTTCCGGTAAATTGCATTCCTTTCTTTTGAAGTCCCAGACCCCCACTCCCTTCTCCTTGTTCAGAATGACACATATACCTCATTTTGCCTGACTGTCTTTGGAATTTCCATGCCTGTGGATCACCCATATGTACAAAATTAATTTGATTTTCTCCCATTAATCTGTCTCATGTCAATTTAATTTTTATTCCGCCTAGAAGGACCTTGAAGGACCAATAAAATTCTTCCTTCCTGACAATGGTGTAGGAGAAAAAAAAAAATTTTCCCTCTACCCTTTTAGGTTCTTGGCTGAGACAACTCTGTAATAAAAAGATTAACAAGAAAAAAACAACAGAAGTTTAATCACATGTATACCTTCTGTATACCTGGGGGATACCTAGGAAAACTGAATAAAACTGAAAAACTGAATAAACTGAAATGGCCCAAGCCACCACCTTAAACATCTCTAAAGACAAAAGATAATGTTGGGGGGTGGGTGAGCCAGTTATGGGAAGCTATTGGGAAAAGACAGTAAGTAACCAAGGATTAGGTTGCAAATTTAAGTCCTTGCCTTCTCCGTTGATAAAAAAAAAAAAAAAAAAAATTTCTAGAGATTTAGTTATCCTCCTCTTTCTGCTACAGAGAGGGAGAAACCTGGATAGACATAAAGTAAATGTCCCTTAAGAAAGGGTAACTTCACTTTCAAAGCTTTTCCTGGGTCTGTCATTTTTAACTAACTGAGCCACCCAGGCGCCCCCTGGGTCTGTCATTTAAAAAAAAAATAGTCACCCTAAGTAGGAGATTCAGACTTTCAGTTATGGAATGAATAAGTCAGGGGGGTAAGAGGTGCAGCATAGGGAGTATAGTTAATGGTGTTATAATGATGTTGTATGCCTGAGCTCTACAGCAAAGTCCTTTCTAGGTCTAGGCAGCACACAGTGGTGAGCATAATGATCAATCACTGTGTTCTACCTGAAACTGAGGTAAAATTATCAGCTACATGCCAATTAAATAAAATTAAATAAATTTAAATAAATAAATAGTTATAAACCAAGCCAATGAAATATTAAATAAAATATGTTCTATCTTTCTAACTTGGCAAACAAAACAAAACAAAACAAAACACCCCAAAAACAAAACCAACAAACTGAAAAAAACAGCCTAAATAATCCTCATGCCAAAGAAGCTTATTTTGGGGATGACAAATTCCACTCCCTTTCAATGGCCATTTCACGGGTTTGGGAGGGTGAGTATGGTTTGTGGAGCTCTGATTCAAATCATGTGGTCTGACTTCAAAGTACAGACGTTTAAATATTCTTTTGTGCTCCTTTCTCACACATATTCTGTATTTCACACCAAAATAAAGCTTTGCTGTGTGTTGAAATTTCAGTTTTAACAATGAAATGTTGCTGCATAATTGTGATCCTTTATTACCTCATACCCTGCCACTCAAGCACATTCAGTGTTCCCTTCTTATTCTGATTGTTGAGGAAAGTTGCCTGTTTTTGCATTGGAATGAACACTGATTAATTTTTTGGCTAATCTACAGTCAGATTTCTTTTTTGGAACTTGAACTAAGAGCTATAGAAAAAGTATACAGGAAGTGCCAAACTCTTAACTAAAAAGCTGAGAGAAGAAAGGTCTGGCAGCTGTAGTGGTGTGTGCAAGATGATTATGTGCAGAAGGCCAGGTGAGAGAGAATGGTGAAAAGAATGAACGAAAGAGAACAGAACGTGAGGCCTCCTGGAGTCAGGGAAAGAATGAAAGTAAGAGCAAGACTGGGAGCAGGAGAGGTGAGAGAGGATGCCTGAGCTCTACAGCAAAGTCCTTTCTAGGTCTAGTTCAAGTTCTCCTAAGTACTCAGAAACATATATCCTTGTATCAATCCCTATTTCCCTTGTTAAAAAGAAAACCACAGGCCCAAAATGGCATCACTTAGGCCAAGTCACTAAACTGGGGCTTAATACCTAACTAATTGCAATTTCAACCTCCCCGCAGAAATGTAAATCTTAACTGGTTAGTCAGGAACTTCTTGATAAGCACCAGTGAGGTGATCTGTCACCTGGGCCCTCCACATTCCCCAGTGGCAGACAGTTCACCTAATAAGACCTCCTGCCCTTAAACCTAAGGAAAGGTGACCTTACCTGAAACAATCCTTTCTTTTCATTTGCTAACAACTTTCTTGTTCCACCCTCCTTCCTATAAAAACCTTCCATTTTTCCTCCAATTTCTTGGAGCTCTCCTCTATTTTCTAGATGGGATGCTGCCAAATTCATGAATTGCTTGATAAAGCCCATTAGATCTTCATATCTACTTGGTTAATTTTTGTTCTTTAACACCCTGAAGTCATTTAAGAAATCTGTTTTTTATTATGTAAAGAACTCTATCTGAAAGAGCGACAGCTGAGCTGAAATAAATTTCCTAGAGATCTTCAATTTCATATCTATGCTGCACTTAGCATCAATGAAAACTTTTTACCATTTTGTTTCCATATAGCTTACACAAACTGGCATTTTCTTGTCCTGAAGAGAGCCTGGGGACATGATGGAAAATTATTGTTAAGACAGTCTGTCACTAACAGCTCTGTGGACTCAGCTTTTCTCTTCCCTGAGCTTTGCCTGAGCGCCTTCTTATGGTTTTACCACCAGTTTACATTCCACTGTATACAAGTCTAAGTCGAAATTAGTTGGAGAAAAATTTTTTTTCTTACCAGCAATTCAACTATTTGCCATTTTGTCTTAAAGCTCTTTGTATCTACCAGTATCTGGAAGTTTCAAGTACCTACCAAATACTGGGTACTTTCCTTTTCATTCTTTACCATTCTCTGTTAATTTTTGTCTTCCAACTCTCACACAGTTCAAATAACATTCCAGGCTCTTACTATGAGTTTATTTCTTATCCAAGCTATCAAACAGTCTTTTTTTTTTCTTTATTTGTCCTATGTATCAGAAAACATTTCCTAATTTTATTCATTAAGAATCTTGTCCATTAAGACAAATTGAATGTTTCAACAAGTTCAGGTAACTCTATATGAGTGAGACAAATCTGGAAGGAAGTTAGCTCCTTAAAGGAATTGTCACAAGAGTACACATTGTTGCAACATAGAGAACCACAAAGTTAGACAGGATATTAGAAACCAAATTATACAGAAGTTTTTATAAACATCTTAAAATCAAATTTTATCACATAGAACACTCATTTCATGCATTTCTGTCTACTCTGAAGTATGTGGAAGATTAGATATTCTATTGCTTTATATTTCAGCCAATTCCTTATCACATAGTGTGACTACACAGATCTTTAATTGGATTAGGTGAGAGATGAGTGCTTGAGCTTCTTTCTTCATCTCAGCCTTCATCCCTTTTCAGAATCTAAATCATGTACTGCTTGTAGTTCACTTTCCCGAAAATGGATTTCTGAAAACTGATCAACAAATGGAAACCCTATACGTTTTCAGATTTCAAATGTAAAAAAGACTGATATCTAAATTTTATCAAATTCTATTCATAGAAACTGTGTAATAGGTATGACACGTACCGACATGGGTGCAAAATTGCCTCTATTT
Organism: Mirounga leonina; assembly: GCF_011800145.1. Lineage (NCBI taxonomy): Eukaryota > Metazoa > Chordata > Mammalia > Carnivora > Phocidae > Mirounga > Mirounga leonina. The sequence goes on along the minus strand of NW_023270377.1, from coordinate 45,492,016 downwards.
CATTATGAACAAAACAAATTTAGCTATGAAGCCCATATTTTTACTAATGTGAAAAAATTGTTTTGTTTTATCCATTAAGTATCTCAATTTTCTTAAATTCCAAAAAGATTTCCAAAAAAGCAATTTCAAAAGCAATTCTTCTCGTAGGGAAACAGGGAACTAGATATATGTCAGGGAGAAAGGGAATATTTAACTTCTTTTTCTACTTTTCTCTGTGATAGATTACATTATTTGTTCAAACATTCTTGCTGCTCCTCCCTTGGGGTCCTTCCTTTATAACCAGGGAAAAGAGTCTATTTTCCCTCCACATTGACATCAAGTTTTGCTATATTGATAGCCTCGGCTAATAGAATGAGCAGATAAAAAACAAATATGGGGCGCCTGGGTGGCTTAGTGGTTAAGCGTCTGCCTTCGGCTCAGGTCATGATCCCAAGGTCCTGGGATCCAGCCCCGCATTGAGCCCCGCATCGAGCCCCGCATCGGGCTCCCTGCTTGGTGGGAAGCCTGCTTCTCTCTCTCCCACTCCCCCTGCTTGTGTTCCCTCTCTCACTGTGTCTCTGTCAAATAAATAAATAAAATCTTAAAAAAAAAAAAACCAAATAAGCAACAGCTAAACAGATTTTTATAAGCTTTATGGGAAGTTTATGAATTTTCTAGTCCTATACTTCTTTTTTTTTTTTTTTCATTTTCTCTGACAGGTGACTCTCATGTCCCACATGAGGGTTATTCATTTGAACCCTTTATTGTGGATTCATAATAAAGAAGAAATGGAGTACCAACACAGATGACCCACAAAGGTGACTGAAAATAAACCCTTTCTTGATAAAAACCCTGTAGATTTGGGGGGTAGTTTGCTCTCAAGCATAACTTAAGCAGAAATGAATAATACACTCTCTACTTATATACCTTCTTCCCTCAAAGATATATTATCTTCACTGCATCCATATTATTATATTATATAACCATGGATACTGAAGTAAATTGGACCCTTGAACTGCATTCCTTCTGTCTCTCTGAACCCTATTCTTTTTTTTCTATGAACTTCATTGCAGGATATGAAGTAATTTGGGGGGAATGTTTTCTGGAAATTTACTGATGGTAAGCAGCGGCATAAACAAAATTAAACACCAGTCAATTTGAAATATGTTGCAGCTTGAAGTAAACTCTTGTTTAGCAATAAAGTAGTAACAAAAGGGTTTTTAGGAATTTTATGGTCGCAAACTGACTAAAGTTATAGAAAAACAAGTTCTTCTCTAATTAGGTTGAATCTTCACATGGAAATCAAAATAAGTGCTTACATACAAACTTGAGAACTGGAGTCATTACATTACTTTTGTTTTGTCTAGTTCATATTTTTATTAATAGTATAATTCTTTCTTTTTCGTGAGAATGATTATTGGGAAGTAGTGGTAACAGTGGGACCTTGAAGGTCTCATCATGGCTGAGGGTTATTTAGTGTTCTCAGGAGATCTTCACAGGACTCAGTCATAACTTGCATTATTAACAGGCAGACATCTTGAGCAAATGATTTTCCTTATCAGACAAAACATATTAACTAAGAATATAGGGAAAGCTACATTTTTGTGTCATCTGTGCTTAGGCATTGCATTTCATAATTATTGCTACTTATTGATATTTTTATTTTTTTATTTATTTATTTTATTACTTATTGATATTTTTAAAATGTAATGTCTCAGAGGAAAAACAAAACAAGTTGAATTCCTAGTTTTTTCTTTGTAGATATCTAGAATCAGATATTCTATTAGATAGCATGGTGAGATTACTTAGAACCTTCACTTTCATTAATGTGTTTTTTTCCTAATCTCATTTAGTTTGTCTAACTCCTTCCGTGAGAATCTGGAATGTATATCTGTATCACTAACGCATGAATAAAAAGGTAAATTCTTTTGCTTCTCATTCATGAGTATAGGATTTGTTATACATCTACTTCTGTGAAATAAGTCCCATAGAAGTGACACGTCTGTTAAAAAAAGCATCATACCATCTTAGGTCACAATAATTGATCTATATCATCTAGCATAAGGAAAGTAACATGCCCACTTCACTTTGCAGTATTTTGCTCTCATATCTGGACCAAATTTTAGAGAGCAATTGCCAAAGCAGAGTGTGTTCAGAGTAGTGAGAGAAAACCTGGTTTTTTAAGGCATACACATTGATATATCTTAAAAATACACATGTCTAAAAAAATAGTGATGCAACCTAGGATATTTAATTTTTAGAAGAGAAACTCAAAGTGTGGGGAGTCATAGTATATATTATCTTAAAGTATTCAGGAGATGATTGTGTAGAAACGACAGTAAATTTAATCTATACTGCTCTAGAGAGAAAATAATTAGGTGGATGAAGATATTGGGAACTCATATTTTTAGCTTAAAATTAGGATAACTTTCCTGCCAATTGTAGTTTAAAAAGATAGGATGAGCCATTCTATGATAAGGAGTGTGTCCATTCCTTGAAGTAATAAAGGAGGGAAAGTGATATGTGGAAGCTGTTCCAAAGACATCCTGACATTGGATGAGAGAATTGAACTAAAAGACCTGGAGAATCACCTCCAGTATTCAAAACCCTTGAGTCCTTCTTACTCCTTGATTAACAGTAAGGTTAATATAGCTACACATATAAAAACAATAATATAAATAACAAACATAACAACGATAATTAGTGTTTACTTAAGGCTTACTTGGTGCCAGACATTATTCTCCATGTGTTATATTTAAGAAACCATCATGAAATGGGTAATGTTATTTTCCCATTTGGAGATAAAGATAAATGGTTCATTCACTTGTGCAAATTCAAAAAGCTAATAAATGAAAGTGGGATTTGAATCTAGATAGTTTGAATTCTGAGAATACAATTTAACTATTAGGTCACACTACCTCTCTCTTTTAGACATTACGTTACCTTTCTTATATGTTTCCATAGCTATAATAATAAATACTTACTGCCCTTGTTAGTAAAATAGAAAAAAATTTTCTTAAAGCCACATCTAGCAATTTCTAAATTATATATAATCTAGAAATAGAGAAATTCTACATCTCTTATGCAAAAAAATTACACACTGCTTTGTGCATCAGTAGATATTTACAATGATATCAAGTGCAATATTTTTATAAAAATGTAAAATTAAAAACAATTAAAAAACCAATCAACATGGAATAAATAAATTCATTGTGGGAATCATTTGATAGAATATTATTTTGAAAAGTAGGTATTCATGAGTATCTGTGAACATGTTCAGAACTCAAAAATAAATCAGTAAGTAAAAAACGTGGGGCGCCCAGCTGGCTCAGTCAGTAGAGTCTTTGACTCTTGGTCTTGGTGTTGTAAGTTTGAGTTCCACATTGGGTGTAAAGATTACCTTGAAATCTTAAAAAAAAAATGCAAAAATCAAGAACATCATTTACCTAACTTTGGAAACACATAGAAGTGATACTGTATATTAAGTAAAGATATATATGTAGTGAAAGGACATGCATTTATGTTAGTTGGTTGTTCTGGAAAGGAAAGAAGAAAAATACAACTGGGAAAAGTTATAAAATATAGTAGAGCCTTCAATTGTATTTGTAACATTTTATATCTTTTATATAACAATACTACATAATACTATATTTTATATAAAATACTATGCAGCAAAATGTAAATACTTTTATAGAAAATATATAGAAAATATGATGATAATGTTAGCATTTATTAATTGTAGATGATCATTACTTGGATTCTCGATATTTTATTATACTTTTCCTTGATTATGAATATTTAAGTTAAAAATCAATTAGAACATATAACAACAAAAGACTAGAAAGAGAACATTTCCACTGTTCATTGTCTCCAAAATGTTTAATTTTTGAAATTCTAAAATCTGCCTAAATGAAAGCAAAAAATACAGCATCAAGGCAACATTAAAAAAAGAATAAGTTCTTGAAACATTATTCTATTTGGCTATTTTTATTACAATGTGACTAAAAGAATAGGGAGTCTTTTACTTTTGTATGAGGCTGTTCTCTTTTATAATTTTCAAAGTCAATTTTCATGAAAGGCAAAAATGTTTCCTGGCTAACTTTACTACCAGTTTCATAGAATTGATAACTGATAAGTGCTCATGTAATAACTACATAGAACTAATAAAAGCGCTCCTCTTCTAAATGTACTGATTTTTCTTTTTAAGAGCCTTTCTCACAAAGGAGGTGACAAGCCTTGGCAGACTGTATGAATTTGAACATAACACTCTCTTTGGCTGTCTGTCCCATGCACAAATACCTTTAGAATTTTACTGTCAGAGGGGGTTTCCTTTTTTCCTCCATTTTGCTTTTATTGTGAGGAAAATGAATGAATGAAGTTCTTTTGGGGGTAGGGCTACTTTACTCTTTACAGACAGAAGCATCAGCTTAGTTGAATGTGAACTGTGTGACTAATAAATGGAAAGCTGAAATAGCATTCTCGGTATGTCATCTTGATACCACTTTAAGTCTTGCAACGTCAAGTATAAGTCTTGGAACAAATATAATGCAGCACAGGAAGAAGCACATAATCTCTTGATAGACCCTGCCCTCAGAGAGCCTGGCTGACTATGATCTTGCCCTGCACTTCAGAGTACAAGAGAAAGCCAACCATCCTCATTCTTCCTTTGATTGTAACTGCAGCTCTCCACACAAAGATCAACTAACTTGAGGAAGACCCAGGTCCTTAGACTCTTCACTCATTCTTTCAGATAAGAACAGAATTTCATTCTGAGAAGGGCTGGGTTTCTGCAAAGTAGGTAATAGCATAGCTGGCTTATTACAACTTTCTCAAATGTTTTGGCCTTCTCAGCAGTTAAATTATGTATTTATCCCAGATTCCTCAACCTTTCCACTATTGACATTTTGGGACAGATAATTCTTTGTTGCAGTGGGCTTTCCTGTGCATTGTAGCAACATCACTGGCTTTCATATATCAGATGCCAGTAGCAAATTCCCCCTTAATGGTGATAACTAAAAAGGTCTCCAGACATTTTTTTTAAGACAGTGAGAGAGGGGGGAGGACGGGGGAGAGGGAGAAAGGGAATCTTAAGCAGGGGCCGTGCACAGTGTAGAGCCCAAAGCAGGGCTTGATCTCATGACCTGAGCTGAAATCAAGAATTGGATGCTTAACCCACTGAGCCACCCAGGTGCCCCTCCAGACATATCTAATATCCCCTAGAGGGCAAAATCTACTTCGAGTTAGAACCATTGTTCTCCCACAAGCCCAATTCTGGCAAACCTAATCTCATTTGGGTGTTCTATCCAGCTGCCTGGTCCTACACTGACTGATGGCATATCCCACGTTCTTCCTCTGAAATTCTACTCTGAGTTTCGGGCCTGTTAGATGGCTTCTCTGCAAGGTTCATCTAGATACAGAGAGTGGGCATTCTTTCAAATGATTTTCATTTCAAATAAAATGAAATATTGGCAAAATAAAATAACTGATTAAATAAAAGTATCTGGTATTTATAAAAAGTAGGAAAAGTATAGAAAAGACCAAACTCAAATAAGACATTACTCACATATATTGTCCAACTATAGGCATTACAAAATTTATTCTATATATTCTCATAGATAGCTGTATATAGGTGCATGTACATTATATGTTTGTGTTTTCCAAATGAGATTACATTGTGTCTATCCGTATGTAGCCTGTTTTTAATCATTTAACATCTTTTTTCACAGTATATTGTCTTCTAATACATTATTTTTTTTTAAAGATTTTATTTATTTATTCGACAGAGAGAGACACAGCAAGAGAGGGAACACAAGCAGGGGGAGTGGGAGAGGGAGAAGCAGGCTTCCCGCGGAGCAGGGAGCCCGATGGGGGGCTCGATCCCAGGACCCCGGGATCATGACCTGAGCCGAAGGCAGACGCTTAACGACTGAGCCACCCAGGCGCCCCTCTAATACATTATTTTAATAGTTCCATGCTATTTAACTACAAATGTTTCATTATTTAGTAAACCAATGTCCTGTTAGAAACCTTCAACTTTTAGGGGCGCCTGGGTGGCTATCTCCCTTTGTCTAATGATATAAGACACAGCTACAAAAGCAAGAATGGTTGGCAGGCAGAATTTGATGACATTTTTTGTAAAATCATAAAAATATTGCTAACAGATAAACTTTGTTTTAGAAATTTAAAAAGTTATTTCTCATAAGTTTATATATGTTTATTAAAATATTTTCACTTACAAATTTCTTAGGAAAAATTTCAAAGTGTAAAATAAAACAACATGTAAATATACAACATGGACATATTTACTGAGTATTAACCGTATAACAAACTCTGTTCTAGAATCTAAGGAAACACTAAAGAACGAGACAAGTAAAACGCTTATCTTCTTGAAACCTTCATTTTAGAGCAATAAACTGAATGTCGCTAATGATGTAATGATGATTACAGAGAAAAAAGAATGTCTCACCTTATAAAATATCTCCTTTTAAAGCTGCTTAGAAAAAAGTTATTCCAAGAGCTTCATGTAAAATTCTATTTCCTTAATTTATACAAAATTGTGTTAGTTTTTCTTGTAGAGGTTTTCACTAATTTCAATATCTGAAATGTAAAAACAAATTTTTATTCATTTCACATCTTGATTAATTTCTTAAAACTTCTAGAATGGAATTTTATGGTTAAAATTTTTAAATCAGTGTTTAACCAACCGAACTTCACCGCTTATGATAGTACTCATATAACAACTCCCTCAACGATACTTTTCAAGGTTTTGTTCTCAGTTTTACGGGCAAAACATACAAAAATTTTAATTTGCAGTCCACTGAGGAACAATGAAGCTCTTCATTTTCTTATTAAACATTTTCATTTTTCTTTTGTGAAGTGTTATTTATATCCTTTGTTCATTTTTTACATATTTGGTGTGCATATTTTTTGTTGATTTATAAGAGTTCAAAATCAGTATCCCAGATTTTCCCTTTTAAAAAGCTTACAATTGAGGTAAAAGGTAAACGGATGTTTATTTTTAATTATTAAAACATGTGCCAAATTGCCAAAATTTGGCTCAAGAAAACAAAATATTAGTTATTATTTGTTAAAGGAATATATACATATTATGTGTGTGTGTATATATATATATACACACACGCTTATATATATGTACATATACACGTTTAAGGATAAAATGCAATATTTTCTCTATTGCATTGTACTAAAACAAGGAAATCTGTATGATAATATGATAATAACAGCAGTAATAATAATGATGGTGTTAATAAAAATTATTGAGCACCTAATATATATATGCCTTGTATTCTGCTATACCTTTTACAAATAATTATTTGAATCCTTAAACAATCCTTTAGGGTAGCCATTGTTACTATTTTAAATTTGAAGGAATATGAACATCAGAAAGCTTAATTCAACTGACCAGGGTTTAGCACTTACAGGCAATAAGTAGCCAAGTATAGTTTAAAAACCAAATCTCCAGTAATCCCTCATTTGTGATCTTTCCCGTGGGCACTACTGTAATGACTTCCACCATGCAAGTGATTAGAAGGCAGAGCAAATGACATTCTGATTCCCATCAACAAGGCTTTGTCTTGTCATCACAAAACTCATTTTATATTCTGCCCTCTTTTATGTCTCATCTTCCTAATGCAGACCGAAGTTGTTTGGGAAAAAGCAGTGTTTGCTTGGAGTCTTTATTTGAATGGGAGAAAATTGGAATAGAATCAAAATTTTCAAAAATAGTGAGAGAACTGTGATACTCTGTATACCATCTTCCTTCAAATTCTATGAAAATGATTTATTTCTGGCTCATGGAGAACATGGGGGCTATTTGTGGTTAATTACTGCCCTCTGTTGACAACAATGTTAAATGTCTTAATTTATGTTTAAGAGTATTTAAGGTGAGAATTACAAGAAATTTCACCTATAAATCTCATCTACAAAGATGAGTAATTAAATCTTAAAGAATTGAAGAGCCTTGCCTAACAGCCATAGCTAGCTAATGATTAAGGACAGAAAGACACCTCATGTATCATGATCAGTAGTATGATCAGTCTTGTGTTGACTAAATTTAAAACAATATTTTTTTCCCTGACAATATTTTCCATTTTCTGAGACTCAGATACAAAATTTACAATAGCCAAAGAAATTTTTACAGTTATTAAATTTTTTTTTAAAATAAAATGTCCAGGCGCACCTGGGTGAGTCAGATGGTTAAGCGTCTGCCTTTGGCTCAGGTCATGATTCTAGGGTTCTGGGATGGAGCCCCACATGGGGCTCCTGGCTCAGCAGGGAGCCTGCTTCTCCCTCTCCCTCTGCCTCTCCCCCTGCTCATGCTCTCTCTCTCTCTGTATCTCTGTGTCTCAAATGAATAAATAAAATCTTCTAAAAAATTAAAAAAATAAAATATCTGTTCGGGTGAAAAATAAATCATACAGTACAGAAAAGTGGGAAGTAGAAAATAAACATCTTTCTCTCACTCTCCACCTGATTCCACTTCCAGAGGTGGGCACTATTAACTGTTTGTCATTCTGGAAATTATTTATATGTGTATATAATTTTTTTTTTCAAAATTGAAGTACTGTTCTCCAACTTTTTAAAAAAATTTAAAACCTATATCTTAGAGCTAATTTCATATTACCACATAAAGATATAAGTTATTTTTTTAATACTGCAGACTTTTATGGACACTTTGAGAATTATAGGCAAGTTTAGAATGTCCTTAATTAGGTTTGCTGATAAGGTTGTGCGTTTCTTCTTGGACTGTTACGTAAGTGAGGCTGTTCTGTCCTGATTTCATTCCAGCAGGGGGCATGTGATTTTGATTTGTCTCATTACTGATGATGGATAGTCACTTTGATCATTTAATCGAGGTACTGCCTGCAGACCTCTCCATTGTAAGCTACCCCATATTTCTGCTCTGTGCACAGAGAGGATTTGAGTGGCAGAAGCGCTAAGCTAAGATATAAAATCAAAATGATTACTTTGTCAAATCCTTTCTCTCACATAGAAGGAATGGAATAGATCTCCAGATGTAAGTATTATTTTCACAGTAGGACTGAGTATTGGTTTCCTGGCCTCTCATTTGATTCCATCTCCCATTTCTGGAGGGACACACAGATTAGTGGGGTATTTGCACAGTTGCACATGACTGTGAGGAATAGTTTGGTATATTAAATAATTTAGATAAGTCTGAAATTTGTTAATAAGTAAGACTATAGGTAACACGTGAAGCATAAAATAATAAAATAATAATAATATTTTCATTGGCAACTAGATGACCCAGAACTGCTGACAGTTTTTTCTTAAAACATTTAGTAAGACTGTCATATTTTCAAAAATCATATTAAAATTTCAGTCATGTAAATGTTTTTAAATTTTGATATTTGTTAAAATTTTTCACTTTGCAACATATTTTAAAATTTTCAATGCTCTAGAAGAAAAAACTTTTTGAAAACATGAAATTTTTAAATGTTCAGATTTAATTTAATTTTAATTTGACAAAATATTTCAAATTGCATACACTTAAAGTAGAACAAAATTATACCAATATTTTGATTATAACATAATTATTAACTTTGTTGAAATGAAGGCAAGAAAGATCAATGGCATGGAATAGATATATAAATACTTATGAATCATGTATGTATTTAGTTTGTTATTCATCCAAAACATCACCGGCCAATTCACCAAATACCCAAATATGCAGAATAAAAATTCAATTGAGATGTTTTGGTATTTTGTCAACTTTCAGCCATATAAAAATTATAGATTTACAACGTATTTTACCATTTCATCTTTATGAAGTGTATTTGTCTCAGATAGAAAATATCTTATGCAATAATGCGCTAACTTGATTAACAACATATGGTCATCATTAATGCCTTGCTGCTTTCCACTTCACCATTATACAGAGGTGTTTTCTGAATAATCCATTTACCAAGTATTTATTGACCACCTACTACATGCCGCCTCTGGGACTATAGCAATAAACAAACCAGACAAACATTCCTGCTTTCTTGGAACTTAACATTTTTCTCCAAAGGGTTCAGGGCACATATTCAGGCATATGACATAGCTCTTGCCCATGTGATCGCACACACAAACTCTCTCAATTTTCTTCATTGACATGACAAATTTTGGCTGAATTAACATATGGTTTTGGTAGGATGAAGTCATAATTGCAGAGAGATTTATCAGAAGACTTGAAGAAAAGGTCTGGCCTTGGGGAAAATGTTTAGGGAGCAAAAGGAAGCAGAAGAATAATAGGAAAATGTCAATGCAACCAACAGTATTCCCAAAATCTAATGAGTAGAGTTAAAAGAAGAAACAAGGAAAATACAAACTGAGTTTTGTTTCAGGCTAGACAGACATTCTAGAAAGTAAGCAGAATAAGGTTGATTAATTGGTATCTCAACATGTAATAAGCAATCACAAAACCACATCCTCTATATCCCTATGGAAACATAGTGATAAACAGGTGTTGTCCATTTTGCAGACACAGAAAAGCAAGGCTAATAAAAGTACTATACTTGCAAGTTCAATTCCCTTAACAACAAAGCCAATTCAGAAGAGGGTATTTTCATGGCATGATTTTTTTTTCTGAGTTCTATTAGGATTGTGTCAGATCCCTATAGTAATGATTCATTAGAGAGCTTAGAAAGTGGGGTGCCTGCCAAAAACTCACCTGGACTGAGAAGAGTATTTCCACTTTTTTGACCACAGTCATTTTTCTCTCTTTTGATGTGGAAGGCATTCAGAATCCAGGTGACATTCATTAAAACCAATGTCAGACTATACAATGAAAGCATAACAATACTTGGTTTTCTTTCTCTCGCAAAAGTAAGTAATGAAATGCATAAATGATAAGAGCAATCTAGATTTTTCATGTTTATCTTAAAGTCAGCGAGTGTACCTTTCCTTTCACAAAAATGGATGACAACTGATACGCATTTACTTTGCGTGGTATTTCAGGCTTCATTACCTACACGTCACTAAGCATGGAAATAATTTTCAGTGAGTTTTAACATTCCTTTATGCCACCTGTGTTAGGAGGCTGTTTTCCATCTTGAAACATTTCCCATGATACTTGTTTTATTAATGCTTTATTAATGTTTACCACTCGTAATCAATAAGGACCCAAATTCATTTTACTGTCTGAAACAAACTTAACTCCGGTCCACTCCACTGTCTCTCTTCCTCTTTAGAAGTAGTCAATAGCCTGAAGTTGGGATGAATTTCTCCTATTTATTTATTTTAAAAAGATTTTATTTATTTTTTTATTTGAGAGAGAGAGAGTACAAGCAGGGGAGCGGCAAAGGGAGAGGGAGAAGCAGACTCCCCGCCAAGCAAGGAGCCTGATGCGGGACTCCATCTCAGGACCCTGGGATCATGACCTGAGTGGAAGGCAGATGCTTAACCGACTGAGCCATGCAGGGGCCCCTCCATTTACGATGTTGTACAATGCTATATATGATTTTTACACAAATAATCTATCCAGTTGCTTTTTATTTTATTTTATTTTTAAAAAGATTTTATTTTTAAGTAATCTCTACATCCAACATGAGGTTCCAACTCAACCCCAAGATCAAGAGTCGCATGCTCTTCGGACTGAACCAGCCAAGTGCCCACCCTGCGGCCAAGTGTTTTTTGAAAAAAATGCAGGGTTTGTACTCTGCTTATTCTTTTGCAACATTCCTTTTTCACACATCATGACATTTCTTTTCATTCTTATACTTAGGGGCAGTTTGATTAGCTTGCTTACATTTGGTTTTGCTTCAGTGAACATTCTTACACATGACACCTTGTACAAATCTAAGTGTATGTTCTGGATAGATATGTAAGAATGGATTTGCTACATTGTAAGATAAGCAGTTTTTCAGTTATGCAACCTCTTGCTAAATTGATCTACAAAATAATCTCAGCACTATATAAGACTACTTATTTCTCCACATATTTGCAAAAAGTGTTGTCAGAATTTTAAATTTCTGATATACTGATATTTAAGAAATGTTGTCTTATTGTTGATTTTATTTTTCTTAGATTTCTTGTAAGGAAGTGTTGGTGTTTATTGGTTTACTCGTCTGAAAAATGCCTGTTCATATCCTTTGACCCTTTAAAATACTTGGTTTTCCATCCTGCCTTGTTCCTATTTAAATAATAGATGTTTCTTATATATTTTGGGAAAATTTTTCTATTGGCTATATGAGTTAGACATCCTTTCTCCAAATAGGTATCTTGTCTTTTGAGTTTGTTTAGAGTGGGTTGTTTTTGTTTTTGTTTTTTCTTTTTGTCATATAAGGATTAATATCCATATAAGGATTAATAGATCATTTTTTTCCTTAATGATTTATACTTTTAAAATCTTGTTTAAAAAAATTCTACTTACAACAACATGATAAATATATTGTTCTACATTTTCTTCTAAAATTTTACTTTAAAATCTTTAGCTTCGAAATCTTCATTTTCACCCTCTGTTTCAAATATTTCAAAGTACTTTTGGCTCTATTTTTGCCCTTTACATCTTCCGTATGCAGTTTAGTATTGGTGTACCAATTTCTTGAAAACACTGAATACTGACTGGTAGTCCATTGGATTAACAAATTAATTGGGGAAGAATAAGTTTGAATAACAAAGAGGAGCTGAAATTTGGTGACCTGTTGATGTACTGACCTTAACTCAGAGACAAGGAGCTTATCCATAAAAACAGAAGTAATGGCTGAGTTAAAGGTTGGCTTCATGGACCCGGGAGTGTTACAATCATGCAGGGCACCGCACTAAGAAGGGTCCTGTGCTTAGTTTAATACTCTGTTATCAACACCCTAAGTTTTGATCAAGTAGTCCATATTTTCCTTTTGCACTAGGCCCCCCAAATTATGTGGCTGGTGCTGGAGAGTATATGGGTACAGGGGCAAAACATGGGCAGATAGGGTGGTGGGTGTATTTGGAAGTTCTCTTCTATTGGCTTTTATTTTCTCAGTGAAATAGGACGTAAAGGTTATTTATCTCCCTGTGCTGCATTCTCGGTTATATCTCAAGGTCTCGTATTCAATTCATTAATTCTTCCTGTGCCTCATCTGCTGTTTGGCTGATTCAATAATTTTTTAATGGCAGTGCTTGTACTTTAATCTTAGAAGTTCTATTTTTCTTTCAACTCTGCCTTTTCTCATGATTTGTTTTTGTTTTGTTTTTTTTTAAGATTTTATTTTTACTTATTTGACAGAGAGAGCAAGCGAGAGCAAAACACAAGCAGGGGAAGTGGGAGAGGGAGAAGCAGACTCCCCACCAAACAAGGAGCCCGATATGGGTCTTGATCCCAGGACACTGGGATCATGACCCAAGTCAAAGGCAGACGCTTAACAACTGAGCCACCCAGGCACACTGATTTGGTGTTTTTTGTTTTATGCTTTTAGTTTCTTGATTTTTATTTAATGATTTTACACATACCTATTTTCTGGCCTTTTTATTTCTTTGGTATTTTTTTCTATTTTCTGAGGTTTGGGGGACTCTAATCATCCTCTTGGCTACATATGCTAAGGGTTGCTTATGATGCTAATAATTTTGAAAATGTTTTCAGCTTCACAGTGAGATTACTTGCGATAATCCTGTCTTGGATTACATATCTTTTTAGAGTGTGTACATTTGCATTTGCCCCATATTCCAAATGACAGTTATTATCCTACCTGCAAACTTTCTGTCACCCTTTTATTTTATAAAGGCATTTTATTTCATAAAATTGTCATAATGCATTGACTTTATTAGGACAACATAATTTACTACTGTTGCTGGCAAATTGTTAGAGAAACGTCCCTGGAATATCCAAGCAGATATATCCAGTAGGTAATTATATATATAACATTCATGTTTAGAAGAAAAGTATTAGAAACAGAAAAATATCTGGTATTCATACATATATGTTGTATCTGGTAGCAAGGATGTGAGAGTGATAACTCAGGTGCCGTCTTTAGATTAGAAGAAAGAAATGTATAAAAACTAGGGAAGGATCAGCAATCAGTGGATGATCAGAGAAAGAGGAACATGTATAAAGCTGGACTATATCATTGATTTCCTAAATCTATCCTTCTTGATACCCTGGAAGTTTCTTAACTCCCGTTTCTCTTAATGTCTTGTGGATGGTAGCTCCTAAACAGTATTTTGATCTTTTCCATCTCTTCCATCCCCAAAGCTACCACCTTGGTTCTTCATTTGTTATTCAACTTGCCATAGTTGTCTCTCTGACTAAGGGTTAGCTTCCAGTAATTTAGTTTCCAGATTGATATCAATGTGATCCTTTACAAACAAAACTCTGATCATGTCATTCCCTATGTAAATATTTGGTGCAGTAACTTTACAGATGTCTATTAAACACTTTCTATGTTCTAAGTGCAGTACAAGATTTCATAATCTTAGATTTCATAATCTAAAATAATCATTCCAGTGGTCTACCTCGTATGTGACACCCAGAGTAGATTATTTAACATCTCCCTTTCTGTATGACAAAATTTTTTTTCATTAATAACCTTAATTTTTCTAAAGTAGTTTAGGTTCACAGCAAAATATGACAAAATCATTTTTTAAATGACCATGAAGCTAAATTATACATAACATTGGGGATATTGGATGTTCAAAAACAGATTCAGACATTGCCGCAATTGCTTTCCAGTGTGGGCTTTTTGGTTTTGCTTTAAATGTTTCCTTGTTGAGCTCTACTGGATTGCTGAGAGGAGAGAGGTTCCATGGGGAGTGACAGAATTAACTTTGAGGAGGCTACAGTGGACCCAACCTCTCCCAGGGATGAGAGGACTGGAAAAGGAGGACTTAAAACTCTCAAGACTTAATCTATGGAGAACAACAACAACAACAAAAAAAAGGAACTTTCAGCTCACTGACTTTCTAATGTTTATTTTACCTACAATAAGAGCTTTCCCGCTTCCCTCTGTTAAGACCATGGTTAGAAACGAAATATTTCAAGTAAGAACCGATTTTAATTGTCTCATGTTGGTACAAGTGTCACATTCAATTTTCTTTCTGAAATTTAGAGTAATTATGAACCAGTTGCTGGTTATACAAAAATATTGCAAATGATTACAAGTTTCTCCAGATTTCTATAGAAGGAAAAAAACCATTTTTTAAAAGATTTTATTTATTTATTTGAGAGAGAGAGAATGAGAGAGAGTACATGAGAGGGGGGAGGGTCAGAGGGAGAAGCAGACTCCCCGCGGAGCAGGGAGCCCGATGTGGGACTCGATCCAGGGACTCCAGGATCGTGACCTGAGCCGAAGGCAGTCACTTAACCAACTGAGCCACCCAGGCGCCCCAAACCAATATTTTTTTTTTAAAAGATTTTATTTATTTGAGACAGAGAGAATGAGAGACAGAGAGCATGAGAGGGAGGAGGGTCAGAGGGAGAAGCAGACTCCCCGCCAAGCAGGGAGCCCGATGTGGGACTCGATCCAGGGACTCCAGGATCATGACCTGAGCCGAAGGCAGTCGCTTAACCAACTGAGCCACCCAGGTGCCCCCAAACCAATATTTTTTACAATAGTTTTTATAGTTACTTAAGTTTGATCTGTCATCCTTTGTTACATTGTTATAAATGCACAATGTACAAATGTTACAAATCTTATAAAATAAGTTTTATGTAAATAAGTGTCCAATAATAAGTGAGTTTTAATACAACTGAAAGTTCTGCAAAAGAATTTAAGTAACTACTATATTGTAACTCTGATGTAATGTTTTATTTTCTTGATCTGTTCTTTAATTTCTCAGTAATCGATTAGAAGTCAAAAAGAGGAATATATTTTAGTTTTAAAGATATTATTTAAATTTATTTTTTTTAAGATTTATTTATTTTAGAGAAAGAGAGAGAGAGAGAACATGAGCAGGAGGGGCAGAGGGAGAGGGAGAGAGACTCTCAAACAGACTCCATGCTCAGCGCAGAGCCTGACACAGGGCTGGATCCCACGACCCTGAGAGACCCTGAGATCACAACCTGAGCCAAAACCAAGAGTCAGATGTTTAACTGCACCACCCAGGTGCCCCATTATTTAAATTTAGTAAAAACTTTCATGCATGGAATAAAATTTTCACTCACTAAAAAATATTATTTTTCCCAGTTCATACTCTATTTCAGTGTTTTAATTTTTAATCACAAATGCAAAAACAGGTCTCTTATTGTTTACTAACTGAGCTCTGTTTAAACATTAAAGCTTATTACTTTTCAAAAAAAAACATTAAAGCTTTATTTAAAAAAATCCTTAAAGCTTTATGTAATATGAAATCTTCTAGAGCATAGAAAAATGGGATGTTTCTTAAGTCATTTTATCATTTATCATAACCTTAATATTATAACACATTAGGAAGCTCTAGGATAATTCATTTAGCACTATTATTTTTCTAAATACATTGATTAGAAATACAATTTCTCATAGTGTGAAAAGAATAACACCAGAAACAGAAAGGATTTAGGCAGAAATGTTATTTTTGTTCAGAATTAAGGTACCAATCTTAAGCAATTACACATACACATTAAAAAAGAAAAACCATATGCCAAAAAATATTTGCTTAAATTCTGCATCCAATCTGAATTAAATTTCTAGACATTAGTAAGGAAAGAGGAATGTACAGAAACTGCTTAAAAACAATGAAGAATATTCATACACACACACATATACACAGATAAACCAGCAAACAACACATAAAATAGTGAAATGCTGAGATAATTAAAAATAATAAAAAGACAGGGATGTCCATTTTCATGATCTTTTTCAATATTCTTTTTGGTACTTTAGATCTGCACTGTCCAACACAGTAGCCATTTTTCATATGTGAGAATTTAATTTAAATTATTTATGATTAAATGAAATTTAAAAGTCAGCTCCACAGTTGGACTAGCCATGTGGGCCTAGCACCTACCCATTGGTTAGTGAAGATTTAAAAAATTTCCATTATCACTGAAAGTTCTGTTGGATATTGCTGTTCTTCTAGATAATGCAACAAGACAAAAAAAAAAAACCCAATTTGTATATGCATTAAAATAGAGAGAGAAACTTACTCTTAGGTATAGGTAACTGGAGTGCATACCTAGAAAACTGAAGAAACTGCAAGTACATCAATAAGGAGATTTGTTGATTGTTTAGGTTAATACACACAAAAAAATCAGTGTAGCATTTTATCTCTATTAACAATTACCATTAAGAAATGGAAATAAAAATATTGTTATGGTAGTAAATATTAAACACATAAATAGTAAACTATGGAATACCATAAAGAAATTTAGTGGCAAAAATGGAAAATCTGTATAATTTGTTTTCAGTGTATTGTTGATGGACATTAAACAAGACTTGCACAAAATGGAGAAACCATGTAACTAAATCGAAGTGATTGCAAAATTAATAAATAATTTCAAGCAATTCCATAGTAATTTGATTTTACCTTAGATTTTAAATAGGATTTTGTAATTCAGAAGAATTATATCTAGAAAAATTATGAAGAAGAACTGAAAGAGCAGGTTCTGTTCTTGCCTTACTAGATATTAAAATTGAGTATGAAAACATCATATGCAAAAGGAAGTGTATTGTCTCATTAAGGTGCCCAGTAAATAGTGGAATATATAAAAAGCCTATAAAGGAATCTAATATAGTGTTATAAAGGAAATATTTTAATTCAGTGGGAAATTGCTTATTTAAAAATGTTGCCGTGCATTGATTAATCATCTGGCAGAAGAAAAGCCAGATTCTTACTTCATCGTTTAAAAATCAATGTCAATGAAGTAAATATTTAAGTGTAAAGCAAATGAATAAATATTCTACAAAAATAATAGAAAAATGAAGTGCTATAGATCTTACTGAGCACAGGAGGTATTCAGAAAATATAAAAGGGATAAAAGTATAAAAGGGATATATTTAAGTATACATTTTTATTGTATGGCAAAAGATACCACAAAACAGCTGATGACAAATAATAATAAAGGCTAAACAAATTTATCTTTATAACATAAATTATACAAAATTAATATCTCCTACAAATATTTCTGATAAATTGATTTAAGCAAAGACAAATATCAAGCTAGAAAAATGGCAGTTGCAGACATGGTTAATAGCATCAAATATTCATCAAATATAGCTCATTTGTATTTCCCAGATTACTAACAGATTGGTACCATAAAACTGGTTAGCGTAAGGTCATAGATACACTATTTGAAAGCTAAGGCTGGGAAGAGCTGATATGTCTCCTCCATAATTCTTTGAGTTTTTGGAAATTCTCTTAGACCAAATACTATAGGTCGTTCAGATACAACACTGTAGAGCCTTTTCCAGTCTAAGTCCCTTAGTGACTGTGGGTCTAAGTTTACTGCTAATCCACTTTGGGCATGTAACATGATTGAGAAATAAAATTCTTTTGCATTAAGCCATCAAAGTTTCTGTGTTAATATATTACCAGAGCATAGCCTAGATTACCCTAATATAATAGGCAAGTCACAGAAGAAATAAAACAGTAACAAAATCTCTAGGAATATTTTTGACCTCATAAGAATGCAAGTTAAAGCAATAATTAAATAACACTTTTGTCTTCAGATTTACGAAACTTGATAATATCCAGTGCTATGACACAATAGGGAAAATGAGACTCTCATTTTCTTGCATGATTTGCTACAATTTTTTGAAAAGTAAATTGTAATATCTATTAAACAAACAAAAAATAATCTTTAACCCAGCATTTCCATTTTAAAAAACGTTTCTGCAGAATATCATGTAAAAATTAAAGCAATAGTAATTAAATACACATACAAAGTTGTTTGTTGCAGGTAGCATGATTTCAATATAAAACTAAAAAACTGGAACAATGAGACCATCCATCAACAGAAGAAAGGTTGAATAAGGCTTCTGATCTGAGGAATGGTTAATATGTTTGTCAAGAGAATTTTTTCAAAGTTAAAGTGTACTATTTGTAATCCACACCTTACCTCTTCTCAAGATGCTTTAACTTGTCAATGGCTCTCTTAAAATGAGGCAGCAAGAACTGAACACAGTACTCCAGACGCAGTCTAACCAGCTGGAGTTCACAGTTGACTTATTTCCTCCCTTTGTTTTTGAAAAAATAAATAAATAAATAAATAATAAAAACAGAAGAAAAATAGAAATTAAAAAAAATAAGGCAGATTAAATAAAAACCCTTGTTATGAATAGGCTATATTAAACCTGTGGTCAGCTAAGAATCTCTTAACATTTACTTTTCAGTGTGAACTATTATCAAATTATATCTCCCTTATATTTTTGTAATTGATGTAACATTTTGTATGTACCCCTGTTAGTTTCATGGTGAGCATTCCATTTTTTTTCATCCCATCATGATTGCATTAAGTTGTGATTTTTTTTTTATCCATTGTATTAACTTTTCCCACAATGCCTTTAGGAACTGTAAATTACAATAAAAATATTGAATTACTCAAGGACATGTACAGAACAAAGTAGCATGATTGTGAAGTCCTCCACATCCCAAATACATTCAGCACCTGATTTAATTTTTGCAATTTTGCAGTATACCTACACATTCACCATTTCATTCAATATTCTCTGCTCCATATATTCATCAGAATTATGAATAATGCGGGATGCCTGGGTGGCTCAGTCGTTAAGCATCTGCCTTTGGCTCAGGTCATGATCCCAGGGCCCTGGGATCGAGCCCCGCATCGGGCTCCCTGCTCAGCGGGAAACCTGCTTCTCCCTCTCCCACTCCCCCTGCTTGTGTTCCCTCTCTTGCTGTCTCTTTCTCTGTCAAATAAATAAATAAAATCTTTAAAAAAAAGAATTATGAATAATGCCACGAAACATCTTGGTGATGATCGACCACTCAGTGAAAGACATTAATTCGGTGTAAGAGATTAATATTGTGATTGTTGTTTGATTGACTGTTTTTTAATTAATAGACTACTTTTTTCTTTTTAATTTTAAAAAAATATTTTATTTATTTATTTGACAGAGAGAGAGCAAGTGAGCACAAGCAGGGGGGGAAAGAGGGAAAAGCAGGCTCCCCACTGAGGACCCTGAGATCGTGACCTGAGCTGAGCCACCCAGGCACCCCAATAGACTACTTTTGAGGAGAGCTTAGATTTACATTAAAAATGAAAAGATAGTACAGAGTTCCATATTACCTCACACAAACAGTTTCCATCATTATTAACTTCATGCATTAGTGAGGTACATTTGTTACAATTGATGGATTAATATTGATACCCTATTATTAACTAAAGTCTGTAGTTTACATTGAGGCTGACAATTGTATTGTACAGCTCTATGGGTTTTAACAATTGCATAATGTCATGTATTCAACCTTTATAGTGTCATACAGAATAGTTTCACTGCCCTAAAAATCATCTGTTCTTCATCTATTCATCCCTCTCTTCCAATGACCACCAAACATCTTAATCTCTCTATAGCTTTCTTTTTCAAAATGTCATATAATTAGAATCATACAGTACATAGTCTTCTTAGACTAGCTTCCTTTTCTTGGAAATATGCATTTAACTTTGCTCCATGCCTTCTTGTGGCTTGATAGCTCACTTCCTTTTATGGCTAGATAACACTCTGTTGTGTGGATGTACCACAATTGTTTATTCACTCACCTACTGAAAGATATTTTGGTTGCTTCCAGTTTGGAGTGGTTATGAATAGAGCTGCTATAAATATTTGTGTGTAGGTTTTTGTGTGGACATAAGTTTTCAGTGTATATCAGTAAATACCAAGGAGAATAATTGCTGGATCGAATGGTAAGACTGTTTTTAGCTTTGTAAGACACTGCCAAACTTTGGCAGCAGGTGGCTGTAACGTTTTGTATTCCCACCAGCAAAGAATGAGAATTCCTGTTGCGCTATATACACTTACCAGCATCTGGTATAATCTATTTTGCATTTTAGCCATTCTAATAGGTGTGTGGTGATATATTGTTGTTTTAATTTGCAATTTCCTTGTGACATAGGACGTTGCATTTTAAGAGTTCTTTGTATATTTTGGGTGCATTTTAAGAGTTCTTTGTATATTTTGGGTGCAAGTCCTTTATCAGCCATGCTTTGCAAATATTTTCTCCCAGTACATGGTTTATTTTTTCATTCTCTAAATGGTCAACTGATTTTTATCTTCACCCAATGATTGATTGATTGATTGATTATTTATTAACATATGCTGCATATGGATACATTCTTAAAACATTTAAAACAAAAAGTGTGCAGTATGATATTTACTGACACTTTTTCTTTTGTTCATATGGCAAATCTAAACAATATTCCTTGAATAAATCTCAGTTGTCACTGGATGTCACTGTTGCTTTACCAAATATGACTGTTTTGTTCATAAAGGCAATAATTTAGAACATTTTCTAAATAAGCACTTTATTAAAAGAAGAAAATCCACAATGTTAAGTAACTGTCAATTAGGTTTAGGTCCAAGCTATATAGGATATCAATAATTAGGAAAACATTTGTTTAATTTATAAGATGTAAGTTTCTTCCTAAACTTACAGACATATTTCAAATAGTACAAATAATTCATTAAGAAGACTATGCAGAACTAAAAAAGTTTTTTGAACAATAATTTTTTTTTCAAGATAGAGGATTTAGTCTATGTATGGTACATGGCTAATAGGTAGCACATTTAAAAATTTGCAAGTATTTTATTACTTACAAAACATTTTAAATCATATATGCATATAAATGTATACATATACACTTAAGTACTAAAAATCTATATGCTTAATATGGAATAAATTCATCCTATAGACACTTTTCTATTGCCATCTGATATATATACTGAAAGTTTAACTTTTAAAATTTTTTCCCTTAGGAAAAAAAATGTTTGAAAGAAAGCACTTTATCACAACCTCCGTATAACCAGATACCATAACCACCAGCTAAAACTGCCTATACAGATCAGTTTCTCTTGCAAAAGTGCCTTATGCTGAAACAGTTTCTACACCTGTCCTTCCATGCTTTGAACATGTCCCACCCACCACCCCATTGTCAGGCTAACCTATTCCACACCAAGCATCCTTTCCTCAAGGATTCCTATACTCAGTTAGAACCTCTTATTTTACATTATCTTAGATCTGCCCTACGGGGCTATAAACTTTCTGAAGGCAGCACAGTATCTCCTTTATTGATCGCTAATGTCCAATAGCACATATAAAATTATTCATAAAAATGTGTTTAATTACGAAACTTTGGTTAGGCAATGACTAACACTGTAAAATGTTTAATATTAAAAGTCATTATAATCATAAGGAATATTATTAAGAATTCATTTTGAGACAGGGATAAAGCTTTAAATCTAAAATAAATTATAATTGATAAACAATTTACTTACTTATTCCCTGGACTGAAGGACATAACTAATTACTCTGTTAAATATCTATCCCTAAGTCTGAAATGGATGGCACTTCCAGTGTGTTATGTTAGTCACGTAACATAATATTTCTGAGTCTTGTTAATTGTTTATGCAAGTTATTTTGCTAGGCACCTGATTATATTTACATATCAATGAACCCCCCATTTTCTCCATGCTAGTTTTTCTCAGCTTCATAGGTTTTGTAGGCCCAAAAGAAGAAACAGTTTGCAGGGGAGACTACAAGACTCTCAGAATACAATTAATTCTGGGATTGCACGGAACTTTCCAAAGGAAACAAAATTGTTCTAGGTATTCGCATTTTCGTTTTGGAATTGGAACACTACTTTAGAACTCTGTATTGAATGGAAATGCAACAAGACAAAAATACTCTGGGATTTCCAGCTCAGAATTAGGATATAGGGTTTCTGAACACCTAAATTTAGCATAATGAACACAATCAAATAAAGCAGACAGACAAAATAAAACAACCAAGATTCAGTACATTCTCTTAATATACCACAAATGCTTTCCTATGTATGATCCCTTCTAATTTAAAAGATGCTTTATATAACAATCAATTATCTAGCTATGAACCTGATTTGTTGAGTGTTCTACAGAGGGTAGATAGAAGAGACATTGTCCTATCTGTACAAAGCAATATCCATCAGTAGCATTCATTGTTTGTCCTTGGAAGATGATTTTGAACAAAAGTCTTCAAAAATATAGACTGCCAAAAATGATACTCTTAAGTCACAGATAGGAAAACATATATGAAGTAGTATACTTATGCACAATGAATCAGAAATCTTATGACCATGATGTTTTGGTGAGACAGTTGTTTGCTAGCAAATACTTGAAACTCACAGTTATGTGGTCAACTTTATGTGATAGAGTTGTATGAAAAATTGGGGTTCACTTCAAAGAATAAATATTTTGGAAGGAACAAAAAAGAAAATAAAAATCATGTGAATTACAGTGTTGGTCACTTAAGTAATATATATTCAAAAACAGTTACGAAATTTCTTTTTGTCATGAAACCTACACATAAAAATCTTTTTTATACACTAATAAAATCTATGGCTTTTTTAAAGGATAGGTTGTGTTTAATATAGATAGAGAGTGACTCATGCAACCTTCCACCATGATATTCTGTTGATTTCTAAAGCGTTGCATACCAGAACCTCATTTGCCATGGTAAAATGGGAATGAATACATTTCAGTTATGTTAATAAGGGAAATGGTAATGAGATAGGCAACTATCTATAATTAGTTTATTATCAATGGAAAGAGTATTTCCATCAGTATAAATTATCTGATAGTCATGTGGAACAAACAGGATCAAATTTGAATTAGAATAGTAGATAAAGAAAAGAAGTTGACTTTATATCTGAGAAACAAGGGATATATAAATATAGGTAATGAAGAAAGACAATTGGCAATTGAAACTACTTACCATGGTAAGTAGGTATAAATCTAAGATTTATTGATACTGGTACTAAAGAGAGCATTTTTAAATATGATACTGTCTGTAGGGGAGATTGTTACTTTATTAGAGTAACCGTATAATTTATTTTCCAACACGGAAGTGTTCTGATAGTGAAGGGGCTTAAATCTGAAGGGATTCCAGAAGAATGGGTATATTTTTACCTGAACTTACACAGCAAACTGGGATACGTGTTCAGTCTACTGAAGATCTATTCTCTATTTCTCTTATAATAATAACATTTTTTAAACTAAACTTATGGCCTCTAAAATAAAGGTCATTTGTTCTAAGATCCCTTGAAGCTACTTTTGGGAATGCCAGCGATGGTGAATCACCATACAGCATGTAAATGAGGGCATCAGCTAAGCATGGCGGGAGTTGGAAGGAACCTCGTATCATGACATGATCTCATACCTACTATCCTGATTTTTGTGGAACAAAGACGCTAGAACATATTAATGTGCATAACAGAATTTGTATAGCAAAGAATGCATAGTAAAAATGTGCATTTCATAATGTTGGAAATATTTATATAATATGAATTTCTTCAGATAAATGATAATTAAGGTCTTTAGGTCACAACTCGGAGCAACATAATTAAAAAGCTTATGCCTGGGGGGCGCCTGGGGGGCTCAGTCGTTAAGCGTCTGCCTTCGGCTCAGGTCATGATCTCGGGGTCCTGGGATCGAGCCCCGCATCGGGCTCCCTGCTCGGCGGGAAGCCTGCTTCTCCCTCTCCCACTCCCCCTGCTTATGTTCCCTCTCTCACTGTGCCTCTCTCTGTCAAATAAATAAATAAAATCTTAAAAAAAAAAAAGCTTATGCCTGGGAATCCAAGCAGTTAATAATAACTTAAGGAGTATATTAGTTTTTTGAAAATGATGGTAACCAAAGAACAACGAAATTTATCTATCTATCCATCATCATCTATCTTTAAAAAAAAACACGTAAGGCTAAATGCTATTAATAGAAAAGTTGCATACACACCCAACATTAGCTAGACTAAATTAAGCAAAATTAATATGATTCAACATGTATGTCTGTGTAGCTGATATAAGCAAGTATTGCCTTAATTAATTCTGGACCATGCATTAAAAAGTAGGAAATCAGTGGAAAATATGTAAAGCATTAAAATATGTCTTGAAATGAAGTTTATGTTTTTCTTGGCAGATTTATTTTCTAATTTTTTTAGATTATTTATTTATTTATTTGACAGAGAGAGAGAGAGAGAGAGAGAGAGAGAGAGAGAACACAAGTAGGGGAGCGGCAGGCAGAGGGAGAGGAAGAAGCAGACTCCCCGCTGAGCAGGGAGCCCGACACGGGGCTCGATCCCAGGGCCCTGGGATCATGACCCAAGCTGAAGGCAGATGCTTAACGACTGAGCCACCAGGTGCCCCAATTTTCTCATGTTTTGATAAGGCTAATGCTACGTTACTTTGGAAACTACCTTTGCTATACAGTCCACTATGATCCAGAAGCTAGTGATCATTTGCCTATTCTCAAAATCAATCATTACACCTTATATTTTATAGTATCTTATAATTTATAAAATGTTTTTATAGACATACATGATCTTGATAGTTTCATTATAAATGACATATATGAGTATTTATGGATGCAGTTTGAGTGAGAAGGAATAAAATTCCCTTCAACGTACGCAGATTTTCTTTTAAATTTAGTTCTATCAAAGAACCACTTTGCTTCATTTGACAAGCAAGTTTCAAGCTTTGACATGGATTTTATATATTTCTGCATATAAACAACCTAAACATAGTGGCCTAAAACAGGTATAAAAGGAGAGATAGTAAATATTTTACACTGTGTGGACCACATGCAGTTGCTTTTGCATGTTATTATTGCTGTCTGTTAAAAATATCAAAATTAGGTTAAAGTCCCATACACAAATAACTTGAAAGCTGGATTTGGCCTGCAGGTTGTGGTTTTCCAAGCCTGGCTTAACAACAACCATTTTATTTACTCTAATTCTGTGGATCAGAAATTGGATGGGTTTTGCTACGTGGTCTTTTTCTGCTCTCACCAGGATCATGGCTTTGGTCAACCAAGAGCTCAGCTGGAGCTGTATGGCCTAAGACAGCCCAATTCACACATCTGAGTTTGGTGCTGATTGTAGGCCATGTTGTCATCTCTCTTATTCTTCAGGAGTCTGGCCCCCCCTCTTCAAATATGTACCTGAGATTTCTAAGATCATACTGGAAACTGCAAGTTAGAAGGCCAGCCCTGATTCAAAGGAATGGGAAATAAACATCAGTTGGCGATGGGAGAATGTAAAACCATATTAAAGTTACATGCATACATTAACAGAAGTAATTATAGCAGCTAGCTTTACAAGCACTATATCTCATTATTTTAAGATCTAGAAACTTGATGTTTTTATAATGTCTAATGATAAACGTTTGTTTTTCTGGAAATAAGTCATATAACAGACTAACAAAGAATACCAATTTATTAATTTGTAATGGGCTTTGACTGCCAAGAAATCCAGAATGCTTGTGCCAGCCAAAAATATACATATAGTTTTTCTCTATAAGCAATCAACATGGGAGGGAGAATTGTTTCCTAAAATTTGCTTCATAAGGAGGAAATTGGAGTGTCTTTGGAGTGGGGAAACATGAGACATAGGTAGGAATAAATTTTTTTAATTCTTACTCTCGTTGGGACAGATGCTCTGAACTGGGACTCTTACATAGATACCAGCTTCCCTAGCTTATCTTCTATAAAACATAAACAGAATTTTTCAGACTCTCCTAAGCTAGATATGACCTGGGTTCTACCTTGCAGTTGTTCCACCATCAGATTTAGAAGGAAAAAAATGTGTGAGGATATTAGCTTATCTTCTGAACACCATGGTGGTGGTGTTACACACCCTGTAAAGCTTCTGGCATTCAAACTAATGTATAAATTCAATACAATTAAAATGAATATTCCAGAAGAACGTTTGTCAAATTTGATTACTTGATTTAAAATTTTTCATGTAAGAGTTACTGCCCACAGATAGCGAAGAGAGTTCTAAACAAAGGACATCTCCTTTATCAGATATTAAGACACCATGTAAAGATATAACAACCAAAACCTCATATATGTGCATGTGACAAAAAACAAACAAACAAAACACTAGAACAATGTAACAAAACAGTCCAGAAACCAGTGTTCCATGAATACAAGGGAACTTGGTGTGTGGTTGTTGTGGCTTAACGAATTTGCAGGGCAAGGACAGATTGTATAGGAGATGGGACTGAGAAACTGGCTTATTATATCTGTAGAAAAATAAAGCTTATCTGGAAATCAAATCATTGTAAAAGTGTGTATTAGGTGGATCAAAAACCTCAATGTGAAAAGTAAAATATAGTGCTCATACTAAAATTAAGAGAGACTTTTTGTTACTATGATGTGATAAAGTATTGTTTAAGTCCCCAAAGAACAGAAATATATCTACTCACATTTCTCTTTAGTGAAGGAAACAATAGAGAATGCAAGCAGGTAAATTACAGAGTGGGAGAAGATAACTAATACCCAGGGATTAGAACCTCAAATACACAGTAAACTCTGCCCACTAATAAGAAAAAGAGACAGGAAACTAGGAGAAAAACAGGGACAAGTATTTATTAGAAGAATTAATCTGCTGGCTAATGTGTTTATGAGAATATGTTCAACTTTACAAATAACTAAATACAAATATTTAAAACATCAGTGTGACGGGGTGAGTGTCCTGGCTTGCCTAGCATAACCTGTTTATGATTTATATCTCTGCAGTTAACTTTGCAGTTATCTTAACTATTTCTTATAATAGTTACATAGTAACTATAATAGTAACATAACTTTTATCTTTGCAGTTAACTATTAAAAATGCTCTGGTTTGGATAGATGCAATTATACATTTTCTTACTAGCTATGAGGTTATAAGCATTGGGAATGAAGTAAATAACAAGTCAGAGAATACCAAGTGTTGAAATGAATACAGAAAATTGAGAGCAGGTTTATCTTGCTGATGAGTGTGTGAACTGGAAGACCTGCTATGGAAGGCTAACTGCCAAGCCTTATTGGAATTGTGACTGTGTGTTTCCTCTGACGCTGCAATCCCACTACTAAGGGTTTGCCCAAATGTTGCTGGCATTATCCATTATTGCGTGACTGTGGTAGCAGGAAATTGGGGACTCTTATGTGTCCATGAACAGAAAAATTAAAAATGCTTTGAAATGGAATACTGTGTGGAATTGAGGACTTGGAACTAGATGAACATAAAGCAAAGATCTTCAACTATAATGTTGAAAGAAAAAAAATTGGAGAAATTATATTGTAGGTAAATATCATTAGTCCAAATTAAAAACACATACATCAAATAACATCATTAAAAAAAATAACGGTACATACATATGAAAGACTTATGGCAAGGACATTAGAGTGGACAGCAATGGGAAGGGGCAATGGGGGCAAAAATCAATGGTGAAGGAAAAAGCATGAAATGTAAATTGCAGAAGAGGAGCACCTGGGTGGCTCAGTCAGGTAAGAGTCTGACCCTTGATTTTGGCTCAGGTATTGATCTTGGGGTCGTGAGATCGAGCCTGGCGTTGGGCAGAGTCTGCTTGGGATTTTCTCCCCTCTCCCTCTACCCCTCCCCCTGCTCTCTAAATAAATAAATACATACATAAATAAAATCTTTTTTAAAAATTGAGGAAGAGTCTTTATGTAGCTGATAATTTTGTTGCATTGGATGAGGATACAATTAACTCAGTTCTGCCCCTTACATGATCATAACTCATGTACACGTAGTGCATATATGTATATGCAGGTGGCATTCATATATGTGTATGTATATGTTTATACTGTCAATGTTACACTATATAAAATAATTTGTTATGCATTTATTCACTTCCTGTGTAACTTAGCAAATGGCTTTTATTTTTTGTTTTCTTGAGCCTTTATGTCTGAGAAATAAGACTACATAAACAGCCATCTATTTATTTATTTTCCTTCAATTATTGGAAGTAGTTTCATAGTCTACAATTCTTCATTGGATGCAAGGAAGAGCCAAACAAAATTACTTTAAATATGTGTTTGAAACAACTCCAGATTTTAAAGATAAATATTAGTATATATATAATACAGTGGAATCAATGAATTACAGTGTAACAACATTGATCAGTTACAAGAATAAGCCACTTTTCAATTTATCTTTTGACAATCTAAATCAGTTACTGACCCCACCAGCAATGACCCATCTAGACTGATTCTTCAAATTTCAATTGGCTTGACCATGTTTGCATTAGGCTTTTGTGGAAACAAAATACATAATAAAGAGAAGCAAAATCACACAAGCCAAAAGTAAATATAACTTATTGACATTGGAAAAGTAACTCAAAATTCTGGCAAAACATACAGAGAATCTGATTTTGCTTCCGTAATAGAAGAGATATGGTTATACAAATAAAATATATTCACTAAGAGATGTGTCTACTAATTTTTCTAACATTTACTGGTGGCCAAGATCTGAACTCTGAATTGCTTTATATTCATCACCCACATTTTATCTGCTTAATAGCCCCATGCATTAATGTTTAGTATGGGTTCAAGTGAGGTTAATGGTGATCCTCCTATCTAACTTAAGCAAAGAGAGATTAAATACAGGGAACGGTACTTACACAATCATGGAAAAGGCTGGAAGGATCAGTCAATAAGCTGGACTCCTAAGAATCACTTCCAGCAGAACACCACAGAACCAGCCTACTGAAGGTTCCATCTATGACAAACACAATCTGAGGAATCCGGTCACTGATTCTAGAATCACACTACTCTTGTCAGTCTTGGAGCAAGGTAACAACCAGCAGAATTAATGACTCTAGGAACCCACTGCCTTGGCTAGAGATGAGGAATCCGAAAACTGCTGTCCAATGGTTGGCTTCTCCTTGATCCATTTAAGGAAAAGAGAAACCTTACGCTTCTCTCTTCTCTAGTGATTTTCTTCTTGAGTCTAAGTCTCAAATGAATGCATCTCTTTAGAAAAATCTAAATCACAACCAGAGCCATAGTTGCAAGGAATCTGGGAAATGTAATTTTTTAGATTCCTGCCTAGATAGACAGGACATTAAACAAATTGGACTGTATGCTGAGTAACCTGATACAGAAATCAGACATGGACTAGTTAAGTCAGTTGTCAAGGCTACACATTTAATTAATGCTTTGCAATTTAAACATAGGTTCTAATTATAGTAATTGTCACAAAGAATTATTTTCAATGGGAGAAAACTTCAACGCAAACCACCAGTTTTCTAAGAAGAGGGGAGAAGTTATAAGACAACAAAAATTACAAACAATTCTGTTCTTCGTATGTAGATGATTAACTAATATGAAGCTGATAATATAACCTCCTACTGTCTAAACTAGGCAACATCTGTAACGTCCCAGGTTCTTAAAATGCTGCAATAAATCACAGCAGTTATGTATATGTTACTTAGATTTTAAAATATTGATGATGAGATTTTAGAAAATAATTTTAGGTATTGGCCACCTCACTGCTTCCTAGTAGTCAAAACCCCCCAAGATAACTGCTTTACCTCCCTCTCGGACTCTTCCTGAGAGAGCCCTCTGAAGTTTGGGCCTCTAACTCAGTTGTTTCTCCCTCTAGTAGTCTCTCAAAGTAATTTTATTTTTTATTTTTATTTATTTATTTACTTTTTAATTTATTTTTATTTTTTATTGTTATGTTAATCCCCATACATTACATCATTAGTTTTAGATGTAGTGTTCCATGATTCATTGTTTGTGCATAACACCCAGTGCTCCATGCAGAACGTGCCCTCTTTTTTTTTTTTTAAAGATTTTATTTATTTATTTGAGAGAGAGAATGAGATAGAGAGCATGAGAGGGGGGAGGGTCAGAGAGAGAAGCAGACTCCCCGCCGAGCAGGGAGCCCGCCATGGGACTGGATCCCAGGATCCTGGGATCACGACCTGAGCCGAAGGCAGACGCTTAACCAACTGAGCCACCCAGGTGCCCAGAACGTGCCCTCTTTAATACCCATCACCAGGCTAACCCATCCTTCCCCCTTCCCCTCTAGAACCCTCAGTTTGTTTTTCAGAGTCCATCGTCTCTCATGGTTTGTCTTATTTTTATTTTTTTAAAGATTTTATTTATTTATTTGACAGAGAAAAACACAGCGAGAGAGAGAACACAAGCAGGGGGAGTTGGGGAGGGAGAAGCAGGCTTTCCTGCTGAGCAGGGAGCCTGATGCGGGGCTTGATCCCAGGACCCTGGGATCATGACCTGAGCCAAAGGCAGACGCTTAATGACTGAGCCACCCAGGCGCCCCTCAAAGTAATTTTAATTCAAATATCAAACTATATATAATTTTGACTTGGAAACTTGAATTGTGTATTTTACTTAATAACAATTATTTATCAATGCATCTGTAAAAATTATTGACTAAGGGGCATCTGGGTGGCACAGCTGGTTAAGCCTCGGACTCTTGGTTTTCCCTCAGGTCGTGATCTCAGGGTCGTGGTATCAAGCCCTGGGTGGGGCTCTGCACTCAGCGTGGAGTATGCTTAGTGTTTCTCTCTCCTCCCTGTGCCCTTCCTCCACCCCACCTCTGTCTCTCTCTTTCTCTCTAAAATAAATAAATCTTTTAAAAAATTACTGACTAAAAAGTGAGATATTTCTTCTTAAATTGTTGATAAAATTGATAGTCTATTTTAGTTTGACTTTTGAAGAAGTCAGCATTATTTATTTTTAGAAATTTAGAATATAAACATAGCATAAAGTTGACTTTTATTTTACATCAAGGAGTGACTGAAATTTAAATTCTCTTTCTGTATCTCTATCTCCATCATATCCATATCTATTTCCATATTCATATATATTTTTTCTATCACCAGTTTCACTAATAACTTCAGTTCACACCATACTTTGCACTTTTAATGCCATAATTATTATTATGAATTATGAGGTCTACCCAGCACATAGCATAATAGATGAAGCTATTGTACAGTTTGACCGTTTTTTAGAGAGTTTGTTCAGTTTTTTAAAAATAAATCTGTCACATAATATAACTGATTCAAAACTTCTTACTTTAAGAGAAGTAAGTCTGTAACTATTTCAGAGATATGATAGAAAACATTCAGTTCAAGATAAGAAATTCACAATCACTAGTTTCATGGGGGTATATTAAAAGGAAAGTAGATATGATTTGTCTAAAAACTACAAAACACCACACTAATAAGTAAAATTATTATATAACTTGTTTAATCCTGTTTCATATATACAGAGAGATAAAAATTGAAGTGCAATGGGAAATGAATATGATCAGGAACTCTTAGAGAAATGTAAGTTTTCAATATTAGAGGCAAATTCTTATCATTTAATGGAGTAAAGGTAGCTTGTTTGTTTTTTCCATAAATAATATTTTTAATTTATGAGTAACTTCCAGCATACGTAGATATTTGTAAAAATTCTTAAGAAAATATAAAAATGGTGCTATCATTTCCCTCTCCAACTTAATTCTAGAACACAGTATCTTAAGAGTAAAACACAATATGGTCAGGAACACACAGTTCAGATGATAAACCTATTAACCTGTACATTATTTACACTATTTGCATCTACTTACTCTACCTGTCACAATATCTGAGTTTTTTCTAAGTTGTTTTTTTTTTAATTTAGAACCTTATGAATACAAACTTAAAAAGGTTTGTAAATCAAAATGCAGTGTATTGTGTACACTGTAAATCACAGTGTAATTTATACTGTAAATCAGGTGTCAATCACAATAGTCAGTAATGTTTAATTGAAAATTCATGTCATACAAAAGAATGTAATATTTATTCATTTACAGTTTTGTACACATTAAGAGACTTAGAAGGATATAAACATGAGTAGTCTTGTACTGTCCTGAGGGGATGTCCTTTGCTTATGATATTAATCAAGTGTTGCTGATTCCTTTTTGTCATGTGTTATTCTTCACACATGCTGATTTGGGTTGCAATGTCTCTTTTACATGAATTGTTTTCAGCAGAAAGTTCCTACCATAAGTTTATGCGGTATCTATTTTTTTTAAAAGAATGTTTGTTTATCTATTGTTCCAATATATTGTATAAAGTGTCTGCTACAAATCATATGTTATACAACAGATATATATATAAATATATACAACAAGTTGTGTTTCTGCTGGTGAAGTACTGCACTTTGTGGATTTGTCTCTCTGCCCTGGTTTCCCTGTTCCTTCATATACATTCTGCTTGCTGATTTTTTTTGTGACCCGAATCTCCTCTGTCTTCAGCATGTTCTACTCTTAGGGTGAAATGAAAATAGATGACCAGAGTTCCTACAGGAAACAGATGGCTCACATACATTTAGATAATTCAAAAAGAGTTTATTCCCCAAAGTACTAATTACAAATTTGGGGGGAAACACAAGAATAATGTGGGATCTAGACCTTATAGCAGCTTACTATCAGTACCCCTATGCCTAAAGTGGCAAAGGGAGGGAGGAAACTAGAATCCAGAAGAAAAAAAAAAGTCATAATAGAGCAGACCACCTTGAGAGGAGTCACCTTGATGATGTGACTTTTATGTAAAGGACATTGACCATTCAAGGGAATTTCACATGGAGAGAGCCATGGGGATATATACGTTGCTATTTCTCTCCTCTCCTCTCTCTCCCTGTCTCTCTATGTATTTCTGTCTCTGTCTCTCCGTTTCTGTCTCTTTCTCACTTCCTGCCAGGACTCCCTTAAGACTGAATTTAACCCCAAACCAGGGTGAATGGTGATCTTATTGATGTAGTCCATAGGCATCAGCCTCCTGAAGAAATAGGGCAGAATGGAGAAAGGAGGTGAATTGAATCTGCCGGAGCAAAGATACCTAGGACAGTCTACTCTTTTTGCTTTCCCAGTGTTCACTCTTGTTTTCTTTCTAAAGTTTGTCTCTACATTAGAAAGCATGAAGTTTGATCCACTACCTTATCATAAAAGAGTGCCATTAATGAGTTCTTATTCCTACCTAAAATCTAAAACTTTAAGTACTCTTGTGTTCTCCATATAAGATGGTAGAGAAAAAAAAAAAAAAAAGGATGTTGTAGAAAATTACTTATTAAGTAATATAAAAATATAGCTACTATCTAGTCCTTTTCTCTGTCATCTTCAATGAGGCCAAAGTTGACAATTATAGCTGCTTTCTGCCACTATTCAATTTTTCTCCTACCCCTTGCCTCAACCAATGAGACTCTTTACCAGTGGATAAGCCAAACCTTCATTTCTGCTGAAACTGAGTCCTAACTGATCTTGTATCTACTGGGTTCTTAGAGTTTTCTAGGAAGGAACACTACCGGGCAGGGAAACACTAAAAGACACCCAAGCCAAGGGCATCTCATAAACAGAGTTCTCATTGGCCTCACTGAGTAGGAGCAACCCAGTTTCCCCCCTCGTCATCAGCATCAAGCACCCTGCACAGTATAGTGACCTTTTCTCTTCTTATTGGTTCAGCAGCATAGGAGATCAAAATGGCTGGGGATAGTCTCAACTCCTAGTTCTTTGGAAACATGACCAAGTCCAGGGAAATATTCTTTCTTTGGGAAATGGTACCTTTAAATCTATGGAACCAGGGGCCCTGTTGATGGAAGATATATAAATTTTAGTAGTGTATCAAATAGAAGGTCATTGCCTTGGAATCACAGATCTGTGCATGCTGCCAATGGAGAATTTGGCACAATATGTTGGCCACTTGTTTATGGCATATTTAGCAACCTGCAGGATAGATCCTGGCAGCACAGGGTTTAATCACTCAGGAATCATTTTAATTGAGTCTTCAGCTTACCATTCCCTATCAAGCATGTTCCTCCTAGGATATGTGACATATGGCAAGCCCAGTAAATTTTATGAGCATGAGCTCATTGCTACACCTCCTTTGTCAAAAAATATGCCCCTAGCCTGTGAAGATTTTGTGTAGCATAATATAATTGTAACGAAGGATTCTATAAATCTACCAATGGGTGGTGCTTGCAGAAGCACTGCAGTTCAAGAAGGCAAATCCATATCCACGTAGGTGTCAACCCATAGGAAGATAAAAAAAGAGAAAACAGAAGATATCTGGCATTAGTTATTTTAATTGAGAAGGGTTTTAAGATATATATCTATCCCTTTAATAAAAAATATATGTCATACTAATTTCTATGTAATACTGGTTCTTGTATTTTTAGATTTGTATAGTCAAGTACCATATTATTCAGAAAATAGGTGCTTTACAGAGAATACTAATTTTTAATTTTTCTCAGGCAACTGAAAAATAACACTTTCATTTACCTTAACCACATGAAAGAAAAATTATTTTAACATCTAAAAAGAAGAAAAAACATAATATCAGAATAAAAGGTGATTATTTGAAAGAAATAAGGAAAAACTTCCAATAGTGTCATTAGTTTTCTTATTTTTCTGTGAGTATTTTTGAAAATCACCGACCAATACCTGACTGAAATATTAGAAGCACTGGTCTGTAACGTTATTTAAGATCATGATATTGTCCTAATATCCCACTGCAACTCCAGCATGGCATAAGGTAAAACCAGAGAATTCCATGGGCATGAGCACATTGCTACACTTCTTTTATCATAGAAGTGCCTTCTTGGGAACTAACAGTTCAAGGATGTTACTAATTAACATTATACCTATAAGTATGGTGTATATTTGTATTGAGGGATGTGAGAGAAAAAGAATTATTTAAAGGGTTACTAAGACCTGTTAAAGAACCTCAAGTGTTATGGCTACTGTTTTGTATCAATCTAATTCTTAGATAATTGATAAATTCTAAAATCTCCTGTTTATCTGATGTACACCCTAATGGTATAAGACTATAAAGGAACACCAGGCTACTATCATGCCTTCCTCTAGCCTGTCAAGTTACATAAAATTTTAAATGTCTGTACACACTATGAGAAATAAGTTTAGTGGAAATATTCATATTTCCCACTAACTTTATTCTGGTCTCAACATTATATCAAGATACACTGGGCATAAATTCACTTTTTCATTTATGTTCTTAAGGGGAGAACCATCAATTTACTTATTTACATAAGCAATACTATGCCACGGGAAAGGTGGTTGTATGGAGAGTTATAGTAATGAAGCAATTCCTTGGATTCTAAAGTTGGAACAAAGCTTGTCTATATCTCCAAAAAATAGAATATTTATATTATGGTGGATTTTTAATTTAAAACTTGGAAAGCTTTAGGATAAAAGTATGGAATTTTTTTGGTTTAGAAATTTCAAATACTCTGACACAATAGATGCCTAGTATCTGTGAAACCGTGTTGCAAATAAGAAATATACTGATACCTAATGTAAAACATATCAAAGTAAACTGCTTATGTGCACTTAGAAGATAGCCATTCATCTTTGAAATTAGCCATTCAGGGTCTAGGCTAACTCTTATTCTTTTGATTCTTTGATCAAAAGCAATGAAAATCTGAAAAAAAATATTCAATATCCTGTGCTAGAATTCTTCATGAGTTGGCATCAAAAGCTTAGTGTGGAGAGTATGAACTTTAGAATTTGACAGATCTGGGTTTTAATCTTGCCTCTGCCACTCAGTAATTCTGGGACCTCTGGCAGGTTATATAAACTCATTGAGATTGAGATTTCTCATCTGTAAAATGAAAGCACAATACCAGCTTTGATGTCTATCTCTAACATTCACCAGCTGTGTGACTTTAGTCACGCTATCTCAACACTCTGTGGCTCATGTTTCTTATCTGTAAAATTATGATGATGATAGTACCTCCTTCCAGAGGCAGACTAACCAAATGGCTAATAAAGAATCCTTTCAAGATCCTATAACTAATTATATATTCATAATTTTGTATTATCTCTTAACCTCTCATATTAAAATCTTCAGGCCCCAGAAAATCTGGATCCTCTTCTGCCCACTTCCTTGGAAAGTTTTGATAT
The DNA here is from genome assembly GCF_011800145.1 of Mirounga leonina. Taxonomy (NCBI): domain Eukaryota; kingdom Metazoa; phylum Chordata; class Mammalia; order Carnivora; family Phocidae; genus Mirounga; species Mirounga leonina. The sequence continues at coordinate 45,455,227 of NW_023270377.1, read as the reverse complement.
TATTATTTTTCACAATTACCATTATTTTTCAGGATTAGAAGACACTACAGATTGTGTCTGGATCAAAATAGGTGTTTATGTAAACATAGTTTTAATAATAATATTAGCAGTATTATTATTGTTATTCTAAAAAGGCAAAATGATCTCATTCACCCTGAATGTGCAATTTTTGCATGTGTGATTTATAATACTTAAATTGTTATTTAACTAAAGGAAGTTCCTAGTCCAGTTATTTCTCATTTGCAGAAATATCCATTTGTATATATTTTGTTTGTTAATTAAACAAATAATGGTTATTTTTACTGTCATCAAATTTAGCTAGCACTTACTGTGCGCTTGCTTGGTGCCAAGTACTCTATAAGTGTAACCTGTAACAATGGTAGATAATACCAGCAATAGTAATTACTACCTAACTAATTAGCTGACTACCTTTGGAATTATGTAGTTTTTTAATCTTCATGATGACTTCTATGAAATTAATGACAAAGTGCAATAAGGCACAAATAAATTATGAAATGTGCCAAAGTTTTACCGCTTGAAATGATAGAGCTAGGATGTGAGGCACCATCTGTCTGACTCTAGAGCCTATATTATTAAAATACTAATGTATAATGGTGCTTCATATTTATGGAGAACCTAAGAGTATAACCATGTTGAAACAGAAGCACTGATTTACTTTAATTATGAAATATCCATTTTTTTTTGCCAATTTGGCTGTTCAGCAGTCATTTCCCCTTCCTTGGTGACCCTAATTTCCTTTTCAGGTGTTACTTCATTCTCACTTTGGATGGTCTTAGTGGAATGTCAACCATCGTGTTTTGTCCTCCTCTGGGATCCATGTTAGAACCTAGTAAGACAGAAGGAACTTTCTCATGGGAAGGACTATCTGATTGAGTCTAAACCCTGGCCTTTAGTGTCTAGTGGGCAGTTTTGCCATATTTTCAAACCCAGGACTGACTGGATATTTGACAATCACAAAGCAATTCTGTATAACAGCTTTCAATGTGGGTGAATAATAATGATTATAAGAGACACTCCGTAAACATAAATTATCCTTGGTGGTAAAGGTAGTACAAAGTGAGACTCATATGACAACTATTTCTGTTAAAATATTATTGCTTAAAAAAGTTAATAATCAAAAAAAAAGTATAACCTGTCTTAGGTGAATGAAAATTGCCATGGCTTTCCCCTACAGTAAAAAAAAAAAAAAATTATAAAAATAAGACTCTAGAATAATTTCCAACCAGAAAGGAAAAGCCATCTCATACTGAAGTGAAGGCTGTCTTCTATGATGCCACATAGCTCATTACATAATTCCTAAACATTGCCATGTTTAGGAAAACCTAAGTTCCTTTAAGTCCCCACATTGTTAATATAGTACACAATCCCTAAACTATATAATCCTCTGCCAAATTGCATAATCCATTGGAAACATTTGGGATAAAAATTAAAATTCCTCTGAGCAATCATAGAGAAGTTAATGAGCAGTGGAAGGATCTTTAACAAAACTGTGTGATGTGTGAGGTTGGTAATTGCTGTGGGCAAATTCTTTAAATCACAGCAAGGCTTCTCAAGGGAGATCCAAATGTTCTTGATTAAAGGAGGCATGCTCCAGAAGATCTGCAAGGAGCATTCAGCCGGGTGGCATTCTATGACCACTCATAAGTTAGCTTACAGCACATTGTGTATAAAATGTAGACAAAATTTCTTTTAATAAAGGGTATTTTATTTGGTAGCATACAGTATTGACTTCTGGAAAGATAGCACTTTTCACCCTTTTTTTTTACCTTCCACAATATGAACTTATGCAATAATTATCTGCAGAGTCTGTGAAGCAGAGCAAATTTATTTTTTTTGTTCATGTTTGACACCAGATTGCTCCACTACACCATGTTCTACTGGCTTTTAATGACCTGAGAAATGCTCAGAAGTGACTGCTAAGCAAACTGCTTTTGGTAGTCACACCAATGGCCAATATTCCTGATGGAATAGATCTAATGGGCAAGTGGTAATCTCTTAACAATGGCTCTTAAGGGGAAGAATAAAATCTATTTCGTGTGTAGCCTTAAACATTTCCTGGGACTCTGGAGTTTACTCTCTGGTAAATGGCATTTTAGAAGTTATTGGGGTATGAGACACAATAGACAGGATGGAAATTAAGTGCAAAATCACAGAGCATTAAAAAGACTTTATTTTAAAATTTGTCTAAAATAAGCTGTAATTCGTTATATGTATATTTGTTCACCTTATTTGTGCCTTTTCTCTATAATATATGAGTATATGAGTCATATACCTAAGAGGCATATAATTAATTTTGATTTGTGTAATAAATTAATGGATCCAATTTGCAGATTACCCATGTTAGTATATTTTTGAGTACGACATGATCATAACTGATATGGAAATATGAATTCCCTTAAGAAACACTATGTATTTCTCTACCAATAGATGTATTAATATCAATATCTATATTATTATCAATATTGTATTAATATTTCTCTAAAAATATTACAACAAAAAAATCAGTGTTTGCAATTTGAAAACAGTATTTTGTTTTTAGTAATTTCTTAGATAAGGATTTGTGAGCCATAATAAGTACGACATTAAGACACATCTTTTTGTCTATATTATGTTCCTGGTATCCCAACCTGCTCTGGTGTCCTGCATATAGGACAGCACCCAGGTTTGTGGATGAGCTCTATACCTCTGTTTGTCACAGATCCTTGAAGAACTCTTTCTTCTATGGATATTGTGTCAGAGTTAAGCATTCTCAGTACATAAATGGTCTGAAAAGAAAAATAAAGAAAATCTTGTAACTCCTCTGAGAGGATAAATATAGCCTGAATGGAACATTATAAAAGAGGAGATTAAGTTGTTTTCTGGAAATCACAGGTAGAAGGTGAGAGGACTAAACCATAAATTTGTGTTAGAGATTTCTTTTTTATCTAGTCAGTAAATTCTGGCCAAATAGTCCCTGCAAGTTATATGACTCAGGGTTTAATTCTTTAATAGTATAGACAACTCCAGGGTTACAAAAGAGGTTAAATAAAGCAAAGGCTATTTACACAGGCAGACAACCAATTTAATTCTTTAGTGTTTAATTGTCTGAAAGAAACCTGGTATATTTATATCTTGCTAGCTAGCAAGGTATCGATATTTCAAAAAATAGGATTAAAAAAAAGATTAGGTGTATTTTATGAGTAATTGTTATACCAAAGTAAGAGCTGATCTGAATGTTAGCAGGGACAGCAATCAGAAGCTGAAAGGTTTCAGCAGTATTTATCCACACACAATCACAGTATTTATTTGCATATAATATCCGCAATACTTAATCTGAGAGTAAGAACTCTTTTATCAGTAAGAACTCTGTAGCTGCTTGATGCAAATTCCCAGATTAGGTGAATTATCTCCGGGTTTTGAATTGTAGTAAAAACAAATGCAGTATCATATCAGTAAGAATAATGACTGTTAAGAGAGTAATAAGACCAGCCCATGAAATATTTAAGAATGAAAGAGTCAAGAGTAGCTCTTATGTTAATACCAAATGATTATTACTTCCATTTTTCTGCTCTTTTGTTGGGTATTCCTAATTTAGGACATTTTTTCTTCCTTTCCAAACACATAAAAGTGTAATTTAGAAAATTACTTCTATGTGTATTTGGGAATTACCCTTAAATTAAAATGGAAAAACTCTTGATTTTCAGTTTTAGCAGGTATTTTGGAAACAGCCAACAACACATTTTACTTTGGGAAAAAGTGAACTTTAAAACTATGTAGGTAAGGGTGCCTGGTGGCTCAGTTGGTTAAGCGACTGCCTTCGGCTCAGGTCATGATCCTGGAGTCCCAGGACCGAGTCCCACATTGGGCTCCCTGCTCGGCGGGGAGTCTGCTGCTCCCTCTGACCCTCCCCCATCTCATGCTCTCTCTCTCTCTATCTCATTCTCTCTCTCAAATAAATAAATAAAATCTTAAAAAAAAAACTATGTAGGTAAGTTGACAAACTATTTGGTTGCTCTGTGAATTTTTATATCTGAGTTCATCTGATGAGACTACTTCAGGGATTTGCAAGGATGTGATGCCATTGAATCGAGAGACTGTTTTCTCTCCTAATTGATTCCTCAGCACTTTATGTAGTCACCCAGCACATACTATGGCACACAGTAAGCACTGAGTTTGGTTTTTTGTCATTGTTCTCCATAAATAGAAACAATTTCCAGAATTTCAAGTTACTTTTTTATAGTAATATTTTATCCCTCTTCAACCTCTAGAACTTTTAAATGCTCTTAGAAACACCAGAGAAGAAGACAAGTTATTTTTATGTTTCCCATTTAATTTACTTTTTCCTTGAACTGCTGGGCAAACTCGAGGAATGTGAGTTGTTATTCTCAGCAGAGTATCTCCAGAATGACCAAAGCCAAGCTTAATTTGTAACCCAGGGGCAGGTTCTCAGGATACTTGGAAATATGGCCTCACAACTCTGAGTGGATGCACCAGAAGAAAAAGAAAAAATGTATTGTTTGAGGGAGCAAGTCTCTTTTTGTCTGAACAGTGAAATTATTGTCTTTGAAGTTCAGTTGAAAACACATAATATCGAGGAATATATTTCTATGGTGACAACCTCTGGGAATGCCACATTGTACAAAATTTGCTGAGACAAAATTAAAATTTCTATATTGTAATATTTGTGATTTGGGAACCCCTGCTAAAAAATTTATGATGTCGCCAGGGGAGTACAACACATGGAGATTTAATAAAAGCAAAACTTTTAACAAGTTGAAGAAGTAATCGGCTACACAGTTTTTCTTTTTTAAGTTTAGGTATTTATTGATTATTGCTTAATCAATGACTAATATTCTGTCATATATTAATACATTCTGTTATCTAATGAAGAAAACACTTTGCCATTAAAAGTGTTTGAGGAGGCCTAAACTGTTTTCATGTGTTCAAGATCATAGTCGTTAATTATAAGGGATAATTTTTGATGTATGGATTCTTTTCTTTCTAGTTCCCCATATTACTCTTTATTGGAATATTAAGTGAAGTAGACTATGTTGACTAAATCAGAAAGGATAGCTGCTTGAAGCAAAGACTGCCTTGCCAAAGTAAATAGCTGTTAACCAAGCATAACAAAGATAACAGCATTGTCCAAGTGATAAGAACAGTAAAAATAAAAGCAATAAAGTGTGAAATTAAAAGTTAAGCTGTGGAGCTAAAATGGGCAGAAATGGACTTCTTTTTACATCAGAGTAAAACTAATTAAGGCCATCTCTTTGCTAACAATACACACTTTTGCATACTGCTGGTGATGTGTTTGAGACTCTCTCCTTAAAACCTGATGGTACAACTGTGATATTTTTGCATCTGTTCCTGGAGCAAATATCCAGAGCAGAGGTTTTACAATACAAAGTAAATTATAGGTTCCCCCATTTTAAAGCAAAATAGACTCTCACAAAGTTGCCACAGAATCTCAAAGGCAGGGAGGGGTAAGAGTGGGCACCTGCCTTTCTGCGCTTAGGTATATTGGAGTTAAAAACCCATGGTGCCAAGAGGGCAGGGTTGGAAGAGCAAGAAATATGAGCATAGCACGAACATGTTGGAATAGGTATAGTGGCCCACTTCCTGTGAGACTTCTGCCATTCAGCCCTGATAGTCTGCTTCCTGTGGAAATTCTGTCATTCACGTTGCAAGGCTTCCCAATGGCACTCTGTTTTTCCGATTGTGAAATGACAGTGATGGAGATCATTAATTGATTTTACATGAACCACTAGTGACTAAAGAACACAGTCAAGCATGGTGGTTATAAGCACACTAGCTAGATGGGTTTCCTTATTAATTACTTTTCTGACTCTCATCTTCCCTCTTTTGGAATGTGAGGTCCCTAATACACAGTTCTGTGTGGGTTAAACAAAATGGAGTAACAAATGTAATATCCTTTTGCTAGTGTCTGGAATTTGGGGACCTTTGTTAAAATACACAAATGCCTGGGATCCATAAGACCTATTTGTATTGTGGGTTGACTGTTCATATGGACTTTGAAAGAAGAACCTGGGAGACTTTGAGTCTAAGCATAAAGAAAAAAGCATTTAGGAGAGAGGGTCACAAGGTAAACTCTTTTCACATGTCCTCCAGAAGGTAGTTATTAGGACTTTCACATATCAAAGAGAAACATTGATTTTGATCATTGAACCTTTATATTTGAAGCTGTTTCATTTCCTTGTAGGCTCTTGCTGGCTCAGCAATCCTGACTGTGGCATCACTGCACTCCTCTGAATTAGCCACCGCCTATCAGTGTGATGGTTATTGGTTTGTAACTATTGGCTATTTTGCCATTTCCTAATTTTAGTCTTGACTGTCCTTTAGAATCATCTAGTAGAAGAATGTATTTTAAAATATATTTCCACAAAAATGAGTTATACAACTCCTAATTAATGACCAACAGGAATATCTGGATCTGCAAAGCATTCCAATTTTTAAATTTATGCATGATAAGTAAATGATTCTTAATACATCACAATATTTTTAAAGAAATAGAATTATGGAATATATTATATTTTTAAATGTATTATAATCAAAAGTATTCTTAGAAACAGCCTAAAGAAATGTTAGAGAAAATCAAGATGTAGGTTTTTAAGAGATTATGTGGTGTGGTTTAGTTTTATGGCTCTCTAGTTCTACTTATTAAAATATGAGGAGCTATATGTTTCATTAGTGATACTTGGTGACTATGAACATTACAGATTTCTCTTAAAACTGTTACTTTCAAGGCGCTCCCGGGTGGCTCAGTCTGTTAACCGTATGACTCTGGATATTGGCTCAGGCCATGATCTCGGGATTCTGGGATGCAGCCCCATGCTTGGCTCCCGGCTCAGTTTGTCTCCCTCTCCCTCTGCCCCTCCCCTGCTCACTTGCACACACACTCTTTCTCTCTCTCTCTCAAATAAATAAATAAATCTTTTAAAAAGTGTTACTTTTAAATAATGGTGAACAGTATGATATATAGGGAGGCAGTGGAAGACATAGAATGTAAGAGCAGTAATGAAGACTGAATATCTTAGTGAGGAATATGTTCTAAAAACAAAAATTACAAAGAATAAACCTAATAGAAGATGTGCAATGGGAAACAACAAAGCAATGCTGAGAGAAATTTAAAAGACTTAAGTAAATGGAGAGATACTTGGAGCTCATGGATTAGAAGTCTCAATATTATTAATATCTTAATTCTTTCCAAATTGATGTATAGATTCAATGCAATTCCACTAAAAATTCCATCAGGCTTGTGTATACAAATTTATAGGCTAATTATAAGATTTTATGGAAAAGCTAAGAACCTAGAATAGCCAAAACAGCTTTGAAAAATAACAGAGCTGGAGAACTTGCTCTACCACACATTTAAGACTTACTAAAACTTACAGTAATCAAGACTGCGAGGTACTGGCAGTGATAAATGAATGGAAGAGAATAGAGACTCTAGAAACAGACATATATGTATATTATCAGTGGATAAGTAATGAAGGTGCTAAGAAAGTTTAATGGAAAAAGAAAACTCCTTTCAACAAGTGAGGTGAAGATATAATAGCACCTATCTTTCAAAATTGTTGTGGATGTATTATCTATTATTGCATAACAAATTACTCTAAGATCTGGCAACTTTAATACAAAAACATATTATCTTGCACAGCTGCTAAGGATTAGGGATTCAGGAGTGGCTTAGCTGGGTCCCCTAGCTCAGGGTCATTCCATTACAGTCAGGGTTACAATCATCTCATGGCTCAAGCAGGGCGGGAGGACCGCTTCCAATAGAACTCACATGATTGTTGGCAAGTCCCTGCCTCTCTGGCTGTTGACTGGAGGTCTTAGTTCTTTTCCATATAGCCTTTCCATAGGGACACTCACAACACTGAAGCTTACTTACCTCATAGTGAGTGATAAGAGAGAGAAAGAGAGAGCACCCAGAATGGAAGCTTTGCCTTTTAATAATCTAGCCACATAAATGGCATGCCATCATTTACCCTGCATGCTACTGGCCAAATAGAACAAACCCAGTACAACGTGGGAGGGCACTGAACAAAGGTATGAATACCAGGGATGTGGGCATCATTGACGACCATCTTGAACGCTGGCTACCACAGGGGAATAAAGGAAATTTAATACATAAAGCACTCAGAATAGGGCCTCACATAGCAGAAGCACCAAACAAACATTACCTTTTCCCATGTGACTGTACCAATTATTTTGATTATTTAGTGACAAAATATCACATCACATTTAGGGTATTATTTTTAAGATTTATTTATTCATTTGAGAGACAGCGTGCATACAAGTATGGGAGAGGGGCAGAGGGAGGGGGAGAGAATCTCAAGCAGACTCCCCACTGAGCCAGGAGCCTGATTGGCTCAATCCCAGGACCCTGAGATCATGACCTGAGCCAAAATCAAGAGTCAGGGGCTTACCCAACTGAGCCACTCAGGCATCCCTACATTCAGGGTATTATTATTGTGTTTATGACATACTTATAATTATGACTTTCTTTTTACACCAATTGAAGTATAATTAGCAGTTAGATGTTACTCCCAAATTTTAAGTTCACTAAATTGATGTTAATGCAGAGAAATTATTTTAGCATTTACTATAAAGTTCTCAGAGTGTGGTTATTGCATGAATATAGGGACTGTCATTTCAGCACCAATGAGAATTCTGAAAATTGTCTTCATAACTACAGGCTGACCCTGGGATCGTATTGCATTGCATATTGAACCTTTATCCTTCTAGACTTTGATAGATAATGCCAAGTGGCAGTTTCCAGTTTCAGTGTCAGCAAGTAGCAATGTGCCAGGTGCAAGCTGAGATGATGTTTCATTACAAAACAATTTGGATGCCAGTGTTGGTGCTTTGCTTCTGGGTCAGCTCATCTTCCTGACATTGAGCTGTTACTGGCTCAGTGCTCTCATGGTATGAGGTCATAATAAATGGAAGTCATTGTGGATGATTCTTGCTGCACACATATCTTGATGCAAAAAGCTGTTCATTTTATTGCCACTTAATATCTTCCTTTTCAAAGTCAGAATCATGACCTCTTGGAATTTTCATATGTCGAATGAGTGGATTTACAGTATCTCTGAATGTAATAGATCTACTTAAAAAGTGAGGAATCATAAGACTTTAGATTTGAAATAAATTGATCCAAAGTTAAGTGAAGTGTTTTTCAAACAGTACTTCTATAGGATGTAAATAGCTGTTACATGATGTCATAGGCATTTGTAATTTCTTGACCATCTGCAAATCATGTTCCTTTCACAAAAATCTCTTAAAGTCTTTTCAGTAAATTACTTTTCTCTCAGGGTGCATTAGCCTAAGCTACCTAGAAAACATGGCCTGAGGCAAACTTTCATGCTAATGTTTTATTGGTGAATGTCATTCAAATTAGGAAAATTTAGGAGAAAAGGAAATGAGGCAAGAAGGAGGAAAAGACAGCACAGGCATTTCCAACTCCCAAGAAAACTCAGATGTTGGCTCCGTCATGAAGAATACCTCGAGAGAGGCACTTCAAAACCACTGTTCACTGCATAGCACTATTTCCTGTCTCTCATGAGATAAAGTCCATCCTGTAGTGTTATGTGCTCCACACTTTTGAGTCGTGCTTTCTATCTCCTCTTGACAGCATCTGGAGGAAGACAAGTTTCCATTGGTTTTGTTTCCTTGATGCTGAAATTTCTAGACTCCCTCAGTGATGCTTTTAATGGAGGCCATGGGAGAGACTGTTCCTCACCCCAGCACAGGCTGAAACAATGTTATGTGTTATAAGACTGTAGCTTTTGATTGTGTAAATCATGAGAACTGCTGTGTGAGGCTACTGGCTGGGAAATAAGTCAATGAGAAGAAGCCCTAAATGCAGGTGGTGCCAAGCTATTCTGTAGTAGGCATAAACCAGGTCTATATACAAGATGTGTTTTGGGGAGGGACGGGGGAGGGAATTTCTACCAAAGTCAAAGGACCAGTCATTCCATCCCCTTGTTCAGGCAGAAATAGTAAAATGAAGTACTTGTTCACGTATCACGATTTGCAAGAGTTTTAAAAGAATTGTGTTTGCAGCCCTTGGTTTCTTGGCCACTTGAAGATATAAAAGCAAAGTTGAAAGGATTTTCAAGGAAAGTTGTAAATTTACTACAAGGAGATCATACTTCCCCCTTACCTCAGACATAAGGATAAAGACTTAAATTAGACTACTTGGAGAATTTGATAGATTGCTGAAGTTTAGAAGTTTAGGGGACAAATGAAGTCCTATTTCCTTCCTAGGAAAAATAAGAGTTTGTGACAGCAAAGTAGTGGTCTGGGGTGGTTTGGAAAAGGAATCCCACTAATGACTGGTCAAAGGACTGGGTCTATCATGAACTATTAGAGAAGGAGAGAAAATGAGAAAGAGAAGGGTCCAATTAAGAGAGCTTATTTGGACCAAAAGCTGACGGGGGAAGTCATAAGTGTCGAAGTAGATCTTGTATTTCCTTTACATTGGAACTAATAGATTAGAGAACTTCATTTAAGAAAGACCCCATTATCATTTACATCTTCTCCCCCATATCTCTCCAACCCTGGAGTTGTCAGATGGGGTAGGAGAAACTGGTCTGGCTAGGATATGGAAGATTTTTAACTTTGAAATTGAGAGTTTTATTACACCTGTTTGTGTACATTAATTATAGACTGAGACTGTTTCAGCAGTAAAACGATCAGGGTGGCTTTGTTACAAACAGTGAATAGCAGTGGGGCTGCCCAGATTTAATTCTGTACAGAAATGAAAGGTCTCATGTAGTGAGTTTTCAGGAGCAGTCTTAAGAAAAAAAAACAAAGATTGTTTTATATTGTTTTATGATTGTGCCCTAAGACTCTTGTTCTCTCAATTTGCTGAGTAATGTAATATTCATATTCTTCTTTCCTATTTGTAGAAATGAGTTAAGGAGCTTTCTCTATTGTTATCCTTTAATAGTAAATTATTATTTCCACAATGGGCTACTTTTTTATGCTTTTTTGCTCCACTATTTCCATTAAAATATTTCTTAAAAATATTTATTTTTGATTGCAAAATTTATTTACTGTAAAGGAAGTTTAAAAATACAGAAAGTCAGGGGCGCCTGGGTGGCACAGTCGGTTAAGCTTCCAACTCTTGATTTTAGCTCAGGTCATGATCTCCTGGTCCTGAGATTGAGCCCTGCATCTGGCTCTGCACTTAGCATGGACTCTGCTTAAGATTCTCCCTCTCCCTCTGCCTCTGCCCCTCCTGCTCATGCTTGTACTCTCTCAAATAAATAAATTAAATCTTTTAAAAAAATACAGAAAGTCTGTGAAAAGTATGCAAAAAATAACCCACAAATGCTTTATCCTGGGAAAATACCTATTATCTTGTTTTATCTTTCAATAGATATGTTTATATATACACTAAATGAATATTTTATACACACTATCTTTTTAAACACCACTAGTGGTCATTTCCCCCATCAATTTTAAAGGTTCTATTGTATTTCAATTACAAATTTCTATTGAGATTTACTTTGATTTATGCAGTAATATTTTTCCAAAATTCATAGATACTTATTTGCTTTTTGTATTTGATGCTCATGTTTTTTGTTTTATCCTTTGTTCATATCCTATTGGTGTATTCCTTGACTTCACCATTAGTTCAATATTTTTTTCTTACGCATTCTTGGATAAGGAGAATTCTATCAGATGTGGGTAGAGCTGTGCTGGGCACTATAAACCATTTACTTGAACACTTGGGAATCATTTTAGGTCTTAAGCTTTAGGTTCTGCTCTTTTTTTCCAGTGATCCAGCAAGAGTAGCTTCGAGGGAAAAGCTGGAGCTATTGTATTCCTAGAAGGAAAACTTGATCTATTTTTTGTCTCTAAACTTTAGTAGTATGGGCAAAAGGTATATAACTTGGCCTTGCCTCTCCTCAACGTACATGTTTTGGCCTCTTTCTTATTCTATTAATAACACAAACTAAATTAATTCAGGGGCATCTGGGTGGCTTAGTCGGTTAAGCATCTGACTCTTGACCTCAGGTCAGGTTAAGATTTCAGGGTTGTGAGCTGGAACCCTGTGTTGGGCTCCATACTGGGCATGGAGCCTACTTTAGAAAAAAAATAAAAGGAAAGGAAAAAAAGAACACAACTAAATCAACTCAATATTCCAGCAATCTATCCGGAATTAACAATGAGAGTGTCAAATAGCGATTCAGTTGTTTACTTGCCTGATAACAGAACTTTTGAATATTTAGAGATAACATTTTAAAGATTTTTAAATTTTTCCCTTCTTGTCAGTGCATATTATTTCCAAACATCCTATTTTAAACTAGTAATCTATTCTTAAACTAATAAAATACCTTAAATAATTTTGGTAAATGCTTCTTATATTAGAGAAAAACAATGATGTAATTACTCGCATTAACTGCATCATAATCTGGCTTTGTTTCTCATTTCTACCTTTCCTGAAGGTAGTTCTTTACTAATACATTGTAAATTATACAGTTGTCCTTCAGAATCTTTTTTTTTTTTTAAGATTTTATTTATTTATTTGACAGAGACACAGCGAAAGAGGGAACACAAGCAGAGGGAGTGGGAGAGGGAGAAACAGGCTTCCCACAGAAGCAGGGAGCCCGATGCGGGGCTTGATCCCAGGACCCTGGGATCATGACCTGAGCCGAAGGCAGACGCCTAACGACTGAGCCACCCAGGCGCCCCGTCCTTCAGAATCTTAATAACCATGTCATTCTGGATTAAGATGCTTGCCAGTCATTGATCTCAATTTCACATCTAATGTTGGAATTCAGTTTATCATGATTCATAATTAATTTTATTAATGATTTTATTAAAATTAAGTTTATTCATGATTAAGATGCAAATTGCTTCTTGATTGGGCCCATTTTGATCTCCCTATTTCATACATAATGCTATATATGAATCATGTGGCATGATTCATAGACAAAATTTGGTGTAAATTAATCATTTCTATTATGTTTATAACATAAATTTATATTACAAGTATAATATATTTAATCCATATTTTCCAAAAAGAGGCTTTGTTGAAAGCAGAAATAACAAATTTTAGCAACTTGTTTAGATGAGAGTAAATGAAAATGTATCAAATAAATGCATTAGGATAAAACATTATTGTTAACTTAGGGGTCACACATAAAGACATATTCCTTACTGGAATTCTACAGACCTACAATGTAATAATTTGTCTTGTAAGGTGTCACTGGTATTATCATTTGAACAATTCACATGATAAAAAACTAATTAATACATTTTAAATATAAATCATGTTCTTGTAATTTGTATCTCTTCCTGATGGAAGGCAGAAGAAATTCTAACCCTGAGAAAAATTAATATTCAAGAATAAAGTTTAGTTATATTTTAATACAGAAATTCATAGAGATCTTTCAGAGAGTTTTAGCAACAAAAATTTTATCTTTAATAAATATAAGATATAAACAAAACATAGATGGCTTCACTGAAGCAAATGTTAGATGACACTGAAGCAAATGTTAGATGACTTAAAGGGATAAAATGAGCTCAATATACCATAAAAGATGCAAATTTTTTAAAAAAAATGTGATTATCCAGATTTTGAAAAAAAATTGCCGTCTGTCTTTGCAATAAATTGATTATATAAAGTAGCAATGTATAATGTAACATGAAACAATATGGAAAACATATATAGAGCTAAAATAGAACAAATCAATAGTACACTTATTTATGGAAGTATGTTTTAATTTTAAATGGTGTTTAACTTTGATTTGTAGGTAAGCAGAGTAGGTACTAGAGCTAAAAAATTCATATAGCAAAATTTGTGTTTGGCCATTTTTATGATGTCACAACTTTTTTTTGCATCCTATATAGAATATTTCATTAATGAAATTCACCATTTATGTTGCAAGGCATGATGCAAGGTCTTATTGCTGATTTTATGACTAATTCACTAGGTAAAACAAAAAAAAAAGAGGAAGAAAAACAACAAAAAACCTAAGCAATTCATTTTTTTTTCTTAAAAGACTATTTATTTGAGAGAGAGAGAGCGTACAAGCAAGGGGGAGGGATAGAGGGAGAAGCAGACTCTCCACCAAGCAAGGAGCTGGACATGTGACTCCATCCCAGGACCCTGGGATCGTGACCTGACCCAAAGACAGATGCCCAACCGACTGAGCCACCCAGGTACCCCTAAGCAATTCATTTAACCACTCTATTTGGGGGGCCAAAATATATAAAATTACATAGCTTAGGCTTGATAAGTCATATCTAAGATATATTCTGTTTTTAGTAATCTGAGTTGAAAGATGGGAGAAGGAAAGCTAGCTCATTATGTATAGTGTACATGCTATCACTTGATCAGAAGAAACCAATGCAACTAGGAAGAATTTTAGGATAGATCTTTACTAAAGAAGCAGAACGTGAAGAACAACAAAGTAAAGTATAATTCTGACTATTGCTTACTGCTAATCTGTTAGGTTATTGAAAACAAGTCTATCCAGTTATTTAAAATATGCCTCTTTCTTCTTGATTTTAATTTATATTATAATTGATTTTCATTTTTCATATATATATATATACAAAACATTAAATATGGAATATTTGCTATGATGCAAAAATTATATAAGCTGTACTTTCTAGATGAGAAAATACATTTAATGATCTTGGAGATAATTCAATAATAAATTGTAAGAAATATAATTTAAAAATCTAATGTTGAAGGAGATTTCTCAAAAAATTTTTTTTCTCTGCAAAGACATATTTAGCAATACTGTCATTATGTTCTGATGAATTGAGTCTGTTGAAGGAAATGCTTATCCCCCAAACCTCATTTTTCATATGGGAAAGGGAACTTGCTGCTACAAAGTGGAAAATGTTGGAGAGTATGATGACTATCTTCATCCTATTTCTCCACATCCTCACACTTAACTCCTCATAAGTCATGTCTTAATTTGAGTAGTGATCCTGGCTTAAGATTGGGCATTGAGAAATTAACCCTTCTGGGTTTTTTTCTTTAGGAAATCCCTATTTTCAGATGCACTTGTTCTGTGCTCATATATGTGAAAAATTATCCTGAACAAACTCTATTCCTGCAGGGTGGGGGGCACAATTTCAGGGTTTATTTGAGAAGAAGAGTATTTGCAAGCCCATTTGGCCTGGGAATAACACTTCTGTCACCAATCAGCTCTCTGCATTTTTATCTCTGATTATCTGACCTCCTACTTCCATATTTCAGATGGTTCCAAACTGTTTAATTATCATTGACTACAACAAAAATACTTGAATGTTTTATACCTTATTGTGGTATCGGGAAATCTCTTGTGTTAACACCCGCCTATAAAACTGTTTGTACTCCTGGCTCTTGGGAAAACGGACTCTGAATGGGGAATAATTTAAGGAAGTTTGGGTGAGGAACTTAATGTCAAGATTGCGAGTCAATTTTGCACTTGGTTCTTCTCTTCCCTAGCCCCTAATTGAGTAGTTTGCCCTTATTCCCTACTCCAAAGCACAGACCCAATACCCTGGGGGTTTTGTAATGTTTTTCCCCCTATACTTAGTCCTTGCAATATTTTTTCCCCCAGTGTTTAGCATCTTTGTCTCTGTAAGCCGGGTTTTTGTCACCTATCATAAAAGTTCTCTAGGGGCGCCTGACTGGCTCAGTTGGTAGAGTGTACAACTCTTGATCTCAAGGTCATGAGTTCCAGGCCCATGTTGAGAATAGAGCCTACTTAAAAAACAAAAAACATTTTTTAAAAAAAAGAGTTCTCTATTTCGGATGTCCTATTATCTACCTATTTGTACTATTATAATACATGTATTGTAAACATAATACTGGTATTGATTATCATAAATATGTGAGATAGATTTCAGTTACAGATGAAATGGAAACACTAATTTGGGGGATTCCTGAATGTTTGGTCTTTGATTCTTTGCTAAAGTAAGGGTAGTGGGATTTATGATGATTTATTTAAATTTCTAAACTTCTCCTAGAAATCCTCTAAGCTTAGTTTCTTTACTGAAGGTTTGTAACCAACCTAACAAGTTAAGTCAGCCTGGCAGATTATGTAGCCAGAGAGGCATGAAAGCCATGCTTGGGCCTTTTTATTTGAGGTCTCCCAAGCTAAGACTGCACAGATCTTGGTGATTTAAGCTGGAGACAGAGCAAAGTCATGGTGTGTGAATAAAGAGTCCTGGGAAGCTTGCTCATGGGATGTTTCTTGGAACCCCATGCTTGCCTGTATTCTCTCTTTCATTTGTCTTTTTTTTTTTTAAGTAAGCCCTATGCCCAGTGTGGGATTTGAACTCACGACTTTGAGATCAAGAGTCTCATGCTTACCAATTGAGCCAGTCAGGTGCCCCATCTCTTTCATTTGTCTTTAAATAAAAGCCAACATAAGTGTTCTGTGTGGAATACAGTGAGTCTTTTCTAATATCTGAATTTGCAATATATACTAGGAGATTGAATTAAAGCCCCCTCAGGATATTATCCTTATGGGGGACAATTGGCCTGAAGAAGTCTTAGACTTAATTAATGGTAGATTGATTGTTTTCTTAACCATTCAGTAGATGTATACATAAAGTAGAGAAAGCTCTATAAGTAGGGAGGTGAAAATTATAGTTAGTACAAAAATAGGAAAAAGTTTATGCTGGTATTAGACAGTGTAGCTGTCTGTTTAGTTCCATACCAGAACCAAACATTTGGGTATTACAAATGTTTGGAATCTGTATATAGCTTTAATTATCTATATAATTTCTTACTATATAATGTTATAAGGCAAGTACTATTGACAAACTAAGAATTTTGAACCTTTTGTCCTAAGGAGGCTTTGGCTATCAGTTGGCAGGTTGACCGTGTTGGGAGAATTTAAGGAAGTCTGGGATTAGCCTTAGCTCTCCGGCTGAAATAAGAAATACACATTTATGACACTGCTCTCTGGTCACGATATGAAACATATTGATTAATGGTGTTGCTTTGTGACCATGGGTCTGAGGAGATCTGTGGGTGTTTGTACTCCTTGTTAGCATTGTTTATTGATTACAGTGAGGCTGATAATTTGAGTTTGGTTATAACGAGATCCCTGGAAGGCTCTGTTCTTGAGGCTGGATTAGCCTACAGAACCAGCACTTGCTGAGTATGTAACAGGCTTCCTGGTTTTGAGACATTCTATGCATATCTGCTTTCTACTGTCTGATGATGGTTTCCTTTTGCTGTTTTGCTCTATCTACATGAAGCATACATCTGTCATCTCTTACAGTGCTTTTTTCATGCCAAATTCCTACCCACTGGGATCCCTTTATGTTGCCTTTTCTAAACCTGTGGATTCATCTAATCTTGAGATCTTAACTTTTACTGGAACAACTTTACTAGGTTCATTCTGTGGAGAATAAGATCATGTATCTTATAAACCTAATTAGAAAAAAAAAAAAAACTAAACAAAAAATTTTGCTCTTTTAAATCCACTACTGTGCAACACATAACTTCTTAAAGGGGCCTAGAATAATCACCTTTGTTATGCTAAGGCATCTATATTAATATCAGAAACCAAAATGTACAGATTTCTGATTAGAAAACTATGTTAATTTGGAATTTTGGATCACAAAACTTAAAACTGGAAGAGACAGTTGTATTGATGATTTCTAAAATAACTCCTTTGGTGAATTAATTTAGGATTTATCTGAGAAGTCAATCTGAAAGTTTGTACCTTTGAATTGCCACTTGAGAAGAAAAGAGGGACTTCACAAAATTTTATCAAAGCTCCAATTGTTTGGTTTATTAATAATTTCAAAAGGGAACATATTTTGTGCTGTAAAATTGGTTGAAACCTGCTAAATTTAACTTTATTCTAAATTTATATTTATATGTATTTATTTTTATTTTTTCCTTCATTTTATTTTTTAAATTTTATTTTATCATGTTAGTCAACATAAATTTATATTTATATTTAATTTAAATAAGACTATGCAAACTTGTATACATTGTCCCTTCATGTGAAAAAATCCTAAAATCATTTCATGTCTTCAAAATATATTACATTTAAATTAATCAATTTAATTTAAATTGATTCATGATCAATTAAGTTGATCATGATTCTATGAGAGTAAGAATATCTAAAAATAATTTTGGGAGTAAATTAGTGTAAATTTATTCAGAACAAAGAACAGATGTTTAAATTATTGCAAACATTCTTAAACAGAATAAAATGAGAGAAATATGTTCAACATTGAGCAGTTAATTTAAAACATACTTAAAATTCACCCATAAATGGTTTATTTCCTTTGAAATCATTTTCCCTCTATACTAGCTAAAACTTTTATTATTTTGATTAAAAAAGCAAAGCAATCAATCATATTTTTTTTTAAATTGCCTAATCTAAAATGCATTTTCTTTGGCCAAATCTAGAGATTCCTATCAAATATCAAAGACTCTTATGGAGATTTTCAAAGGGAATTGACTCTGGGATTGAGATTACAAAATGGTTTAACCTTATTTCATGTCGTTCATAAGAACTAAATTATCTTTTTGAAATGTCCATGTTTTCCTACATTCCTCAGGCTATTTAGTTTCTAAATTCTTAGTAAAATGAAACTTCTTAGGACAAATATTTTTATAGTTCTATGAACTTTCCTTAAAAACTTACTTCAAAGCATATAAATCATGGTTTCCTAATTGCTATTTCAAACTACTGCCTAAACAAAGCACATAAAGTAGTTTTTAAACAAATAGAGGAAATGGAAAAAACCCTAAGTAAACATAAGTAAAACTTAAACCATAAGAGAATTTTTGAAATTATAGATGACAATATAGGCAATTCCATTTTAAAATAGAATTCTGCTATATTTGAATGTCAAGTATATTTCTCCTAAAAATTCCAAATTTATTTCTCCTACAAAACCCAATTAGTCTGAATTTCATGTTGTACAAACAAGACCAAGAATTTTGTAAAAAAAAAAAAAAAGGCAATCTTTTTTCCTTTGTTGGCCACAAACTGAGCACTGTGGATTGAACTTCTATTTGATTCCTCCAGAAAGAGTGGCCCAGACTAGCTTGGTCAGGATAACACTTACAAACTAAAGGGAGATCCACTCACCCTTCACAGACAAACAGAATCCTGAATAACAATAAAAGCATTCTCTTTTTCCTGTATACTCTGCTATAGTGTTTGAGAGAGAAATAACTACATTTACTTCTCCTCCTTTCTCCCTCCTCCTCTTCTTACTTTTTATTGTTATTAGATATAATTAACCGTAATTTGACATTGTACTTATTATTACTGCATTAAATTAGTTCTGACCGAAAATCCATGGTGAGTCACAAGTTAAAGAACTTGTCTTTATCTTACTTTATCTGTTAGAAAATTTTGGAGCTACCAAATCACCATTAAAGAATTGAACTTCAGTCACCTGATGCTCTGCTGTTGAAAAAGACGTGAGGGTTATAGGTAAACAATGGGCACTTCATCTATATGACAGGGAATAGAACCTTTCAGTAAATATTTTAGGTTTTGTTGATTATGTGGTCTCTGTCATGATAACTAAACTTTGCTGTTGTAATGCAAAGCAGCCACGCAGTCTACATAAATGCATTAAGTGTGTTATAATAAAATTTTATTTACATAAATAGGTGATGGACAGATTTGTCTCTTAGATCCATTTACTTTTTACCATTTCTATCACCACCAACCTAGTCCAGTCCTCTCCCTTCTAGATCACTACAATAGGTACCTGTCTTCCTTATGTAATGATGAACTCTCTTTTGAAATATAGTAAGTTGTTTTATTTTTGAGTGTCCCTACATTCAACTTCTGTTTGGTTAAGTAATATCATATACATGGTATGTATGGGGTAGAAACAGAATAAGTAGAGAGAATTAAAACTTGTAGAAATGCAAAGAGCAAAAAAAAAAAAAAAGTCAGTGCTTAGCTTTTATGACCAATGAAAAAACTTTTAAAAAATTCCCTAGTGGGTGCCTGGGTGGCTCAGTTGGTTAAGCGACTGCCTTCGGCTCAGGTCATGATCCTGGAGTCCCTGGATCGAGTCCCGCATCGGGCTCCCTGCTCGGCAGGGAGTCTGCTTCTCCCTCTGACCCTCCCCCCTCTCATGTGCTCTCTCTCATTCTCTCTCTCTCAAATAAATAAATAAAATCTTTAAAAAAAAATTCCCTAGTAATATAATAATGTCAAATTGGAAGGTTTCTCTAAATTCATTAACCTCATATTAACAAATTCTGAGCCAGGACTAATGCCCTTGTATATTTGTTTCACTATAAGCAAGAGATAAAGAGAAATCAGAATATCATGGAAACGGGGTGGTGTGGGCAGAATCCTGTCCTTAGTAGAGGATGAAGGGCAAAGGATCCAATACCAATTTCCTTACTATGTTATTTATGTGAGGAAACTCAAGGATATGTGTACATTTTTGTGGTTCTGGTGGATGGATTTGATGGTATTTCTGGAGATACAGTAGAAACTTCCAGAAGGGTAAGAGGAAATATGAGAACACTGGAACTAGTGACTCAATTCCCTGGATGAAATTCATGAAAGTGTCCATTTGGCCTTGTGCTATATTCTACAGTTGTAGATAAGAGTGATGGCAGTGGGTACAGAGAAGAATGTAGGTGACACAAATGATCCCGCATGGGGTACACACGTTCCACAGAGCATCTGGATGCACTCTCATTTCCTGGATAGCAATGGTGGGGGGATTGTTGAGGGATGGAACAGAAATGCAGAGAATATTTGTGGATCTAAAGAATGTTGGAATTAAAATAGGGCCACAATGTTTGGGGCAGTATAGCCAGATTTGGGTGAGAAGTTTACAGCAGAATAGAACCATTTATACTTCAGTAGATACTAGGTCAGGAACCTATGAGGAAAACCATTCTGCCACAGAGACCAGTGGGGACTCAAAGAGCAATATGAATGCTTGAACCCAGAAACCCTCTGGAGAGAAGCAGAGGAAGGAAAAAAGAAAACCAGAGTGAGCATTTAATCAGAAGAAACTGTTTTATGTTTCTAAAATACAAAGAAGTGGTAGTATTGTGTCATTTAAATTATTATCCCTTTTACTACGTTCTTTCTGGTATCTTTTTAGTAATTGTTTGCTTTAAAGCATGCAATCATGTCATATTACAAAACTACACCTGTCACCTCTCCACTGAAAATGCTTAATGGTTTTCCCATTGCTCTTATAAATACAAAAATTCTTCACATGGTCTACATAGTCGCACAGAATCCAATCCCTACTCTGTGTCTAAGCTTATATTTCACCCTGCTATGTACCTTCATTTCAGCCATAATGGCTCGCTTTCTTGTCTGTGCCTGACATGAGGCACTTGCCCTTAATGGACCCTCACATAGAATGAAATGTTCTTCCTTCTTTGCCCGGGTACTCTTCCACCAAATCTTAGTCTTGATCATCTTAATCCCTCAAACTCAAATTTCATTAATTTTGGAGCCATCATCTTCATATTTGACATGACCATGCGCTACTTGTTTTGTTATATCTGTTGAACACCTTTATTGTTTGTTACTTAAAATATGCCTTTTAAATTAAGTTTCAATAACCCAAAAAACCAGTTATTAAACAAGAGAAAATTCACTTTCCATAAATAGGTATTTTAAAAATATTTTTAAAAATACTACTTGGACATAAAACACTATAGGAAAGTCATGGAAAAGGATGAGAAGAAAGTAGCATCAACAATCCTCCCATTGATTTAGAAACAAAACCCAAGTAAGTAACCCTGGTTCCCTGGCCCACAAATTTATTCAAGGCCCTATATCCCCTTTATGATCTATCCCTTATCTGATGATAGCCAATTATCTTTGCTTCACCCTTATGAGAATTATCACAGGTAAACTGCATTAATTTTAAGTCGTTTCCCCTACTTTATTATTATATCTGTGAATCTGATGCAACACTATCTCATGCAGTGAAAAACTGTAGACAGACAATAGATATTTAACTATTTTAAGTCACAAAATTAAAATTACTTTGTTTCAGGTCTTTTGAAGGGAGAAAGAATTTTTTAGGATCATAAAAACATACTCATACCTTACTGAATTCTACTCCAGAAACCAATATTGCACTGTATATTAACCAACAAAATTTTTTTAAAAAGAGCATACTCATATCTTAACTGCATCTTTATTTCAATCTAAAAACCCTCCATGTATCATGTGTGGAAAATAATAAGCATTTGATAAAGACACCCTTAATGAGTTAATGGAAATGATTTCTCATTTAAATGGGAAGTTTTTGCAATGATTGCTAAGATTACCAAAATAATTTCAAGATAATCATAAGTCATGTCATTCACACAAAGTGCATATTAAAAGGAGAAATGATATTTTGTGGAAGTAATTATAACTGTGATAATACTGATCCTACTGATCATTCAAAGTTCAGCTAAGTTTCTTAATCTTAATAGCATTATTACTCCAGTGAAAACCTAGCTTCCATTTCACATAGCATATGTAGTATATGCACAATTTTATTGATCAGGCAAAACTCTTTATAATAAAATAAATATATAGCTAGAAAATAATTTGGGGAAATTTCACAGTAGATTGGTTTGTGAAAATTAATGGTCTGTCTGTAAGTCTGATATGTATAAATACCTTTCTTATCGGAAAAAACCAAAATATTTTAATAATATACAGTGTAGTTCACTCACTTTTTTACTCAATTTTAGCAATAAAAAATGTAAAATAAAATCCACCCTTCAAACCATAAATCATATCAAAGGTAGCTCTTTAAAACCCATAAACAGGGGTGCCTGGGTGGCTCAGTCAGTTAACTGATCTCAGGGTCCTGGGATTGAGCCCCCCACACTGGGCTCCCTGCTCAGTGGGGAGTCGGCTTCTCACTATCCCTCTGAGCTCCCCTGCTTGTGCTGTCCTTCTCTCTCTCAAATACATAAATGAAATCTTTAAAAAAAAAACCTGCAAACATAGTTAATGTGGAAATGTTGGGGTTCAGAGCAAATGGTCAAGAAAGAATTCTTGAGATCTCTTTGGTGCAAAAGGTGCTTTTATTAAAGCATGGGGACAGGACAGGAATTGTGGGCAGAAAAAGCTACACTGGGGTTGTGACGGGTGACTGATCATATATTTTCAAGTTGGGAGGGGGTTAGGGACAGCACAAGCCCCCAAGGTATTCAGGAAACAGGGTTTCCAGGACCTTGAAGGAGCTAGCTATTGTTAGGAAAAGGTCATGTATTACGGTTTAGTAAAACCTCAGTCATGAGACCCTTCAAATGTATTATCAGTGAGCCATATGATTGGGGGATGACTGCCAACATATATCTAGGGGTGGGGGTGGGGGTAGAGATAAAGGAAGTTTCCAAAGGGATTTCCATATGTTTAAAGTAGACTCACGGGATCCTGGGGTGTCAGGACAATGTTAAGCCAAGATTGCCTTTTGCCCTTAGCAAAGTGTCCACACTGAGGCAGCTGAACTCCCAGAGGAATGTCACTCTACCTGTTTCAAGGACTTGTCAATGGACTGGAAGTAGTAAGGAAATTTAATTTTTTCTTTTGCTTTTGGTTCCCACATCAATAGTCATTAAATTAGCAACCATTTTCAGAAACAGAGTTTCTGAATAGACAGCATAGTCTTTCAGACACTGTTTATATTTTTCTCTTGCATCATATCAAGTTATATATTATACCAATACAGATTTATGTATATATTTAATAAATGTAATGAATTTTAGAACATCAAGCAAAAGACCAAAAATATATATTCATGCTTAGTAATAGGATTGAGAGTACAATTAAAAAGTAAATACCCATTCTTTTATTTATGCCTAAAAAAGAGCTGATACTGAAACACTAACTGATTTCACCCAGTTGTGACTCTGGAAAGGATCATCTATGTAAACTCTGATTCCTTTAAAAAAAAGCCAAATTTGAAATCAATAAGTTATTTAAATGATTAAAAAGGTAAAATGACCTTATCAATGTAGATTTCCCCTATAAATTCTAGGATTTTAAAAAATTATCTCAAACTTACAGAAAAATTGCACAAGCAGTACAAAGGAGTTTTCTTTCCTCTTAACCATTTGAGAATAAATTGCAGAGCTGAAGCCCTATCAGCCTGGAATATTTTCTTGTAAACAAGGACATTCTCATAAATAACCATATTACAACCATCAGAAGCAGGAAATTAATACTGATATATCACCATGACCTAAAAATCATCCCATTCAGTTTTTACCAAATGTCACAATAATGCCTTTTATAGTAAAAATTCCAGTTCAGAATTACAAATTGATTTTAGTTGTCACATCTCTTTAATCTTTCTTGGTCTCTTTATTCTTCAGTCTTCCATTGACTCCTTTTGTTGTAGGGTGGCAGGGTTCTTGTCTAGCAGAGTTGAAGAATGAATCTTGCGGACACAAAAGGGTGAAGTGATAGTTTATTAAGTGAAGGTGAGAACAGAAAGAAACTCTCTAGAGTGAGAGGGTTTCCTTCATGGTCACCAAATGATGTAGTTTTAGAATGTTGGTGAGGTCCGGAGCTGATGGCCAAGGAAGAATTCTTGAGACGTCTTTGGTGCAAAAAGGTGGTTTTATTAAAGCACGGGGACAGGACCCGTGGGCAGAAAGAGCTGCACTGGGGTCATGAGGAGTTATATACTCTCAAGGTGGGAGGGGGTTAGGGATAGTGTAAGTCTCTAAGGTATTTGGAAGTAAGGTTTCCAGGACCTTGAGGGGGCTAGCTATTGTTAAGAAAAAGTCATTATTACTGTCTAATAAAACCCTAGTCATGAGACCCTTCAGATGTATATTGGTGGGTCATATGCTTGGGGGATAATTGCCAACATGTATCTTGGGGGGTAGAGATAAAGGAAGTTCCAAAGGAATTTTTATATGTTAAAGTAGACTTACAGGATCCTGGGGGTCAGGCTAAGATTGACTTTTGCCCTTAGCAAAGTATTAACATCCAGGCAGTTGAGTCCCTAGAGGAATATCACTCTGCCTGTTTCAGGGACTTGTCAATGGGCTGTAAGTAGTAAGGAAATTTAGTAATTTTTCTTCTGCCTTTGTTTCCCACATCACTTTGACTTTGATATATTCGAAGATTACAAGGTATTTCCTTTGTAAAAGATCCCTCTGTTGGTGTTTGTCTGATGTATCCTCAGATTAGATTACATTATTTATCTTGGCAGGATTGTTACAGAAATAATCCTATGTTTTCATTACATTCTATCAATTTGCACATGATTTTAATTTTCCTCTTATTAATGAGTCTGTTTTGATGAGAGCAGGCATTCTTATTTCCAAATTTACAGGAAAAGTTTACAACATTTCACCATTATCGATGGTATGTGCTCTAGGATATGTGGACATAATATGATACCTTTGTAAAATTATAGAATTGTCATTCAATTTATAGCATGCTAAGCATGAAAGCACATTGGGTTTTTCAAATACTTATTTTGCATGTATTGCATTCATTGTATAATTTTTTTCCTTCATTCTGTTAACATGGTGAATAATATTGATGTTCTTCAAATTCTTAACTACATTTATATTACGAAGGGTATGATCCATTGTCCTCATTTATGTATTATTGGATTCAGGGCTAATATTTTGTTTAGAATTTTTCATTATCTGTATTTGTGAGACAGACTGGCCCAATTTTCTTTTAATCTCCTTGTCAGGTTTTGATGTCAAGGTTATGCTCACTTTATATAATGAGTTTGGAAGTTTTCCCTCTTTTTTCTATTCTGTGGGAGATTTTGTATATGATTAGTAGCTTCACTTATGAAACCATATGGCCTGGAGTTTGTTGTGAGAGGTTTTTAATTACAGATCCAAATTACTTGAAATTATATGGGACTGTCTTTCCCTGTGTTGGAAAAAAAACCAACAAAAACCAGCAGATCCTGAGACAGAGCCTTAGATGAAGGTAATTTAATTAGTATCCCATAAAACAGGAGTGAGGGAATTAAGAGGAAAAGGAAAGTCAATGCAGATTTGAATAATCAAGGTGTTAAATACTCTGAGTACCTGAGGTATAGTTCCCTGTAACCTGATAAGTAGGTATGAAGAATGCACCTCAGAATTGTCTGCCTTAGTCCTGGAAATGAGAAATGTTCCTTCTTAGCTCTTATGCAACATTGGTTAAGGGTTGTCAAATGGAATGTTAACTTCCTCAAACTTGTACTTCTGAGTTGTATATACTTGGGAGCCTATAAAAAGGTCAACCACGTGGAGGTGAGGCAGGACAGAAGTAGTTAAAATAAACATTTTTCAAATTTTCTATTTTATCTTGTGTTAGTTTTTACTATAGTATAACCAAAAAAACCCCAAACTTTTGGTATTGTTAATTTTCTCTGTTGGACATTTCTTTGGCATTTCATAAATTTTGGCTTTTGTATTTATTATTGCCTCCCTTCTATTTCATAGTTTTTAATTTTTGTTTTTTTCTCAGTATTTGACATAATTAGATCTGATTTTCAGTTCTCTTCATTCTCGTGTAGTCCGTAAAGTCTGTACAATTGCCTTTAATGCTATATCAGTGCTGACCTTTCTGTTTTAATGTGTTCCATTTAATGATCATTCTTTTCAAAATACTTTTTATTTTCCGTTATGATTTCCTTGTTGACCATGGCTTTTTATTTTGAAGTAAATAATTTAATTACAACCTTTTGTGTATTTCCTAGTTATATTTTATTTCTGCGTTCAAGCTTAATACCATTTTGGTAAGATAATATGCTATGTATAATTTAACACCTGTTGAGGGGTATAATCTAGCCCAGCATTTGGTCAATTATGGTAAATATTTCAGTGCTCCCGAAAGGAGTATGCATTCTGAAATTGTTTGGTATAATGTTCTATATGTCAGTTAGGTTAACATGATTAATTTTGTTTCTCAAATCTTTCATATTCTTAATAATTTTTTTGTGTTTGCTCCCTCAATTCCAAAAATACAAAGTGCTAATTTTTCCAGTATGATTGGTGTTTTGTCTCTTTCTCCTTGTGAATTATGTTTGTCTCCATTATACATTTAAGACTGTTATTAGCACATGAAATTTTAAGACCCTTTCACCATTACTGCATATCCCTCTTTATTACTATTTTTTTGTTGTTGTTTAAAGCCTGTATCTGATATTAATGTAACTATGATGCGGGAAACAAAGGCAAAAGAAAAATTAAATTTCCTTACTACCTATAGCCCACTGACAAGTCCTTGAAACAGGCAGAGTGATATTCCTCTAGAAACTCAGCTGCCTTGATGTTAATACTTTGCTTAGAGCAAAAGTCAATCTTAGCCTGACCCCCAGGATCCTGTAAGTCTACTTTAACATATAAAAATTCCTTTGGAATTTCCTCTATTTCTATGCCCCCAAGATACATGTTGGCAGTCATCCCCCAAGCATATGACCCACCAATATACATCTGAAGGGTCTCATGACTAAGGTTTTATTAGACAGTAATAAATGACCTTTTCTTAACAATAGCTAGCCCCCTCAAGGTCCTGGAAACCTTGCTTCCAAAACTCCTTAGAGACTTACGCTATCCCTAACCCCCTCCCGACCTGAGAGTATAAAATGGGCCACTCCTCATGACCCCAGTGCAGCTTTTTCTGCCCACAGGCCCTGTCCCCGTGCTTTAATAAAATCACCTTTTGCACCAAAGATGTCTCAAGAATTCTTTCTTGGTCATCGGCTTCGAACACAATGTCTTTCCTACATCAACTATATCATCTTCCTTTTGGTTGAATTTGCATGCATTAAAAGCTTACTTTCAATATTCATGTATTTTTGTATTTAAGATGTGTCTACTCTAAGCAGCATATGATTGATTTTTTAAATCTGGTATTTCTTTCATTTGAAATACAGTTGACCTTTGAACAAAATGAGGATTAGTGGCACTGACCCCTGCACAGTTGAAAATCTGCATATAACAGTTGACTTCCCCAAAATTTAACTACAAATAGACTATTGACCAGAAGCCTTACCATAGTCAATTAATACATATAACACATATTTTGTACGTTATATGTGTTACATATTGTATTCATTCAATAAAGTAAGCTACAGAAAAAAAAGTGTTATTAAGAAAATCATAAGGAAGAGAAAATATATTTACAGTACTGTAAAAAAATCCATATATAAATAGACCCATGCAGTTCAAACCTATGTTGTTCAAGGGTCAAGTATATTTTTTTTTATTAAAAGATTTTGTTTATTTGACAGAGAGAGCGAAAGAGCACAAGCAGGGGGAGCAGCAGAGGGAGAGGAAGAAGCAGGCCCCCTTCCAATCAGAGAGCCTGATGTGGGACTCGATCCCAGAACCCTGGGATCATGACCTGAGCTGAAGGCAGATGCTTAACCATCTGAGCCACCCAGGCACCCAAGGGTCAAGTATATTTGGTTCAATTGCATTTATTGTAGTTATTGGTATATTTTGTTTAAATCTAATATCCTGCTATATTTTTGCTGTTTGACCCATCTGATTTATATTCCATTTTACATCCTTTATTACTTTTTTGCTTTAAGTAACCATAGACTTTAGGGTTTTTTTTCTACTATCCTGATGTTTTAACAACCTTTAACAATTTTTAATGATTATACTAGAGATTCCATGTCATATCCCTGATTCACTGCTATTTAATATAGAAATTGGTACTTTTATCACTTCTCAGCAAAGACACTGGAACATTTTACTTCCACTTATCCTTTACCTTATTAAAAATTATTTTGTGTATTTTAACTTTTTAATATTCACAAAGGGGCAGAAATAAGCTACACCCAGTTTCCTTTACTTGAATTTCTGAATCTCAAAATTGTGATATAATATTTTTGGGTTTTGTTTTGTTTTA
Organism: Mirounga leonina; assembly: GCF_011800145.1. NCBI lineage: Eukaryota > Metazoa > Chordata > Mammalia > Carnivora > Phocidae > Mirounga > Mirounga leonina. Next base: position 45,426,374 of record NW_023270377.1, on the reverse strand, counting down.
TTAAATGCAGCAATAGCTGACTGGCAGAGATTTTGATACTAAAAGTAGTATGGTCCCATAACAGAAATCTGAAACATAATACATCGAATATGAGACTCAGCAATAAGGAGAAGCTGGCAGGGCTGCCAGGTGACTTAGTAAATTCTGGAACCTCCTCAATGTATTTCTTGGTGAATTTGAATGCACTGTAGAAATTGTTATCACTAATATGAAATATGGGATTATGACTAAAATCGTCATATGGTTTGTTCTCTTGGTTTCTATAAGGATTATTTAATAATCTGATCCATATAAAACTGAATTCACTTTCAGTATTAAATGGAATGTATATTAGGTCAGCATGCTTGATCAGCATGAAGAAAACAGAATCCTAAATTGTCCATTAGCCCTATGGCATAGTTTCAGGTTCATCAATAATCTGTTTGAACTCATAATTACTAACATTATATCTTAGTCACCTTTCTACCTTTTTAGTTTTCCTTTAAATACCTGAGACCAAATGATGCTATGCAATTAATAAAACAATGAAAGAGGTTATTCAAATAAATGACCCTTTAAAATCACTTGTAGAGGGGCACCTGGGTGGCTCAGTTGGTTAAGCGACTGCCTTCGGCTCAGGTCATGATCCTGGAGTCCCGGGATCGAGTCCCACATCAGGCTCCCTGCTCAGCAGGGAGTCTGCTTCTCCCTCTGACCCTCCTCCCTCTCATGCTCTCTGTCTCTCATTGTCTCTCTCGCAAATAAATAAAATCTTAAAAAAAATAAAATAAAAAAATAAAATCACTTGTATATATATTTCATATATTAGGCATGTGAATTCTTAGAATGTAGAAACTGAAGCTCCTCTTAAACTAGATAAACATTTTAAAATTATCCCTTTGTAAGCACAGTGTGAAAACTTTCCGATTTTTTTTAAATTTTATTTTATTACGTTATGTTGGTCACCATACAATACACCATTAGTTTTGATGTGGTGATCCACGATACATTGTTTTCGTATAACACCCAGTGCTCCATGTAGTACATGCCTTCCTTAATACCCATCACCAGGCTAACCCATCCCCCCACCCACTTCCCCTCTAAAACACTCAGTTTGTTTCTCAGAGTCCATAGTCTCTCATGGTTCGTCTCTCCCTCCGATTTCCCCCCCTTCATTTTCCCCTTCCTTCTCCTAAAGTCCTCCATGTTATTCCTTATGTTCCACAAATAAGTGAAACCATATGATAATTGACTTCTCTGCTTGACTTATTTCACTTAGCATAATCTCCTCCAGTCCCATCCATGTTGATGTAAAAGTTGGGTATATACAGATAAAGGGCTGGTATCCAAGATCTATAAGGAACTTCTCAAACTCAACACCCAAAAAACAAATAATCAAGTGAAAAAATGGGCAGAAGACACGAACAGACAGTTCTCCAAAGAAGACATACAAATGGCTAACAGACACATGAAAAAATGTTCATCATAATTAGCCATCAGGGAAATTCAAATGAAAACTTTCCAATTTTTTACTGACATTAGTTTCTTTTAAAGAACTGAACAGATTCAGGTATACACATTAATAAGACAAAAACAGACAGTTGTTATACTGACTCCTCATTTATAGTGAAAAGGTAGTGTCTTGATAATCATAAAATAAAACTAAACAAAATTATAAAAGCAATAGCATTATTTTAAAAGAGTGAAGAAGAAAGTATTGCTTCAAAAGATAAAGAATATCACAAAATTTTAAATGGAGTCTATTAAAATTTTAGAGGAAAGATGTATTTTTTAGGAAAGAAATTATGTTTTAAAAAATCAGTTATCTTCCACTATCTGAACAAATTTTATATTGTTCTGTGTTGAATAACTGAGTGTTAAGGCAAATCTTTGACCTCTTTCCACTCCGTAAGTTTCTCTTGTTTAGTGACAGTGATGCAGAAATTCTAATTAAACTAATCAAAAGGCAGTTTGGGATGATGAATTTTGTCTACAGAAAAACTAGTGAAGCTGCACTGGTCAGAAAATGAGTCATTATCTAGTAAAAAAAAAAATTAGTCAATAGGACAAGTTTCTATGTCAATAATATGCACAATAGCTTTCAATAATTAAAGTTTCTTCCTTCCATTTCAGCAGATTTTACATTTCTGCCATCTGTTTGAAGTAGACAGTGTTGATGTTTAAACAGCTCATGCACAGCATTTTTCACGTATAGATTTCCCTGAGTCATAAAGTGTCTTCAGCGACAGCTAAATGGTTCACTGATGTTCAAGCCCTAGGCTTTAGGAGCAGTTCTCAGAAGACAATATGGTGACTTGTGGCAGTCAAAATTGCTATTAGCCAACTATTCCCATTTTCCTCCATCTCACCACCTTTCAGACTCATAAAAGGATTGCACTCCTCTCTCATGTTTGGAAATAGCTAGGTACCTCGCTTTGGCCAATAAGTCACAAGTATCTAATTGCTGAAGCCAGGATTTGGTATTTACTTGCAACAGCAAGAACTCTTAGAGCCTTCCCCTTTTGTCTGACATTGAGGCCAAAATCCCAGTGCAACAGCAGCTCCTCCATCATCCTGAGTCCCTGAGTGATTGCAATAAGCAAAGATCCATGATAGACAAGGAGCATAAACAAGAAGTAAATCTTTGTTGTTTTATGCCTCTCAGATATTAGAGTTGTTTGCTACTGCAGCAATCCTCAGCTCTAGCCCATATCACCCATGATTTTCAAACTGGGTTTCTATCCCTCAGAGTATAGTACTTTGTTTTGCACAGACACAGTAGCATATTGTTTTGGAGGAGTGATATTTTGTGTCAAGGGCTCCAATATCAGGTGAAGTTACTGTCCCCAAAGCACCTATATATTTTTTTTTTCACATTAGTTCAGCTTCTTGTTTCTTTGTACCAAAAAAAAGGTAAATTTTTGAATGGTAGGCTTAGTAGGCTTAGTGCAGTCTTGCTTTAAGTGTGGTCTATCATCAACAGCACAAAGATTAATGAATTTGCTTATTAAAATGTAAATTCTCCCAAACCTCATGCCAGAACTATTGAATTTGAATCACAAAAGAGTTGAGATTGTACAGAAAATCAGCATTTTAAACATGTTCTCCACCTGTTTCTAGTATATACCGATGTTTGAGAATCACAGCATTACGGAATATTTTTATACAAAAAAATGATCACATTTATTTAGAGCACTAAAGTATCAGCCAACTTGTGTAACTTCTGGTATTAAGAGGACTGATGATTGATAAACTTATAAAACTGGGTCAATAGACAGTATTTTATATGACAAATAGGCTATCTTTCTTTGCATGGTCCTGAAAGCTTGGAACAGTTTTGTCTGGTTTAATTTTTTGCCTACAGGCTAATTGTTAAATTGTTTCTGTGTCTTTCTGTATCCAAAGAATTCAAAATGGTGACCATGTCGAATTTACATAAAAATATAATCAGTGGGTTGTCAAATTCTTACGACACTGTGGGTTGTCAAATTCTTAAGACAATCATATCATTTTCATTGTATGAGATGTAATAAGTTGCTTCTCATCCTTCCATTCTCAGAATTGTTTAGGGACTACAGTATGAGGTCTTCATCCAAATTGATGTTGATCTACCATGGCAAAGTTGGAAAAATTATTTTGTTTATTATACAAATCAGATTATGATTTTATCATAATTGTACTACACATTTGCAAGTAGAATCTACATTATTTACACCTTTGATGTCTACTAGTCTCAAAGACATCATTTTCAACTAGCATGAAATTGACTATTGGTGGGGAAAACAAATGTTCATGCAGATATATTTTTGCAGTTTGGTTAGGATGTTGTGATAAAAACAGATATAGTCTATTTACATATGTTATATATTGCCATTCTAAGATATTTTAAAGGGAAGTAGGGGTGCCTAGTTGGCTCAGTTGTTAAGCGTCTGCATTTGGCTCAGGTCATGATCTCAGGATCCTGGGATCGAGCCCCACATTGGGTTCCCTGCTCAGCGAGAAGCCTACTTCTCCCTCTCCCATTCCCCCTGCTTGTGTTCCCTCTCTCGCTGTGTCTCTCTCTGCCAAATAAATAAAATCTTAAAAAAAAAAAATAAAGGGAAGTAATCAATAGCTAAGTGAATCTGAGAAAAAAAAATCAAGGTGCTTCTATAAATATCTCTCAAATAAGCATCCAGATGAAGTTGTCATCCTTTCTTCTGTAACACCGTAATAGTGAACACTATTTTTAAAAATGCTTTATGTAAGTTATGTCACATATTTTTCATGATGACTCTATGAAATGTGTACTATTTCTATCTCCATTTTATACATGAGGAAACTGAGGCTCAGAGACATTAAGTAAATGTGTCAGTTGGTTTATTTTTTCACTGTTCAGCTTAGTGAGTGACTTTTCCCTAATCAGATTGTAAACTGATAGAAGAATTATTCTATAGATGATCACTGATGATTTGTATTGGCAGTTTTAATGTTACATTAAATACATAGAAGTAAGTGTACACTTTTTATACTCAAGAAAATTGTACAAATACATCCCAGATAAAAGTAAAAAAATGTCTTTCTGGTCATGTTTTACAGGAACACTGATCATACAGTATGAATTTATTTTTTAATGTTTACTGATTGATTTTTCTGAACATGTAACAAATACATATAAAGAATTCCTGTAATGTACCAGACAATGTTTTATGCGTTTAGATATACATCAGTGAACAACAGTCTCTCCCTCAAGGATTCTGTATTCTAAAGAGGCAGTGATCAGTGAAGGCAGACATTAATGATACACATAATTAATTATACCTGTTGCATGTTACAAAATTATAAAAACTATAAAAAGGAAGAAAAGCACAGCAGGGCATACTGAATTAGGAATACTGTGGGTGGGAGGTGACACTGAAATTTTAAATTAGAGTGCTCCAGAGGTGCCACTGATGGTGAATGCTGAGCAAAGACTTGAAACAGGCTTGGAGAAACAGGTTCTACGAAAATGTTAAATGTCTGGTCCTATCAAAACTAATAAGGCATATTTAAATATATTTAAATACTACCGTCTCTCTATTTCATAAATTCTCACATGTATTGCCTCTCACAATTTAACCTCTCTAAAATAAGAATACATGTTACCAAAGTTTGTGGTTTATATGATTACAATTCCTAATTGGATAAGGGGCTGACATAACATGGTTGTGTGAAAAATTCTGTTGATTGTGGTAAGAATAAGAGCGAGCCAGGGACGCCTGGGTGGCTCAGTAGGTTAAGCATCTGCCTTCCACTCAGGTCATGATCCCAGGGTCCTGGGACGGAGCCACATTGGGCTCCCCATTCCGCGGGAAGCCTAAGCCTGCTTCTCCCTCTCCTTCTGCCTGCCACTCCCCCTGCTTGTGCGTGCTCTCCCTCCCGCTCTCTCTCTTTCTCTGTCAAATAAATAAAATCTTTGAAAAAAAAAAAAAAGCCAGCATGATAGTATCTTAGATTCCCTAAAATATGGGTGTATCAATCCAATATATGTGAGTTGATGTCATAGCTCAGTAGTTCAGTAAAGAAGCTTTGGATCTAGATCTAAGGGTTTGCACTCTGGCTTAGCCATTTATTTGTTGTATGGTAACTGCCGAGTTATTTAACCTCTCTGTACTTATCTCCTTATTAGTAAAAAGAGGTAATAATGGTATTTATGTCACGACGTTGTTATGAAGACTACAATACATATAAATTCAAAGTCCTTTAAAGTGTCTGGCACATAGTAAGTGCTTTACATGTCCTGGCTGTACTCGCCCTCTCCCACAACCTGAAAAATAAAATCTTGCATCCAGCAAATTAGAATTATGATTTTCCTCAGGATATTTTCACTTCAATGGAAGCATCATTTCATATAATTATCTTTTTCTACTTGGGGAGATTTACAGAGGACTTTTTACTTTCTATAATTGTTTTGTAAATTTTTGTATTATAATATGCCTTTAGTATTTTAAAGTTTTATGTTCATGAACATACTCTTAAATTGTTTTTTGAGGAGAAGATTGGGTCTGTCTCATCTATGGCCTGAAGGATGCAAAATTTTTAATGAAGGTAGTATTTATGGGAGTAAAATATTTTATGATTGGAAAACAAATAGCTAGCTGAAAATAAATGAACATTAAAGTGACTACAAAATAAGGTATCTAAGACAAGATACCAAGATAAGTTAGCTATTGAACTTTTTTTCATGAACTAAATGCTAACATATTTCTTTTAAATAATTCAATCCAAAATATATAAAGCAATTAAAATAAATCAAAGAGACTTCTACATTTCTTGTTCACTTAGGTATCTTTCCTGTGATTCTAAAAATGCGTGAATCACTTGATCAATGTTGACAGACATTCCATTAAGAAGTCTTGGTATTCATGATAGGTATTTATATCTAGATTTAAAAAACCTATGACAAGAAAAATATTATTTCCATTAGAACATGCCTGTTTAATAAATCATTTTTTTATTTTATCATATAATTATTTATTTGGGGGGAGAGGCTCAGAGAAATTGAGAAATGACTTAGTCACATTAAACGAAATCAAGTATTCCTATCAGGAAATTTATAAACTTCGTATAATAATACCATGTTACAAAATTATGCCATAGTTTAACTAGGATTATAATATTCTATATATTTCAAATGAATGTAACTTCATTTATAATCTCAAGTGAAGAACAGTGTCTAGAACAAAAAATGGTTACTTTTAATCTTAAGTATTAATATGTATCTTTGACTAATGATGAAAATACTACTTTTATTTCTCTAACATTTAGGGTAGGAATTTCTAGTCAGAAAATAAAAATAAAAGGCAGCTAGTAGCAAGAATCAGCAGTGAATACAAAATGTTTACAATACTTTTGCTTTTAAAATATTTCCAGGAAACTGGGGCACCTGGGTGGCTCAGTCGGTTAAGTCAGCCTTCGGCTCAGGTCATGATCCCAGGGTCCTGAGATTGGGCCCCCCATTGGGCTTCCTGCTCAGTGGGGAGCCTGCTTCTCCCTCTTCCTCTGTCTACTGCTTGCCTACACGTACGCCCTCCCTCTCTCTCTGTCAAATAAATAAGTTAAAAGAATCTTAAAAAAAAAATATTTCCAGGAAACCATGCTGCCAACATGTCCACAGTAATGGACAACTGTAATCCTCAGGATGCCTTTCATTATCTCTTAAATTATCACAGAGTGTGATTTCTCTGACAACTCATAAAATAGAGTAAAAAGTAAAAGTCTCATGGGTGTTAGTACTTGTAGGGATTTGTGTCTCCTTCCTTACATCGTTTCTCCACATAAATAAGGAAATGGGTAGAATTTTGTTGCCCGCATAAAATGCCATCGATTATATCCATAACACAATGCAAGTTCTGTTTGTAATGTCTGTCTCAGTTTATGAAACTCCGATTCGAAAATTATCAAATTGCAGACTGAGATATTTTAACTTTTTAAAGTATCCTCACAGATTTTCTTTTTTAAAGATTATTTATTTATTTATTTGAGAGAGAGAGAATGAGATAGAGCATGAGAGGGGGGAGGGTCAGAGGCAGAAGCAGGCTTCCTGCCGAGCAGGGAGCCCGATGCGGGACTTGATCCCGGGACTCCAGGATCATGACCTGAGCCGAAGGCAGTCGCTTAACCAACTGAGCCACCCAGGCGCCCCTCACAGATTTTCTTTAGACAATTCTTTTTCAAATTCACATTAGAACTCATTTTCTCTCACTTCTTTGACCCCCACCTCAGTCATTTTTCATGTAAATGTTCATGGACGTAATGGATTTTATCAACCAATACAGATTTCAGCAGCTAATACAAGCAGACATAAAACTTAAAGCTTTGAGTTGATTGCATGGGGTGCACCTCACTAATAACAAAATGAACACTGACCGACTCGCAGATCCAGACGACGTCTGACATGTAAACCCGACAGACGACGTTGGATTTGCGGCTCTGACGGTGTCAGACGCGCGGGTCTAACAGTCGTAAGTGCGGGTCGGGTGGATGACGTGAGAGGCGCAGAGCTAACAAACAATGTCGTAAGTGCGGGTCTGACCTACGACGTCAGAAGGGCGGGTCCGGTACGCACAGCGTTGTAAGTGCGGATGTGACTGACGGAAGACGTGGACTGCGCGCACCCAGGAGGTGACCTGCGGAAGGTCGGTCCGAGAGACAGCACGTGGAGGGCAGAGCAGAGACAGCACTGGCAGAGCACGCACTATGCAAAGAACGCCGTGATCGAAGGTGCTAACCTCATGGACCCCTGTCTGGAATAAGGTGAGGGTACTTGTATGGGGTGCGGGAGCCACTGAAAGTTGTCTGAGCCCACAGAGTGGCAGCGAAGGGGGGCTATGGAAGGAAACACGAAGAGCTGCCTTTTTGGCAACCAGCGGCCTGTAAATGTGGCTTAGAAGAGGGGCCTCTAGAAGCTACTAGCCATTTTAGGTCTTTGAGACCTGAAGAGGGTTAAAGTACCAGCCACACCCAGAGGGATGGATAGAGGGAGGGAAAAAGGAAGCAGGGATGAGGGGGTGGAGGGAGGGAAGATAAGGTGGGGTGGAGAGGGAGAGAGGAAAGGAAGATCTATTGTAAACAAAAGGAGGATGAAGAGTACACGGCAGAATAATGTTGCCGTGGATGAGAGGAAACTCATGCCATGCAGGTGTCTCTGGGCTTAAGGAACTGAATGATGCACAGTCTGTATGCATAATGATCTTATGGAAGAGACACAAGGTTCAAGGGTGAAATAATAAGACAATAAAAGATGAAAAATGAGTGGTGCTCAAGGAGGAGGAAGAAAAACATTAAAACAGAAAAAGTGAGGTCAGGGGCACCTGGGTGGCTCAGGTCGGTTAAGCGTGTTACTCTTGATTTCAGCCCAGGTCTTGATCTCAGGGTCGTGGGTTCAGCGCTGGGTGTGGAGCCTACTTAAAAAAAAAAAAAAAAAAGAAAGAAAGAAAGAAAGAAAAAATGAGCTCATATTAACTACAGGAAGAGGGGGAAGGATATGTATGAAAACAAAGCAACAGGGAGAATGTGTTTGAAAAGTTGACTGAACAAAAATAATTTTAAGAAGAATAAAATAAAAATAATTGATGTGGAAGCAAAACAAGATACAAGATATTAACAGTTGGTGTCCTTAAAGAAGAGAAAAAAATGAAGTAAAATACCCAGAGACATAACTTAAGAGAGCTTTCCTGAAATCAAGGAAGTATGGATCCACATATTGAAAGGTTGTAGTATATTCCAGAGATAGTCAATATGGGTTTAATAATCCCAAGATGAGTCCTAATTTTATGAGCCTTTGAAGAAAAAGAAACACTCCTCTAAACTTCAGGCAATAATAATAGCAGCAAAAATAACAACAGCAAATATTAAGGGGAAAATTCAGATACCAACAGCAAATATTAAGGGGAAAATTCAGATACCTTCAGACTTTGCCAAACAAAATGAAACACTTGAAATGTAGCCATTGTGTCTGAATGGAAGTAAGTGCAGGAAAGAGTGATGTGGAGTAAATTCAGAGGCAAGCAGGGTCCAGATCATACTGAGATTTTAAGTTGTAATATGGGATTTAGATTTTAATTCTAAGTGCAGTGAAAAGGATTTGGGAGATCCTGTTGCAGTGATCTAGGTGAGAGATAGTAGTGATGGGGACTAGGGTGAGGGCAAGAGCTATGGAGAGAAATGGATGGATTCAGGACATGTTTTGGCAGTAGAAGCAACAGGACTTGCTTACTGTGGGTGTGGTGATATGGAGAGCAGAGTAAGAGAAAGCATGGGTGCGAGCAGGTTTTTGAATTGAGTGGCTAGGTTGTCATAGTGCCATTTAACTGAGATGCAGAGTCTGGAGAAGGAACAGTGTTAAGGGTAAAGAGTTTGGTTTTAGACATGTTAAACTTGAGAAGTTAGGAGTTAAGATAATTAATAGCTGATATTCTTCTACGAACCTGTTAATGACAAGGGACATTTTTCTGAACAGAACAGATATGATTCAGTATACCTAACTGAGATGGAGTTTCCTACTAGAAATCATGGTTTTATATTGAGTAAGCCCTGTTATATGAGTGGCAATTCAGGAAAGAGACCAGTCTGAAACAAAACAGATGTATGTATGAGATGTTGGAAGGAAACCATTGCTTTGACAGCATGGTGGTCCCTGGTGACTTTGACAAGAGTAGTTTCGATAGTGAAGTGGGCACTTGGCTGAAGAAGGTAAAGGGGAGCACAGGAGATCAGGATGCAGAGGTGGTCATCGTAGACAGTTTGATCAAGCAGAGATAAGAAGTGGGGTGGTAGCTAGAGAAATGAGGGATCAGAGAGAGTCTTATCATTTTTTAAGATGGTGCATATTGAGGCATATTTATATACTAGTAGGACTGATTCAGTGTAGAAGGAGAAGTTGATAGTGTAATAGAGGAAAGAGTTACTAGAGAGGGGCTTTTGAAAGGCAGGAAGAGGTGAGATGCAGGGTACAAGTGAGAGATTGGATTCCGATAGGGGGAGGGACACATCAAACATTGCAGCAAGAGGCAGAGGACATGGGTGCACAGATAGGTAAGTTGAAGATTTGGTGGTAAGAAGCTGAGGAAACTATTATCTACTGCTTCTGTTTTCTCCATGAAATATGAGTCCAGTTTGTTGAGCTGAGAATGGGACAAGGGAGGGGATATGAGAAGCTTGAAGAGTGAAGCAAAAGTGTGAAATCTTTGTTTCTGAGAATAGAAATGAAGTTTACTTGGGAAGCTCAGTGGTGCAATTTGAGATCTGAAGACTTGAATTTACACTGAGACCAGTCAGCACAATGTGTGCTTTTCTTGTAGGTACACACAGCTCTGGGGACACGTGCAGGTTAAGTTGGGTTTAAATTTAGTTGGTTTTGCCTAGTGAATACAATGGAATGAAAGGAAGCAAGGGAGTTAATGATGGTTGAGAAGATGAGCCAGGAGGATTGAGGGCACAAGAGAAATAATGGACAGTGAGAACATGGTAGATCTGATGTTTTCATAGGGACAAGGTCAAAGAAATTGTGAACAAAGGTTACTATATCATATGTGAATGATCAGAAAGTGGAATAATTGCAACTACTCCAGGAGCTGGAGTAGTTATTAAAGATGGCAAGATCTCAGGAGGTAGAGTGAGGGTAAATGTCACTGGAGAGGATGATGTCAAGGAATGAAAACCAGGGAATAGAAAGGGCCATCCATGTTTCACTTGCAGTATGTTCCCAAACAGACAAAACTTAGGTATGGTGTTAGATGTCAAGATAGTGGTTATTTGGGGGAAGAAGGAAGGACAGTGACTGGGAGGGGCATATGGGGAGTTTTCTGGGAGCTGGTGTTCTGTGTCTTGATCCAGATGCTGGTTGTGTTCATTAAGCTGTTACTTTATGAATTGTGCACTTTCTTCTGTATTTATTATAATTCAATACAGAATTAAAAATATAAACAAAAAATGAACAAAAATTATAAAATCAAGTTTCATCAAAGATACAGATTGCCTTCAATAGAAACTGTTGTTTTCTTTCCATGCATTTTTGGATAAAGTGCTAATATAAACTTTAAAATACTTACTCAAAAATTAAATTAGCTAAAAATGTTTAAGATGAATAAAATAAATGAAATATTAGAGAGGTACTTAAAAAAACTTCAGGGGAGGAACATTTTTAAAAAGAAGATTAAACTATATATAAATTATATTGAGTCTTTTTGGCTTTTCTGTAGACCAGTAGTATGTTTAAGCAGTAGACTAAAATTCTTGAGAAAAATCTGAAGGAACTGAAAAGGATATGTGAAAACTCACAGAGAATAATCACTTGCCTTGAAATAAGAACCTATGAGGAAAAATTACCTATTTTGATTATGCCAGATAGACTATTTGGGAGGTAAATTCTGAATACATGTATGATAAAAACACATGATAGAAAGATATAACAGTAATGATAATTCTTCTGTTTTTCTGTTGGGAATTTAATTCTGATGCAATAGGATTCTTATAAAAATAATTTTGGCATCATATGTATAAGGATATAAGGTACGATTTATATACTGGAAGAATCAACTGAGAGAAATGAAATGAATTCTCTGGCAGTTTAAGGGTGATTTTGTATCACTGTAATCTTGGGATGCAAGCACATGCCATAATCTGCAGTTGAAAATATTTTCTGTGGTCAGTAATTCTAGATCTTGACCCAGAGTCCACATCTGAACAAGGCTGGAACAGATCTTTATATTATACCTTTCTTTTTCTTGCCAGCTCTGCAAGAGTTAGATATTGAAAACATATGTAACATTTCTGAGATGTGTCACTCCAAGAACATTCCTGGATACCTAATGAAATCATATTATGTGTGTGCACACACAAAAACTCACAGACAGTATTATTTGGAGATTGTCTTTAGTTAATAAATGAGCGTATCACTATACTGAACCTGAATAAAATATTGGAGAAATAGAAATTATGCTTCTGTTACAAAGACTTTAGAGAGTACACATGTGTGCGTGCACACACACATACACATATACCCCTAAGGAAAAAGAAAAAGCAAAAGATAATAATAGTTATAAAATGTACAAACACTGAGATTTTCAGAATAAGAAAGTCTGTGTACTATAAGAAAGAAGGATTAGTGGAGCATAGGCTTCTTAAAATATAAACAAAATTTGGAAGAGAGGAATTTTTAGACAGAGGAGTGTATTCTATGTTCAATGACTCATGGGAAGGAACAATTAAGATTTCAGTATTAGGTGATAAGGAAATCGGTTGGTAGGGGCAGTTAAAATAAGATAAATAGTAAATAGAGATCAAGTTAAAAATACATATATATGCTATGATAAATAAAAACCAGGCATTTTACTCAATAGGCAACTCTCCCAAAGGAAAACTAAATATAATTAAGATTAAAAGAATGAAACCTAAAAAAGTAGACAACTTTAAATGTGAATATCCACTGAAGTAAAGACCTTTTCTCTAATTAAATATTGTAAACATATTTTAAAAAATTAAATTCTATTAAAAGTAATAAATATGTACATTGCATCCCTTGTACTTATTTTATTTATCTTATAACTGGAAGTTTGTAACTTTTGACCACAACATGATAAATACAGTTAACATTGCTGTATGGTATATATGAAAGTTGTTAAGAGAGTAGATCTTCAGAGTTCTCATCACAAGGATGATGTGTTTTTTTCTTTTTTTGTTGTATATATGAGATCATGGATGTTATCTCAACTTACTGTCATAATAATTTCACAATAAATATAAGTCAAATCATTATGCTGTGCACTTTAAACTTACACACTTATATTTCAAAAATTAAGTAATAAATATGTGAATATTGATTAAAATTATATACAAAATGGGTTTGTATTTGGAATGATCACTAATATTTAGTTTATTAAAATATGTTATGTAATCCTAACTCTGTTTTTGGCCTAGTTACTTTCTGTTGTACTAGTAATTGGAAAATACTTTCAATAATTTTTGACAAGGCAATATTTTCTATGTTAATGCTAAGAAAAATACTAACCTATTTTATAGTTTAAAGTAAATGTGTTTATTGAAGTTGTAGAGAAATGTTAGAGACATGTCCAGTTTGCATTAAAGCTACAGTATTACTTCAAATCATCCTACAGCATGCCCAACAGACATCCAGATAGGTGCAAGGTCTTCCTGCAGTATGAATGCTCCCATTTTTATTATGTCTCCTATTGCCCATGGGTTTTAAGTCTATTTGAATAATGACATCTAAGTTACTTCAACCAAGTAAATGAAATGTCAAATTTCAATTTAAATTGAGATCCATCGTCCGTGAGAAAAAAGACTATTATAAATAATTCCAGGAGTAAAAGTGTCAGAATAGTTATCATACAGAATCATTGTAGATGTGGTTTAAAATAAAATGCTAATGAAGTATAGCTTCCTTTTTCTACCATCATTGTCTGGGAATGAAAATTGAAAGCAAACTATTTTTTTAGATTAAAATTTATAGCGATTTCTTTATTATAACTTACTAGGGAGCAAGCTAAAATCTTGAGATAAATATCAAAATGGAATCAATTTCTTGGCATTGTATCTACTAAATATGTCACATTTGCATTGTTCTCTTCATTCCAAAGTCATTATTAAATTTTTAGACAACTAGTCATATTAATAAAAGGTAAATATACTGTTATGAACAATATTCAAAATCACAAGAAACAAATATGACTGGAATTACTTAATCTTTCATATTTACTTTAAAACTATAAAAATGTAGTTATATACTGTGAAGTCTGATTCTCTGACATGATCTCTTATATCTGTAGAGCTCAACATTTTATTGATTTTCATCCATTGGGTAATGGTACTTATGATTTTTCTGCCACCAACCCAGTGTGTGGTCACAGCCAGTAGGGTTTAAGCTTGGTAGTGAACAAGGTGATCCTTCTACTTCAGCAAGTCACCTTTTTTTGGTTCTTTTTATTTATTCACTGTGCATTTAATGACATCAATTTGGTGCCATACACAGCGGAAATACCTTATATATCAGAATAGAGAGAAAATGAACAAATGAACAACTACATGATATAATTTCACATTGTGATGACTGCTGTTAGGATAGTTACATCTGTCTCTGATAAGACCCTGGGGTATTGTGCTACAGATTGAATGGTCTATTGAACTATATTAGATGAGATGGTGGTAAATATATGGTTTAAAACCTGAATATTGGAAAGGGAATGGGTTAAGTGAAGTATAAGAGAGTAGGAGCATGTCAGGAGAGACAACAGATAAAAAGGCCCCAAAGCAGGAAAGAACTTGGGGGATATAATATTCAAACAGCTTTGAGGCAGGCTGGTCCTCAGGAAAACCTTTAGAGCTGTTTAAATCTTATACTGTAGGGGGAGTGATTTCCTGCTTAAGCATACCATTCCCTGAAATACAGTGAACTTGCTGGGGCAGTGATGGACAAGCAATCATTAAACCGATTATCTATTGGTATCTTTCTCCTCTTCAGTATTTCACTCCCATGTGTGCCTATTCTCTTTACTTCTATTCCCCTTAGTTACTATCCTCTCCCTCTTCCAGATGGAACATTTGAAATGTGCAATAGAACATCAAAGAGCCTTGTTGGTCAACCTGCCTGTCATACAGTGTATTCTGTGAGAAACAGTGAGATACTGAATGGAACAGGTGAGTCAAATTATGTCTGTTACAAAATTTACCTGAGAGATGTGCCACTTATTTATATTTTTGCTCATCCCATGAGGGATTAGAGGAGATATAAAGGCCATTTTCCTGATCATCTGATTGCTCAAGGTCATATAACTGATTTTAGGCTTCCACCCAAAGGTTGATAGAGGCAGAAAGATGACATGCACTTCAAATTTTTACACGCAAGAAAAGTAAAACTTGTTAGAGTTTCTATTAAAAGTTTAGATTGGGAAAGAGAGTTGTTTGCATAATGAAACATTAAGAATTTATTTTTAGATTAAAACAGATTATGCTATTTTTGACCCCAATTAACATAATTAAGAGTGGATTGCATTTCTTATACATAACACATTTTACTGATAGTGCTTGTAAATGGTCAGTGGACATTGGTTACTGGCAGTAATACTGCCTTTAACACATCTATGACTATTTTTTTTTTCTGTGTGGTGAGTCCTATGAATTAGAATGGTGCTATTAAACATGGATAAATCTACTGTTGCATGGTATTGGTGAGGGGAGGCCAAGAGTGATCAGGTTATTGGCATCTTTGTGAAATCTGTTTCTTAAATTTTTGGTCAGTTTATTAGGAGATGATTAAAGGCTTCACATAAGTTACATATTAAAGAGATGGGACTTATTAGCTAAAATCCAATGCATTCAATCATGATGAGAAAATACAATTTGAGGTATGAAAGTATTTTTCTCCTCTATTTAAGACTGTTTTTATGGTGTCAGGTCCCATGTTTGAATAAGGAACAAGGACTCAGAAGCAAAAAGTTTTGAAATTGTTTAATTATTTCATCTGAATGTGACAGGACTCAGAGAAATACTCATTTTCTTTTATAATGTCTATCTTTGTAGTAACAAGGACACATGTATTAATCAGTTCCCATCATACTTAGGCTATCCTGGACTAAACCTAAAAAAAAGTATAAACAGATGTGCAAAAAGAGTCAGATTACATCTTCCATCATCTACAGTTCTTTTCCTTAATCCAATTAAATTGTATATTTAATGTATGGCAGGTCACTGTGTAATTTTATCTTTACTCATTACTACATAGTAAAAATATTAAATATCTGTTATCAAGGATTAAATTATACAAACTACTTAATTCTTTATAATTTTATCATGTAATTAAACATATACATATATTACTAGTAATAAATCTTATATGTTGAAAATATAAATGTATTTATAATATCAGCCCCTAATGATAGAATAATTAATGGAGAAATATCAGAGAATATCAATGTCATAATTTAAAAGCTTCTGTAATGTATTTATGAGGGTATATTTATACACAAATACATGTGTAACATATGGAATTATGAATTCAGGAAACGTAATATATAATGTATTATTATTTTCAAGTATATTTGAAATATTTATAGTATTTAACATATAGAAGTCAGCAAAAATGAATCTTAATACATTAAAAATGTTATATTTTCTGAAAAAAGGCAATAAAAAGAGATGAACTAGATACACATAGTTTATTTTCCATTGCAAGTGAAAAAATGTATTCTACATATATCTTCAGTTAAAGAGGAAATAATAGAAATAATAAGCTATTTAAATTGAATTGTAGTAAATAACAAAATGTATATAAGGGGCCAATGCAGTTCTCAGAGAATAATGTATATTCTTAAATTTAAGAAGCTCAAAAAATAATAACCAGAATTAAAAAACAAACTCAAAAGACTAGAAGGAAGCAAATAAAAAAGATAAAGGTAACTGACAAAAATTAGGAAGCTTTGGTTCATAAAACCAAATGATTGGCAACATTGTATAAACTGTCATAGACCTTTACAAAATTTTGTATGACACATTAACCTTTTAGAAGGTTAGCATTCCTTGATATCAAAAACAGACAAGCACGCAGGAGAAATGTAGACTGATTTTATTTTTGAAAATAGAAACAAAAATCATATGTGATTTAATAACACTTCCTGTATTTCCCATCCTCATTCCCTTGGGCTGTCAGGTTAGGGAGGGCATGTTCCTCTCATAGCAGAAACAGAGCACATGAGGGCAAGTGAAAACAGTAAATCTTATGGTTTAGGGTCCAAAAGGGTACAGACTAATTTCCACCTACTGGCTATTGGTTAAAACTGTCAAAACAAAAACAGACACAAGCAAACAAACAAAAACAAACAAAACCCTAGTGGCATGCCTAGCCCAAAGTCGGGGGGTAGGGAAATAAATTTCTCTGTAATGAGGCCATGGAAAGAGTGTGGATGTATGGCGAATTGAAAGATCAGGCCAATTAATTCCTTTAGCTACAAAGCGTCATCATTAGAAAATAACCTACATTAATAGATGAGAATAGAAAAGCATATAGCCAACTAAATAAATGTTCAAAAACCATTTGCTAACATTTAACATACATTTATAACAAATTACTAACGTATTAGGAATGTCTTAATTTCAAAATGGTGCCTACCAGAAATCTACCACGGATAGATGACTTAATGTTGACACATTAGAAACATTCCTATTAAAATTAAGAGAAAAGGCAAGGATATTGGCTCTCACAGCTTTAACATTTTACCAGAGTTCAGCCAATACCATAAAAATAGAAAAAAAACCTCAAGAGTTTGAGGACAATGTAATAATGGTGTAGAGCAATGCCTTATCCCAGGTCAGTTCCTTCCTGGGGTGGCAGTGATCCAGTGGTTGATGCTGACACCAAACAACTTTGACAGGCCATTTTAGCATCAGATCTCCCCGGTGGGGTTAGAGGAGACTTTTGGACCTGATTGCAACTCTGCTTCCTTCTCTGAACACTGTGCTTCCTTCCTTTACACTACATGTGTTAGTTCCTGATAAACATTCTGTACACAAACCTTTGCCTCAGAGTATGTTTTCCAGAAAACACAACCTGCCACATACCATAAAACTTTAAGTATGAAATAGCTATACTTGAGATACTATTTTTGTTTCCTTTTTAGGGAGAAAGGGCTCCAACTTTTTGGTCTGGTCTAGAATTAAAATATGCTTCCAATGATCTGATTTATAATTTTCTTCTATACATTCCTCCTCCATTTTAATAATAATGGATAAAAATAAAAATCATTCAATAGAATGCTTTTTCATTAGCTTGAAGAATGTGTGACTGGGTGTACTAATTACTCTAGGTTCAGAGCTTTTAACAGGCTTCTTCCAAATCTCATTAATCTGAGTAGAACATCAGTATAACCTACCATCTCCTAGAGTAGTTTTCAACAGTCACTAAACTATTTAATAATCTAGTACACATTCCTTTTATCAGTAATATGTCCAGAATGACAGCCCAGCACTAAGCTAATTCAATCTTAAAGAATTTTATTAGTGTTAATTTCAAGACACTACTGCTTTATATCAAGCTTTTCCAGGAAATAGGTCTGGATTTGGGATTAGGCCACCTGAGTCTACAACCTGGTTCTTTCCTTTACTAGACAATGTGATCTTTGATAACTCATGGAATCTATGCTTTACTTATTTAAATCTGCTTGGTTATAAAGAGTATTTTCTCATGTAATATAAAATATATATAATATAATATAAAGTATATAAATAATTATTATTAAAAACATATAAAATAACAAGCTAAACAATAGATTTTTAATGGTTATGATAATTATGTGAATTACCTTGGAAAAATTACCAAATCTATAAAATGTTAATTATATCAGTACTTGTATCATTGAGCTGTGGCAGGGATTAAGTGGAAAACACAAATAACATTACATTACATTACATCAGTGCTCAGTAAAAGTTACCTGTCATTAGTATAAAGTTGTAAGGGGTAGGGGAGTGTCTATCTTAAAGAATGAGTAAATGACTCCATTTCAGTTGTCAATAACCATCAGCTCCCACCCCCCCCCCCACCAAAATAAGGTGAAGACAAAATAAATGTAGAAGAATAAAAGATGAAAGGAAATTTAATACACAAGATATAATTTTATTCAGTACTATTTTGTAAATGAATATGTACAGTTTTGTCATTTAATCTTTCTGTGACTTTGTCTTAGTTCATTCAGGCAACTCTAACAAAATACCGCAGGCTGGGTGGCTTATAAGCAGAAATTCATTGCTCACAGTTCTGGAGGCTGACAGTCCAAAATCAGAGTGCCAGTATGGTTGCGTGAGGGCCAGCTTCCAGGTCACAGACTTACTGTTGTATCCTCATGTGGTGGAATGGATTGGGGAGCTCTGTGGGATCTCTTTTAAAAGAGTACTAATCATATTCATGAGAATTCTACTCTTAAGAACTAATCACCTCCCAAAGGCCCCACCTACTAATACCATTACCTTTGAGAGTTAGGATTTCAACATATGAATTTTGGGGGGACACAAAAATTCAGGCCATGGCAGACTACTTCTGCAAATTCAGAACACTGGAAAGGATGATTTCTATGATTTCTTCTAACATTCCTTGATATGTACACACACACGCTCTTGTTTTCTCTAGGAGGATATGAAAGAAAGTGTTAGATAAAGAAACAGATGCATGATTCTTAAAATTAAATATAAAAAGCCAGAACAGGGAAGTTACTGATTTATTTCACCAAAATAGATACATTTTTTATTTGTATTATATTTTCTTTTTTTTTAAGATTTATTTATTTATTTTAGAGAGAGAGAGAGAGAGTGTGTGTGCACACATGTGCACAAGCAGGTGGAGGGGCAGAGGGAGAGAGAGAGGGGATCTCCAACAGACTCCATGCTGGCTGCAGAGCCCGACACAGGGACTTGATACCATGACCCTGAGATCATGACCGGATCGGAAATCAAGAGTCGGATCCCTAACTGACTGAGCCACCCAGGCGCCCATATTTATATATTTTCAGTAATAATAAATAAGCTATTGGGATAAAAGTAAATGACGCTTTTTGTTTGCATCCTAGAAAAAACTGAGCTCTCTTTAGCTTAATAAAAGTGAACTATATTACCCTCTTAACTAGGAAAGTCATAGATGACAATAGAAATTTAGATAGGCTTTTATTCACTATTAAGACTTACCTGGTCTCTCATCTTTGCTCTCCTGTACCTGTTGGCTTCTTCATTGGAGATGTGGCCGCAGACAACTTTAAATTGATATCCTGAATCCCTTGTCAGAGAAGAAAGGGACTTTTATTATCAGCTCTAATATTAAAAAATTTGTGAGTTGGAGTCTAATGTTTCAGCAAGGGTCTGTGTGACCAAGGATCTTTTACCAGAGAATGGAAGTTATGACAGTAATGGCTATTTAGGGAGTTATTGAACAATCTCTTCTGTTATAGGTTTACTATGGTAGCTGAATAGAATATTTTTAGGTACCAGGAGGGTAAATGAGTAACATGTCCATGCACATTTTGTTAAACTGGGGACACTACTAAGAATGAAAATATTGATATTGAGAATGAAATGTGACAAGAAGTTTAAAAGGACTATACTAGGAAAAAAAGTTGATGGTATTTTGATAGGGATTGCATTGAATGTGTAGATTGCTCTAGGTAGCATTGTGACATCTTCACAATATTTGTTCTTCCAATCCATGAGCATGGAACGTTTTTCCATTTCTTTGTGTCTTCCTCAATTTCTTTCATGAGCATTTCATAGTTTTCTGAGTACAGATCCTTTGCCTCTTTGGTTAGATTTATTCCTAGGTATCTTATGGTTTTGGGTGCAATTGTAAATGGGATCGACTCCTTAATTTCTCTTTCTTCTGTCTTGTTGGTGTATAGGAATGCCACTGATTTCTGTGCATTGATTTTATATCCTGCCACTCTACTGAATTCCTGTATGAGTTCTAGCAGTTTTGGGGTGGAGTCTTTGGGGTTTTCCACATAAAGTATCATATCATCTGCAAAGAGTGAGAGTTTGACTTCTTTGCCGATTCGGATGTCTTTTACTTCTTTTTATTGTCTGATTGCCGTGGCTAGGACTTCTAATACTATGTTGAATAGCAGTGGTGATAGTGGACATCCCTGCCGTGTTCCTGACCTTAGGGGGAAAGCTCTCAGTTTTTCCCCATTGCGAATGATATTCGCTGTGGGTTTTTCATAGATGGCTTTTATGATCTTGAGGTATGTACCCTCTATCCCTATACTCTGAAGAGCTTTGATCAAGAAAGGATGCTGTACTTTGTCAAATGCTTTTTCTGCATCTATTGAGAGGATCATATGGTTCTTGTTCTTTCTTTTATTAATGTATTGTATCACATTGATTTGCGGATGTTGAACCAACCTTGCAGCCCAGGGATAAATCCCACTTGGTCATGGTGAATAATCCTTTTAATGTACTGTTGGATCCTATTGGCTAGTAGTTTGGCGAGAATTTTTGCATCCATGTTCATCAAGGATATTGGTCTGTACTTCTCCTTTTTGATGGGGTCTTTTTGTCTGGTTTTGGGATCAAAGTAATGGTGGCCTCATAAAACAAGTTTGGAAGTTTTCCTTCCATTTCTATTTTTTGGAACAGTTTCAGAAGAGTAAGTATTAATTCTTCTTTAAATATTTGGTAGAATTCCCCAGGGAAGCCATCTGGCCCTGGGCTTTTGTTTGTTGGGAGATTTTTGATGACTGCTTCAATTTCCTTAGTGGGTATAGGTCTGTTCAGGTTTTCTATTTCTTCCTGGTTCAGTTTTGGTAGTTGATAACATCTCTAGGAATGTATCCATTTCTTCCAGGTTATCTAATTTGCTGGCATAGAGTTGCTCATAATATGTTCTTATAATTGTTTGTATTTCTTTGGTGTTGGTTGTGATGTCTCCTCTTTCATTCATGATTTTGTTGATTTGGGTCATTTCTCTTCTCTTTTTGATAAGTCTGGCCAGGGGTTTATCAATCTTGTTAATTCTTTCAAAGAACCAGCTCCTAGTTTCGTTGATCTGTTTACTGTTCTTTTAGTTTCTATTTCATTGATTTCTGCTCTGATCTTTATGATTTCTCTTCTCCTGCTGGGTTTAGCCTTTATTTGCTGTTTTTTCCTCTAGCTCCTTTAGGTGTAGGGTTAGGTTGTGTATTTGAGACCTTTCTTGTTTCTTGAGAAAGGCTTGTATTGCTATATACTTTTCCTCTTAGGACTGCCTTTGCTGCATCCCAAAGATTTTGAACAGTTGTGTTTTCATTTTCATTGATTTCCATGAATTTTTTAAATTCTTCTTTAATTTCCTGGTTGACCCATTCATTCTTTAGTAGGATGCTCTTTAGCCTCCATGTATTTGAGTTCTTTCCGACTTTCCTCTTGTGATTGAGTTCTAGTTTCAAAGCATTGTGGTCTGAAAATAGGCAGGGAATAATCCCAATCTTTTGGTACCAGTGGAGACCTGGTTTGTGACCTAGGATGTGATCTATTCTGGAGAGTGTTCCAAGGGCCCTAGAGAAGAATGTGTATTCTGTTGCTTTGGGATGGAATGTTCTGAATATGTCTGTGAAGTCCATTTGGTCCAGTGTGTCATTTAAAGTCTTTATTTCCTTGTTGATCTTTTGCTTAGATGATCTGTCCATTTCAGTGAGGGGGGGTGTTAAAGTCCCCCACTATTATTTTATTGTTGTCAATGTGTTTCTTTGCTTTTGTTATTAATTGCCTTATATAATTTGAGGTCATATGATACATGTCTTTCTCTGATTGACTTATTTTGCTTAGCATAACACCCTCCAGTTCCATCCATGTTGTTGCTAATGTAAAGATCTCATTCCTTTTGATGGCTGCATAATATTCCATTGTATATATATACCACTTCTTCTTTATCCATTCATCTGTCGATGGACATCTTGGCTCTTTCCACAGTTTGGCTGTTGTGGACATTGCTGCTATAAACATCGGGGTGCACATACATCCCTACATTTGTATCTTTGGGGTAAATACCCAGTAGTGCAATTGCTGGGTCGTAGGGTAGCTCTATTTTCAACTTTTTGAGGAACCTTCATTCTGTTTTCCAGAGTAGCTGTACCAGTTTGCATTCCCACCAACAGTGTAGGAGGGTTCCCCTTTCTCCACATCCCCGCCAACATCTGTCATTTCCTGACTTGTTAATTTTAACCATTCTGACTGGTGTGAGGTGGTATCTCATTGAGGTTTTGATTTGGATTTCCCTCATGCCGAGCATCGTTGAGCACTTTTTCATGTGTCTGTTGGCCATTTGGATGTCTTCTTTGGAAAAATGTCTGTTCATGTCTTCTGCCCATTTTTTGATTGGATTCTTTGTTCTTTGGGTGTTGAGTTTGATAAGTTCTTTATAGATTTTGGATACTAGCCCTTTATCTGATATGTCATTTGCAAATATCTTCTCCCTTTCTGTCGGTTGTCTTTTGGTTTTGTTGACTGTTTCCTTTGCTTTGCAAAAGCTTTTTATCTTGATGAAGTCCCAATAGTTCATTTTTGCCCTTGCTTCCCTTGCCTTTGGCGATGTTTCTAGGAAGAAGTTGCTGCGGCTGTGTTCTCCATTAGGATTTTGATGGACTCTTGTCTCACATTGAGGTCTTTCAACCATTTTGAGTCTATTTTTGTGTGTGGTGTAAGGAAATGGTCCAGTTTCATTCTTTTGCATGTGGCTGTCCAATATTCCCAACACCATTTGTTGAAGAGACTGTCTTTTTTTCCATTGGACATTCTTTCCTGCTTTGTCAAAGATTAGTTGACTTTAGAGTTGAGGGTCCATTTCTGGGCTCTCTATTCTGTTCCATTGATGTATATGTCTGTTTTTGTGCCAGTACCATACTGTCTTGGTGATGACAGCTTTGTAATAGAGCTTGAAGTCCAGAATTGCGGTGCTGCCAGCTTTGCTTTTCTTTTTCAACATTCCTCTGGCTATTCGGGGTCTTTTCTGGTTCCATACAAATGATATGAGGAATTCTTAATCTCAGGAAACAAACTGAGGGTTGCTGGAGTGGGGGGGGGTGGGAGAGATGGGTGGCTGAGTGATACACATTGGGGAGGGCATGTGCTATGTTGAGCGCTGTGAATTGTGCAAGACTGTTGAATCACACATCTGTACCTCTGAATCAAATAATGCAATATATGTTAAGAAAAAAAAAAGAAGAAGATAGCAGGAGGGGAAGATTGAAGGGGGGGAAGTTGGAGGGGGAGACTAACCATGAGAGACTATGGACTCTTAAAAACAAACTGAGGGTTCTAGAGGGGAGGGGGGTGGGAGGATGGGTTAGCCTGGTGATGGGTATTAAAGAGGGCACGCGGGCGCCTGGGTGGCTCAGTTGGTTAAGCAACTGCCTTCGGCTCAGGTCATGATCCTGGAGTCCTGAGATCGAGTCCCACATCAGGCTCCCTGCTCAGTGGGGGGTCTGCTTCTCCCTCTGACCCTCTTCCCTCTCGTGCTCTCTGTCTCTCATTCTCTCTCTCTCAAATAAATAAATAAAATCTTAAAAAAAATAAATAAAGAGGGCACGCTATGCATGGAGCACTGGGAATTATGCACAAACAATGAATCATGGAACACTACATCAAAAACTAATGATGTAATGTATGGTGATTAACATAACAATAAAAAATTTAAAAAATATTTAAAAAAATAAAGGGAGTATACTAGGCCCATAGGGAAATATAGTCATCTTTTGTGTGACTAAAAGAGGCTGATAATTGTGGAGAACTAGAAAAAACATTTTCCATTCACTACAAAGCAGCAATGTGGTCTGCTATTGTTGGGTCTAATTTATTAAGAAAAGCTGGAAATGTACATTTTATGTAAATTTCAGATTTTTCAATCATTGTCAGTTTATTCCCTTTTTTTTTTTCATAAACACTGCTGTGTTGACAAATCTGCATTTAGTTTGTGAGAAAGAAGTTTGTTGCTCTTGGTCTAATAAAGCAAACAAAATTATTTGCACTCTTTTCCTGCCTTACTTGCAAAAATATTTAATATTTCAAGTGTTCTTGTACATCTTTATCATACATACATTTTGACCTGAATCATAATGTGCACATAAACTTAATTCACAGAGATTTATCTTTTGTACTGTATTATGTTCTAAAATGTAGGTTGTTGACATTTCTTTCATGAAGCAAATTATCTCCTCAGGCAAGCAGGGCTAGATACATATATTCAAATACATGGAGCTAAGTATATGTGTACATGATGTGGGATGAGGAATGGGTGAGGTCCAAAGGGAAATGAGGTGGCCTTTGATAATAAAGTGAGTCCAAGGTTTCTGATCTTGTGCTCTGATCTCCTCCAGCTCTGCTGATATCATAACTGGAAAAGTATGGGTGGACTATTTAATAAAACAGAAGGAACCTCAAAATATTTACAGTTTTCTAAAAATTATTTTGACTTTGGCACCTTTTAAATAACAGAGCCTTGGGACAGAGCTCTTTTTGTTCTAGCCACCATGACTCCTAGAGTACAGCATTTTACACTTCAGTTAACTCTCATAATTTATTATTCCCAAGTAATATGTCTAATTGACATATCATCAAATATTTTTGAAGGGGAAAGCTGAAGGTGTATGGATGGATGATGAAGGGAATTGAAAGCCAGGTAAACCACATACATGGATCATTTCATGAGTATTAGAGATAATAGTCAGGGCTCTGAGGCCAGGGCCCCATGGTAGAGGGATGAGAGTGGGAGTGAAGTGCTATGGCTGAAAATGTGACTGTCAAACGACAATTTGTTTAGCACACAGGGTGAAATATCACCTATGTATTAGTTTTTGAATTGCATCCTTTCTGTATTTTTTGATGTCCTCTATATATTTTTCTTCAAGGAAATAATTGTTGTCAATTACATAGACTGCTGGTAGTCATTTGTATTTTTTTTTTTTGAGGGAGAATGCACGTGCGGGCAGGGGGGAGGGACAGAGGGAGAGAGAGACTCTTAAGCAGATTACACATTGGGCAGGGCTGGATCTCATGACCCTGAGATCATGACCTGAGCCAAAATCAAGAGTTGGATACTTAACGGACTGAGCCACCCAGGCACCCAGTGTTTTTGTATTTTTTGGGTAAATACCCAGTGGTACAATTATTGGATAATGACACCACAATAAAAGAGAACTATAGGTCAGTATCTCTCATGAATATACATGCAAAAATCCTCAACAAAATATTAGCAAACTGAATCCAAAAATACATTTAAAAAGTCATAACCACAATCAAGTGGGATTTATTCCTGAGTTGTAGGGGTGGTTCAGTATTTGCAAAACAGTCACATGATACTTCACATCAATAAGAGAAAGGATAGAAACCATATGATCATTTCAGTGGCATCAGGCAGAAAAAGCATTTGACGAAGTACAACATCCATTCATTATAAACACCCTCTACAAAGTAGATCTAGAGGGAACATACCTCAACATAATAAAGGCCTTACATGAAAAACCTACAGCCAACATCATACTTAATGGTGAAAAATAGAGTTTTTCCCCTAAGGTCAGAACATGACAAGGATGTTCACTCTCACCACTTTTATTCAACATAGTACTGGAAGTACTAACCACAGCAGTTAAACAACATAAAGAAATAAAAGGCATTCAGATTGGTAAGGAAGAAGTAAAACTCTATTTGCAGTTGACATGATACTATATATAGAAAACCATAAAGACTCCACCAAAACACTACTAGAACTGACAAATGAATTCAGTAAAGTCACAGGATATAAAATCAATGTATCGAAATCTGTTGCATTTCTATACACTAATAATGAAGCAGCAGACAGTGACATTAAGAAAATCACATTTACAGTTGTACCAAAAACAATAAAATATCTAGAATTAAACAACCAAAGAGGTGAAAGAGCTGCCCTCTGAAAACAATAAAACACTGATGAAAGAAATTCAAGACTATGCAAAGAAATGGAAAGACATTCCATGCTCATGGTTTGGAAGAACAAATATTGTTAAAATGTCTATACTACCCAAAGCAATCTACACATTTATTTTAAAGATTTTATTTATTTATTTGACAGATTGATAGTGAGAGCAGGAACACAAGCAGGGGGAGTGGGAGAGGGAGAAGCGGGCTTCCTGCCGAGCAGGGAGCCCGATGTGGGACTCGATCCCAGGACCCTGGGATCATGACCTGAGCTGAAGGCAGATGCTTAACGACTGAGCCACCCAGGCGCCCAGCAATCTACACATTTAATGCAATCCCTATCAAAATGCCAACAGCATTTTTCACAGAACTAGAACAAACAATCCTAAAATTTGTGTGGAAGCCCAAGAGACCTTGAATAGCCAAAGCAGTCTTGCAAAAGAAAAACAAAAGTGGAGGTAATCACAATTCCAGATTTCAAGTTATATACAGAGCAGTAGTAATTAAAACAGTATGGTACTGGCATAAAAATAGACACATAGATCAATGGAATAGAATAGAAAACCCAGAAATAAATGCACAATTATATGGTCAATTAATCTTCAAGAAAGGAAGAGTGAATATATAATGGGAGTAAGATAATGTCTTCAACAAGTGGTACTGGGAAAACTGGATGGGTACATGCAAAAGAATGAAACCGGACCACTTTCTTTCTCTATACACAAAAATAAACTCAGATTGGATTAAAGACCTAAAATGTGAGACCTAAAACCATAAAAATCCTCAATGAGAGCATAGGCAGTAATTTCTCTGACATCTGACATTTGTCTTCTGAGGCATAGGAATCAGAAGCAAAAGTAAACTGTTGGGACTACATCAAAACAAAAAGCTTCTGTACAGTGAAGGAAACAACAAAACTAAAAGGTAACCTATTGAATGGGAGAAGGTATTTGCAAATGACATATAAAGAGTTAATATCCAAAATATATAAAGAACTGATACAACTCAACACTCAACAGACAAACAATGCAGTTAAAACATGGGCAGAAGACATGAACAGACATTTTTCCAAAAAAGACATACAGATAGCCAACAGACACATAAAAAACTGCTCAACATCACTCATCATCAGGGAAATGCAAATCAAAAACTACAATGACATATCACCTCACACCTCTCAGAATGGCTAAAATAAAAGACACAAGAAACAAGTGTTGACAAGGATGTGGAATAAAAGGAACCTTGTGCACTGTTGGTGGGAATGCAAGGGGTGCAGCCACTCTGGATGACAGTGTGGAGTTTCCTCAAAAAAATTTTAAAAATATTATTCATTTTTATGGGTGTATATTTTTAGTAACAGGTAGTTTTTATAATTTATTACATTTTATCTTCATATTTTTCATTTTGTGCTATATTCACATTAAATATAAGTATTTACAACTTCGTTTCTATTAATTTTTCAGATATGTGCTCTCTTGTCAGCTTCTTTAATTTAATATTTAAATATATAATTTTGCTTCCATTAAAAAGTATTCAGTTACACGTAGAGCTTTATAAATTGCATCTTGCTCATGAAAGAATCTGGATAAAAGTAAATTGTGTACATAATTGGTACTTGGTAAGCATCACAGTTTTGCTCTAATACTAATTAGAAAAAGGAAGATGATGACTGATGTACTCAGAGATGCTCATCAACTGTCCCCAGAGTTCTCAGCTTCAGCAAAGATCCCTGTGCCCAAATTGGATGCAGAAACAACTGGACACCTGGGCCTCAGAGATGAATTGATGAAGACTGGGCCGATGGGCATTTCAGAGGCAAGAGGTAAATGAAGAGATGAAACAATACTGGGTGGATGTCTTTGGCTTTTGATAGGAGGCAAACTCCCAAGAACTTCTTCATAGTCATGGCCATAAGTGGTTCAGGAGTCCAAATAGAGACAGAGGTGGAATGGAATCTTAGCGTTAGAATTAATTTGCTTAAAGGATGTAATGTAATGTGACATTTTTGCCTAAGTTAATGGCGTAAACATAATGTCTATTAGAATTTCATGTACATCTTTTCCTTAAAGTAGCTTTTTTTTTTCATTATTTCTTACTTGACTTACAAAAGTATAGGGAATTTTTCTTTCATATTCCCAAGCAGTAACCCAAGTCTTTGAAATGCTCTGAGTTAAAAAAAAAAGTACACAACAGAATTCATGGATCAAGCAAGGTGCCCAAAAGAAAATTTTTTCAACAGTTATTTTCATGGATACTTCATAATTTTACTTTTTTGTTGGGAGCCAAAATCATCTCTGCAAAGTGTCTGCAAAGAATAACTAGAACAGGGGCGCCTGGGTGGCTCAGTTGGTTAAGCGACTGCCTTCGGCTCAGGTCATGATCCTGGAGTCCTGGGATCGAGTCCCGCATCGGGCTCCCTGCTTGGCAGGGAGTCTGCTTCTCCCTCTGACCCTCCTCCCTCTCATGCTCTCTGTCTCTCATTCTCTCTCTCTCAAATAAATAAATAAAATCTTTAAAAAAAAACAAAACAAAACAAAAAAAAGAATAACTAGAACAGGTCTCTGAAGCAGGTCTCTGCAAAGAATTAACTAGAACAGGGATGATAACCTTGGAGTCATCATTAGCATTCTCAGATTTTATTACTAACCATCCAGTGTATTGTGTGTTCCTTACTCAAGGTCAGTTGTATGCATTATTGTAGTACCATCGTTACGCAATTTTTGAATTGCATTTAAAAATGTCAATAAGCTGAAGTAAGCTTTATGTCTAGATAGATGGATAAATAGGTGAATTCATTACCATTAATTTGAAGAGTCAGCCTGGATATGTATGAGATAATGAGATGCACTGTAGTTTTAAACAATTTAAAAGAAATTAGAGAAAGCCTGGCTGTGGACCTTAGGAGCTAGCTGGGAGAGAAAAAACAGAAAACAAGGAATAAACAATATGCAAAGGGAGAAAGGCTATTGCAAATACTTACTCTCTTTCTAGGATCATTATCTGAAGCAGTTAAAGGATGTACACTCCTACAATATCCATTTACACTTTACAGATGTTTTAGTACATAAAGAAAGAAAAATAAATAAAAGGCATAAAGGATAGAAGGGAGAAAGTAGAGTTTTATTATTCCTCTTTTCAGATAACATGATTATTGAAAATCTATAGAAACTATAAATGCAAAAGTAAAAGTAACTGAAATAATCAAAAGTAAGTTATTATAAAAAATTATCAAAAATAATCAAGTCAGACGTAAATTGTTATTACAAAACTCAAAAATATTAATTATAAAAATTATCAAAAAATAAAAATCTCAGGCTCCTGGGTAGCTCCGTTGGTTAAGCATCTGCCTTCGGCCCAGGGTCCTGGGATCGAGTCCCACATCAGTCTCCTTGCTCAGTGGGGAGTCTGCTTCTCCCTCTGCCTACTGCTCCCCCTGCTTCTGCTCTCTCTCTCTGTCAAATAAATAAATAAAATCTTTAAAAAATAAATAATAAATAAAAATAAAAAGTCTCTATATAAAGTCAATGGTATCAGTTATATTTCCATATATATGCAATAAGTAATTGAAAATTTAAAATAATATTTATAATAGGATAAAAGGACAAATGTAACATATGATATGTAAAAATTCCCACACTGAAAGTAGAAAACAATGCTGAAATTGTAAAAAACCTAAATAAATGGGAAGATATATTATGTTCCTAAAGTGTAATACTCAATATTGTTAACTTGTCCATTCTCTCTAAGTTCATCAGTAGATTCAATACAACCTCAATCAAAAGTACATCAAGATCTACTTTAGAGATGGACCAGGGTGATTCCAAATTTATGTGAAAATGCAAAGGTCCTAGAAGAGCTGAAGCCATCTTGAAAAAGAACAAAGCTAGAGGACTGATGCCATTTGATTTTAAGATTTACTATGAAAGTACAGTAATTCAAGCAGTGTATTATAGATGTGAAGATAGACACACATAATGATGGAGCAAAATGGAGAGTCCAGAAATAGAATGATCCACATATGGCCAACTCATATGTAAAAAAGGCACCAGAAAAATTTGATGGGAAAAATTCAGTGAGAAATAGTGAATAAATAAATATCATATGAGGCAAAAAATAAACCTCCAAAGCTACTTCACATGATACACAAAAAAATATTTTGAGATGCATCGTAGACCTAAATGTTAAATCTGAACCTGTAAAAAATTTGGAAAAAAATATAGGAGACTATCTTCATGGCCTGGAGTGGGCAAAATTATCTTAGAAAGGGAAGGAAAATCTCAAGCATATTAAAAATTGGTAAGTTGGACTTCATCAAATTAAAACTACTCTTCAGAAGAGAGCCTTAAGAAAATGAAGACAGATTAGAACAAAGTGTTGTATATATCAAACAATTTGTATCTTAAATATATAATGAATTGTTACAACTCAAAAAAAAATAACACCCAATAAAAATAAGCAAGAAATTCAACACACATGTCACAGAGATATACAAATATCCAATAAATACATGAAATAATGCTCAATATTATTAGTCATCAGTGAAATGAAAATATAAACCACTTTGAGATACCCATAAATGTCTACCAGAATGACTACATTTAAAAGGCAGTCATTTAAAAATATTATCAAAAATATGGAGCAAGGGGAAGTCTCAAACGTTGCTGGTGGGAGTGTAAATGTTGCAACCACTTTTTTAGAAGTTTGTTGGTTTCTGATGAAGTTTGACATATATTTACCTTGTTATCCAGCAATTCCCCTCCTAACCAAGAAAAATGAAAATATATATACACAAAAGGACTTATGAATAATTTTTATAGTAGTTTAAATTATAATAAGCAAAAACTGGAAACATCCCAAATGGCCATCAAGAGTAGGCTAGATAAACAAATTGTGGTATATTCATATAATTGAATATGACTCAGCAATAAAAATTTTAAAAATTCTGATATACATAACAACATGGATGATTGGCTAAAACATGATTTTGAGTGAAATAAAAAACAGACATAAAAGAATACATGCTGTATGATTGTACGTATAAGAATTTCTGAAAGAGGTCAAATTGTTTATGGTGATTATAATTAGACCAGTGTTTGCCTCTGGTGAGGGATGGCTTGGGGTCAGAGATTGGAAAGTGGCATGAGGGAAGTTTCTGCAGATGGGAAATAGCCAGTTTTGAAAGAGGTGTGGGTTAGAAGACTGTATGCATTTGCCTGAAATTATCTCACTGAACACAAAAGATAGGTGTATTTTATTATATGTACACTGTAATTCAAAAGAAATATTAAGTATAATGGGAGCGAGATTCAGTATTTATAGGTAATAGCCAATCAGAAGTGCATGTCACTAACCAAAAAAAACCCCAAAACAAACCACACACAATTTTGTTAGAATTTCCTATCATATTTCAAAATAATTTCTATGTAAATATGTTAATTTACATTTTATCTCATTAAAATCAAAGGCAACATATATGAGAAATCTCTGTTTACAATATATCTTCACTGTATTTCCTATCCACTACATCTGTAACATCTACTCATTTTGATAATGTGTTTTTTTTAAAGATTTGTTTATTTTTTGAGAGCCTTCTAAAAAATATACTACTAAATTGTATTTAATCTTTGTTGCCTTGATCCTTTTGCATAATGTATTTAGTATCCTTACCCCAATTATAGTATTGTTTTAATTGGAAAAACTATCTTGAAATCATATATGTGATATAACAGCTTTGAAAGTAGAGAAGGTTAAGAAAATATTCAAGTATGAGTGATTTTTTTTATGAATTAGCTGTGCAGTTGGCTTGTATTTATCTTTAAGAATACTTATATTAAAATTAATGATTAATAATTATTAAAATTAAGTATAGTGATTGTACCAGAATAGTACATTCATTTTGAAGCAAGAAATTTCTTGGATAAATGGATTTATTGAGACAGACAAGTGAGCCAGTATATTTCTTTTGTATCAGTAATTAAGAAATTTTTATTTTTTCAAATGTCAGAGTGATAATTAGTAAGCATGAATTAATATAAATTTGTTATATACTCTTCCTACAGAACTTGCATGTTTTTATTCTACTGGGTGTTAGTACATATATTCACAGCTAAGGAATATTCATTTTTTAAAATACATATTTCTGTTTTTAACTATAAGCTTACAATAGTAATATAACAAGATGATATTCTTTTATTACAGTGATAAATGTATATATGCCTATATGTATATCTTATAAATATCTTATATCTCATATATATAAAATCTTATAAATGTTAATACTGCTTTTTAAAAAAATACAGGGTATGACATCAACTGAACCATATTACAAAGGAAAGAAGTTATAATATTGGAAGATGCTCGGTCTAGTTCATGCTCTGCCTCATGTATATCTAAATCTATCATATAAACTTTCTGAGCCCTGATAATTTGATGTTAATAACATCTATTTCACATGGATGTTGGAGGATTGCATATTTTGGGGATCATATGTTAGCAAGATTACATTGGAAAGAACCTTGTAAACTTTAGAGTTCTGTAAAGATATTGGGAATTATTACATTATATTTACTATATATCATATTAATACATATATATAATGTTTGTAGTGGTCATAGAGCAAGGCATGCTGTTTTATCATTATGCTTTATACTAGAATGAAGAAATGACAATTACAAATTATTGACTATAAATAAAAAAAAGTATTATCAAATACATGTTATTTTCCAGCCACTACTCTAAACAGCTATTTTTAGGGGCGCCTGGGTGGCTCAGTTGGTTAAGCGACTGCCTTCGGCTCAGGTCATGATCCTGGAGTCCCGGGATCGAGTCCCGCATCGGGCTCCCTGCTCGGTAGGGAGTCTGCTTCTCCCTCTGACCCTCCTCCCTCTCATGCTCTCTGTCTCTCATTCTCTCTGTCTCAAATAAATAAATAAAAACTTAAAAAAAAAAAAAAAAAAAAAAAAAGTTATAAAAAAAAATAAACAGCTATTTTTATTAACTAATTCTGACTTAGAGAGGATACTTATTTATCCAGTCATACATCTGTAGCTGTGTTCGAACCACTACAGTATGTATTGTGTTATATACTATAAATCTTTTATATATATACATATATATTTTATTAACACATAATGTATTATTTGTTTCAGGGGTACAGGTCTGTGATTCATCTGTCTTACACAATTCACAGCACTCACCGTAGCACATACCCTCCCCAGTGTCCATCACCAAGCCACCCCATCCCTCCCACCCCCCTCCACTCCAGCAATCCTCATTTTGTTTCCTGAGATTAATAAGAGTCTCTTAGGGTTATATTAATTGCATTGATTCATATCGGTGCAAAAAAAGATCATTGAACAGAGTGCATTAACTATTCATTTTTAATATTTAGAATAAAATATCACATTGCTTTTTCTTTTCATTTATTGAAGGAAATTATTCTTGTATTTCCTTTCTCCTGTGTTTAGGGAAAGTTTACATAAGTTATTAGTTTTTCCGTTTCCTTTGACACATCAAAATATGTTCAATTTTGAGGAGATAAACCAAATAGTTACATGGATTTATAGGAGAATATTTTTTGTCTCTTTCAAAACAAACTTGATTTTTAGAGTTTAATTTCCCACAAGCAAAAAAACATCAGAAAATCTAAAACCAACAGCAGTGAAGAAATAAAATTGGGAAACTTCCACATTGAAGATATGATGTAATAACATACACTAGGTTTAGCTTCCCACCTTAAACAACCAGAAAACTAGGCAAATATGTGGCATGGAGGGTGATGATGGTGATAGTGAAGCATTTCAGACATTGGACAGTAGGTAGCACAGGGCAGTGATTCTAGACATACTAAAGCTGAGACAATTCATTACCAGTGAGCCAATACTACCATATACATTTTTAAAAAGATTAGTTATTTATTGGAGAGAGAGAGAGTGCGCACATATGCTCACTCAAATGGGGGAGTGGGGGGAGCAGAGGGAAAGGGACAAGATGACTCTGTGCTGAGCATGGAGCCAGATGTGGGGCTCAATCCCAGGACCCTAAGATCATGACCTGAGCTGAAATTGAGTCGGACACTTAACTGACTGAGCCACCCAGGCCCCCCAGTACTACCGTATATGTTAAGGAAGTCTTTCAGGAAGTTGGTATACAAATGAGGTGAGCCCTATGACTGCCCAGCTGACTGCCTATGGGGAATTTCCAGTCCTCAAGAGAAAGATTGGGAGCTGAGA
Source organism: Mirounga leonina (assembly GCF_011800145.1). Classification (NCBI taxonomy): domain Eukaryota; kingdom Metazoa; phylum Chordata; class Mammalia; order Carnivora; family Phocidae; genus Mirounga; species Mirounga leonina. Next base: position 45,391,233 of record NW_023270377.1, on the reverse strand, counting down.
TAGAGAGAGGCAGTCTTCCTGAATTGAGGAGATAGAAATTGGAGTTTGGGGAGGCTAAAGCTAGAATTTGTGGGGAAGAGTACTAGAGAAGAGATGAAGATGCTTCAGGGAAAAAGGGGGGGGGAGAGATATTGAGAGAGTGAGAAAGGGAGGGAGGGGAGAGAAGAGGATATACACTAGGGGATAGTGAAGAATCAGGCAAGTGGTAACTCTCATACACTGTTGTTGGGAGTATAAATTAACCACTTTAGAAAGCAGTTTGGCATATAATTTCACTTGTGCACACAGCCCAACTCAGCATTTAAATTGTTAGTTAAAATTCCGAAGTGGCAAAGTTGCATAAGGAAAGATGTATTAGGATGTTTTTTGCGAGAGAAAGTGGGTCACTTGAGATCAGCAGACTATTCCATACCTTGTCTTTGGCTGGGCATTGATTGACACATGGTTGAGAGAAAGCTTTCATTTTCATTCAAATGAAAGCTATCACTTTCATTTGTGATATTAGGAATTTGTATTCTATTTCTTTTTCATCCTCATTAGCCTGGTTAAAAGCTTATCTTTTCACAGAACCGGTTTTTGGTTTCATTTATTTTCTCTGTTGATTTCCTGTTTTCAATTTCATTGTTATCTACTCTGATGAGAGCTGATTGGCGTTGAGTATTTCCATTCCCTTGGTTAGATTGGGCTCCAATAATACTTCAGCCTGTTAGGCTCTGGTTAACTAGTTTCTTCTGAGGGCAGGCCTTGTTAAGAATGGTTCTTTCAAAAAAATTTTTTTGCCACATTGTGCCTTTCCTTCTGGAATTGCAAGTTAAACACAATGCTAGTACCTGTTTACACTGTGAAGTGGATATTGTTATGGAGAACATGCTGGAGCCTTTCTCACAGTTAAGCAAATAATGCCCTTGTGAATGTATGCTTTTTGGAGAAACCCCTGTAGTTTTACCTGCTGATTCTATCTTGTTGGAAAATAAATTTTGGATGTTTAAAAAAGAAGAAGAAGAAGAAGAATGAGGTGTTCTAGAGTATTTCAAAATGATTCCTTTCCCCTGTTTCTGCAGGAAGCACAAGGGGATTTTTCTCTGATATTTACTGTGAGAACCTGGACAATCTGGAGATGAATCTTACAAAATTGTGAGGGCTCTCCTTTGACTGGGTACCCTTGAATTTTTAATTCTGAGTTCTTCACATTGAGGTTTCAGCAATTACTCAATTACAGTTGAGGTTTCTCTCATCTGGCATGGATTCCTGTTGCAGTTTCCACTTGTGAATCTCTGCTCTGGGAAGCCATAGTTTGCTATTTTCATTTGTCTGTTTCTCCAGTCTTGGGGAATTGTACCTCTTAATCCCCTTTACCTATTTTTGTCCAACCCCTCACCCTCCTCCCCTCTGGCAGCCATCAGTTTGTTTTATGTATCTATCAGTCTGTTTCTGTTTTATTTGTTTGTTTGCTTTGCATTTTAGATTCCACATGTAAGTGAAATCATATGGTATTTGTCTTTCTCTGACTTAATATTTCACTTAGTATAGTACCCTCTAGGTCCATCCATATTATCGCATATGGCAAGATCTCATTTTCTTTTATGGCTGAGTAATATTCCATTGTGTATATGTATACCACATCTTCTTTATCCATTCACCTATTAATGAACATTTAGTATTCCTCCTTATAATTGAGAATTTCTAGAAAGAAAACAAATGCTATTCTGCAGCATATCTCCTTTATTCATAATAGGGATTACTGTGTTATATTGATTTCATGAAACATTTCTTCAAGCATTTATAGTTACAAATTAAACTTCAGAATGCCCTTAGGCATCATGGTGCAACAAAGGAGATTAATTAGTGACATCTCAGATTGACTGATGAGGGGCACCTGGGTGGCTCAGTTGTTAAGCCTCTGCTGCCTTCCGCTCAGGTCATGATCCCAGTGTCCTGGGATCAAGCCCTGCATTGGGCTCCCTGCTCAGTGGGAAGCCTTCCTCTCCCTCTCCCACTCCCCCTGCTTGTGTTCCCTCTCTCGCTGTGTTTCTCTGACAAATAAGTAAATAAAATCTTAAAAAAAAAAAAGATTGATGAGACTAATAGAAAATTAAGCAACCAGTAGGTTTTGCTCAGTGTTATCTCCAGGAGGAAACATTTAGAGAGCTGAATTGCAGAAATAGAATTTTGATTTTTAACAGATGTATTCATTCATAATATGCCTAGTCATATTATTTGGAATAATATATATGTGTATATATGTTTACATATATTTATATATACATGTTATACCTAGTAAGTTTTATTTAGAATGATACACTGTGTGTATATATGTACATGTACATATTTGTATTTATATACACACACATACACACACCTATGTTTATAGACATACTAAGTGTTTCTGCAGCATAGTTCATAGTTACTCAAATGTTGGTGAAATGTTTACTAGTATTTTTTCTAGAGAAGGAAGAAGTTCTCTAGAGATTCTTAGTTCCTTTTTCAGAGAGTTTATATCCTCATGGACATTTCCTTTGTTAGTTTGCATGTCTCTCATAGTAATGGTTTATAGTTAATGTTCTACTGGGCACCCTGATACCTTATCACCCAGTACTCTTTGTAGTCAGCTTTAGAAAAAGTATAAATAGGTCAGTCTTCCAAGAAGTACTCTGTGTGAAAAAATATTCTTGGATTAATGGTTCTGTTGACATTTTTCTTCAACTGGTCTTAATACCTATCGACATCCCAAGTTTATACGTACTCCCACATACTCCTATCTAATTCTTTATCTACATATGTTTAATTGATTAATATATTTCATTCCAATCCTTACTGTAGTAATTGTTTACCATGGATCTGTAGCTCTGTTAGACAAGCAAGAAGTTACCACTTATATCCAGATGTCTAGAAACACAGAAACAGGGAGACAGGGCATGATCTTCCCTGATGTTCACATTTCACAAAGATGGACCCAAGGACCCCAAGAAAGATGCCTGAGATGCAAAACCAGCAAGAGTCCTATTTAGCTTTTAAAAGATTTATATACCTTTCAAAGAGACAGAGAAAGGATTTATAATTACAAGTTTAAATTACAAGGAAGTGCTATAGAAAAGGGAGAGGGAAAATGTTCTTTTTCACATTTGGTGCTAGGGAAAATTTAAAATTTTTAAAGATTCATTATTACTCCTAACTCTTGTCACAGTTTGTAATATTAGCTTAATTTTCTGGCAATTCCTTATACCTCCCTGAAGCACATTGTGTTTGTACTAGCACATTGTGTTTATACCATACCTTGATACTTCCATGACTTTACCAATGTAATTTTTTCCTTCATCCTAAAATGTCCTTCCTTTCTTTATCTTTCTGGAAAACATCTAGGCATTTTTCCAGGATCAGGCCAAATGCCACTTTCCTCATACAAGGAAGGATCAAAACTGCTGTATCTTGTGGGAAATATATACTAAAAAAGTAAAAACATACTGTTTATCAAGCAAAGATTTATTATGACATACCAATAGCATATTTCTTATGAAAGAGATGAGTTTGATAGTATATAGAATAATACTAGACATATGATGATCAAATAGAGCAAATGTGAATAGGTACATGAGAAATATATAAATTTTAATGCCTTTTTTATTTGGACTAACCAAGCAGGAAGTGAATATGCAGAATGGGAAAATAATGCACACATAGGTTACATGTCAATTACTACAAAATCTCCATAATTTGGAGGAGGAGAGAGTCATGATTTTGTATATCAGCTATGAACACAAGACCACAAGCAGCTGCTTCTAATCCCTATGTTGCCCTTCAACTTACCTACTGCAGGGGCTTCATAAACACAGATGAATGGGGTAGGGATTTGAGGTTTCCCAATTTTTAATGAGTCATTATAAAACTCGCCTCTACAACATATTTATAAATTATGATAAATGTGCTGGCAGTTCACTTTGCAGTATAATCAGCCACATTTCAGCTGAGAGGTATATGTGAGCCTACATATCTTTGATTTTCTGAGCTTTTATTAGAAAGTGATTAGTCATTCTATTCTTCAGCTTTAACTAGCATCATGTCTGAAGCAGAAAATTAAGAAACCTTACATTTATTTTCCTAAGAAAAAGATTTCATTGGTTTGATTATATATTTAAGTTTGCAACAATCTACAAGAGCCCTAAATGGTTTGTTTTTAATCTCTATGGATATTTTTAGTTATTGGTTGTCAAATATCAGATAACATATGTACTACTAAGTACTTTTTTTCTGACAAATACTTCGTCTTAAAATGCTTTTTTAGAACATTGAAACAACTGAAAATATGAGTGAAAATTGATAATATTTCAGTGATAGGGAACAGAATAGCCACATTGGAATGAATTACAGAAAATCATAAACCATTTATTAGTGGTTTGAAATTGTGACCCGACAGCACATGGAAGAGAGAAATAGATAATGTGAAATCTAGACACAAAGACCTGGGTATCTGAAGAGATGTTATGGGAGCATAGGAAGGGTATTCACTTCTGATTCCAAATCAGGCTCCAGCACTGATGAGCTGCTTGTCTTTGAGTGTGTTGAATTTCATTCTTGGTGCATATACACTTTTCCATCTGAGAAAAATCTGTCTCCAAGAGTTGTAGAGAACTGAAATGAGACCATATGTACTAAATGGCATCTCAATGCCTGGAATGTCTTAAGATCTTAACCAAATGTACTTATGTTTCCCCCCTTTTCTGAACCTTCTGCTAGCAATATATGTAATGTTTTGTGCGCTAGCAACTGTGTAAGGTGGATTTATTCATGAAAAGAACAAGTAACTTGGGGCACCTGGCTGGCTCAGTTGGTGGAGCATCTTGCTCTTGATCTCAGGTTCGTGAGTTCAAGCCCCTCATTGGGTGTAGAGATTACTTAAAGATAAAAGAAATGAACAGATAACTAATATGGGTGATCCATATATTGTTAATTAGCAAAGCTTCACTTACTTTATATATGATGTATTTTTTTTTCAAAATTTAGCTCTGACATTGGTAAAGTCATATTACATCTATACAATTAGAGTAAGATATAAAGAAGATAATAGTACCTACCTTATAGAGTTAGTGATGATCAAATGAGCTAATATATTTTTAAAAAACGAGAGAGCACAAAAGCCTAAAACATAGTTGGCACTCTTAGTGATATTTTTGATTGGGCTGCTCATATGTTGATTATGACAAAATTAATGTTGATGATGATGAAGTTATCTCTATATTTTAACACTGAATAGAGTATATTTCAAGCTTGTTTTTTAATGTATTTCTTCTTATAGGGGAGAAAAAGCAGTTGATGATGTAAATATTTTCATAGTTTGTCACTGGATTCTATCTTCCTTTTTTTTTTAATGTGAATATAAACAATCACCCTTTCACCAAGTAGATCAGAGCTTGGTAGAGTTAGTGTGAATACTGCAACTTAGGAACAAACATCTCAATTATAACATTAAATGATGAAAAAAACCAAGTGTATATATTCAGTGCCAGTTTTATGCTGTTGGCAAAATTGCTCATGTTTAACTGACTGTTGAGGGAATGCTGTTTATGCAGTTACACTAATGATGATTCCACTGGAACCAAATGAGTCTTTGTGTCATATTAACCCCTTTGAAGGAAACCTTGCATTGCTTCACTTCTCTCCTTCTCTTTCATGTACCTTTCATCAAATCATTAAATGTGTCTCCATAGAAACAAAAGCATTTTTCTTAAAAGACAAGAGGTGAATGATTCCTGCCTAATCTATCATCATTATTCAGAGACTCCTTTATTTTATTGCAAGTGAAAAAGCTTTCAAAAGCAGTCTGTACTCTGCAATTAAGAACAGGGGAGTTTAATCCTTACAATAAAGCTGAACCAAGAACAGTTAAGAACTATTTTATTAACTTCCTAGAGGATTTGTGGCTATAGAACATTAAAGGGTGCCTCATAGTAAACTAAGTTCCGGGGAAAACATAGTATATTTCAAACACCTATGAAAGGTCAGAGAAAACCCTGAGGACTATATGAAATATTTGGTCTTCTTAAGTATCTGTCAACAAAATGACACCATGTAATATCTGTGTTTACCACAGGCTGACACTCTATACCAATTCTTATTTGTTTAAGATTGATTTTTAAGAGTAATAAAATTGCTGATAATGATTTATAGTTTCTGGTTACTTAGTGCAGAAACTCTATGGATCAGGAGCCATCTCTCCTCAAATCCATGAAGCTTTTGCACATACCTGTTTTCATTATTGTTTTCATGTATTTCTTTAATGAACTTACACGGTTTATAATCATAATGTAAACTATTACATTGATTCATCTGTATCCTTTCAAAAGTATCATACAGAAATCACTAATGACCTCTCATATCCCATACCCCAATATTTAGGGCTTTCTATTTTTTATAAGCAGTTGCCTGTTTTCTGCTTTCCTTTATTGCCCCTTAAAAATGTATGGATAGGTGTATGGCATCTATTTTGCAGCTGTGAGAAGTTTAAGACACTCTATTAGAAACAAATCTACAAAAATAATAACACAACAGTTCATGCAGACGGTTATCAAAAACTTCACAAATTGGTACATTAGATTTATTGGAGTTTTGAGAAGACTGTAAATGCCTTTAGGAGTAGAGAAGTCACAGCAATGTGATGTGTATAGTATGCATGTATGTATATATGGTGTGTGTGTATGTGTTTGATGTAGTTGATTAATTTAAGATATTTCTCTGGGTTAGTACAACATGATTGATTTCAGTCAAAATTAGAAGGAAAATACAAAAAGAAACTTTTTGGTTTCTTCCAGTGTAATTGTTATCTTTTTACATTTTCTTTGGTAAAGTGGGTTGTGTTGAAATGGAGTAATCAAGTGTATACTTCCTTTTATTTTTTTAAGAGTCTCAAAAGTGTGGTTAATTCATTTTTTTAAATGAAAGGCTGAAAATTAAAAATGATGCAAAAGAATAAATGGTTGTAAACAGGTGAAAAGACAGAAGTTGTTATAATCTCCCTTTCCTGGTTTAGCAATGGAGCCTTAAATTTTAACTGGATGCTGGACCACCTATAATGTAGACTAGAATACCAGACTTTATCACAGCAGGTTGAAGAGATGTGATTAATTCTGACTAACATAGTGCTAATTGAAGTAATGGATGCATGACCTTGAAATGAAAGGATGTACCCTCAGTGTCTTTTTCCCCTTCTCACTGGCTCAAACAGCTTTAGTTGTGATCCTTTGTGGGCCAGGTGGATTTGAGTAACACCATAAAGTGGGTAAGCAATAAGTTAGAAGGAAATTGAATCCCTGACATATTGGTATTCATTATATCTCAGGTCACTGTTATATCTGATTCTTTGTTGCAGCAGCTGAACTTGTGTTCTCATTAATGTAGAACACTTTATATTTAAATGCAAATATTCATTCACTCAATTAACCAATACTTACTGAGCGTTAACTATATGCAAGCAACTGATTCTTTCATGGTAATTGCATTCTTCTGTGATAGGCAGATAATAAAAACAATTTAAATAAGTGTGGAAGTAGAAGCAGGTGTAATAAAGAGGGGCTTTTCATTTAGACAGTTTTGCAATTTGAAACACTGGAAAATTGGAGTTTGGAGAAGGTGCCAATGTTTTTAAGAGTATTAAATGATAATACACAACTTATAAACTAGATAATGTAATATTTGAAGGGAACAAAGTATTAAAGATACGATATTGTCAGAAAGGAATAGCAACAAGTTCAAAATGACTGAAGGACACTTAAAAGCCATAAATTGGCGATAATAACTTTCTTGTGGTATGGGAAATATTTAGAAATTGGTATACATATTTATAAATGTACATGAATAAATATAAAAGTTATAATAGGAAGCAAATAATACAGAGTATCAAGGCAATTTAAATATTATCTTAAAACATAATACAATATTTAAAAATTATAAAGCCATCAAAAATGTGAAATAAACTCTTTAATGAAGGAATGGAAATTCAAGCTAATTGGATAAGGGTAGACAGATATAACTTATGTTTTTAGATGTGAAATTTAAAATCTAAAGAAGAAATAGAGCTACACAAAAAATTTAATATGCTACTCTTGGAAAACATTTGCATATATCTCTTTTAAAGTAATATGTATTGGGCGCCTGGGTGGCTCAGATGGTTAAGCGTCTGCCTTCGGCTCAGGTCATGGTCCCGGGGTCCTGGCATCGAGTCCCGCATCGGGCTCCCTGCTCCTTGGGAGCCTGCTTCTCCCTCTGCCTCTCTCTCTCTCTCTCTGTCTCTCACGAATAAATAAATAAAATCTTAAAAAAAAAAAGTAATATGTATTTATTTAATATTTAATTTTAACTCTGGTTAATATTTATATTTTTATGAAAATAATCTTTTGATGATGTAGCTTAAAATTAATCTATTTTCTATGTATATCTGCTTTAATCCTTTAAAAAATAAGTTTTTACTGTTATGCCATGAAGAGATGCCTGCATATTTAATTGACCAATTCATAGCATGCATAAAATGAAGATAAAATATTGAGTTCTTTTCAAAAAGCAAAAATACCTTGAAGAATAATTCTGACTCATTGAGAAATCAGATATTGAAAATCATATCATGATCATCTCCAGAGTGAGTGCCTTAAAAAGACCAGTAATTTTTAGTCCATGCTTCTAAGTTTTTTAATTTAAAAACAACTTTTTGCAAATTCTTCTCACTCTTGTTACAAATTGAATCTTTTATTTCATTGACATAGTCTAGTCAAAAGCTTAAAGCAATTATACACAGATGTTGAAATCCAATGACCTCTAATTAGCCTTATTTCAAGCCCTGCCCTTGACAAAGAGCAGCATCTACTCAGGAAAAGAATTAAAGGATAAGCAGATGCTCAGTAAGTATTTGTTGAATGAATCATTTTTAATCCCTGTATCTTGTCTCAACACTGAACACAGTTTAATTATACTCAACTGAATGTTACAGTGTTGAGATGGATCTTGTTGCTATCTTTATAGGGAATATGAACAAAATATTTTATACACAGTTATTAATTTATATTTAATTAGAAATGTTTGAATACATAGAGACCAAATTTAAGACTTCTGGTGCATACTTAAATATACAATTATAAAATACATCCTATTAAATTGATCTTATCTAAAGCCAGACCCTCTGCTTGGTCACTACATCTTATCCTTTCTTCCAAACTCAAGAATTTTAATCCTATAATTATCTTCTCTCATGTCGTAAATTTCCCCTTCTGTACTGGATTATCCCCAGTAACATATAAAAAAGATATTATTCATTCCGTCTTTAAAAAAATAAACAAACATAAACTTCTGTTGCATTTTGTTGCTTCTCTTTGCAGCAAGGCTCCTCAAAAGAAATCTTGGGGCACTTGACTGACTCATTCAGTAGAACACGCGACTCTTGATATTGGAGTCATGAGTTTGAGCCCCATGTTGGGGGTAGAGATTACTTAAAATTAAAAAAAGAATTCTCTACATTGTCAGTGTCTAATAACTCTCCTCTCACTTCTCTCTCCAACCACCCAAAAAAGTGTTTCCCTACCCCACCCCCAGTGAAACTACTCTTGAACCCTGTATTGCAAATGGTTGATTCTTTCAACTCATTAATTTACCGTGTGCTCTATCTTGTTATAGTTTCTTCACTTGGCTCCTGAAAACCACATTTCATTGCTTTTACTCCTACTTCACTGGCACTTTTTTTTTTTTCACTTGTATTTTACTGATTCTTTCTCTTTCCCTAGAACTAAGGTTGGAGTGGATCCACTCCTCAGTCTTCGGCCCTTTTCTGTGCTACCTACACTCTCCCCTTTGCTGGTTTCATTTTGTCTCCTGATACTGTATAAACATTTGTATGTCAACTATTTCTACTTTTATATCTTTCATCTAGACCATTTTCTCTAGCTCCAGTCTCATGTATCAGTTGCCTTCTTGATAAAGCTGATGGGTATAGGAAATACAATATGCCTGAAACCAAACACTTCTGATATCTTTTTTCCTAAGCTTTTCCCTACCACAGACTGCCTCCGTTTCAGTGATGACATCTTTATCCTATATGTGTCTTTTTTTTTTTTTTTTAGATTTTATTCATTTGACAGACAGAGTGAGAGCACAAGCTGGGAGACAGAGGGAGAGAGAGAGCAGGCTCCCCGCTGAGCAGAGAGCCCAATGCAGGGCTTGATCCCAGGACCCCGGGATCATGACCTGAGCTGAAGGCAGCCGCTTAACCCACTGAACCACTCAGGCGCCTGTATCCTATATATGTCTTAAGACAAAAACCTAAGTGTCATTCTTGAGTCCATTTTTTCTTTGTCCTACCATATTCAGTCTGTCATGAATCATATTTGCTTTCCCTTCAAAATATACCTATCATCAGACCCCTTTTCACCATTTCCCCTTTGTTCAAGCTACCCATCATCTCTTCTTTGAATGAGTTTATTAGCTTCTCCACTGGTCTTGCTGCTTCCCAATTTTCCCCCTTACTTTGTATTATCAACACAGCACTCTAAAGTGTGATTTTGATAAAATATGTATCACATGGGGCGCCTGGGTGGCTCAGTCGTTAAGCGTCTGTCTTCAGCTCAGGTCATGATCCTAGGGTCCTGGGATCGAGCCCTGCATCGGGCTCCCTGCTCCGTGGGAGGCCTGCTTCTCCCTCTCCCACTCCCCCTGCTTGTGTTCCCTCTCTGGCTGTGTCTCTCTGTCAAATAAATTAATAAATAAAATCTTTAAAAAAAAATATGTATCACATGATGTTACTTGCTCTGCTTGAAAGTCTCTGAGGACTTCCCATTTCACTCGCTGCAGATGTTGATGCCCTGCAAAGCCCTTATGAGTTGATCTCTTGTTTCCTCTCTCACTCCATCTCCTTTTGCTCCCTCTCTTGCCCACCCCTCCAGACTTGGTGGCCTTTTTCGTCAGATATACCAAGACAAAAGGCACACTACTAAGCGCCCTTCCTGCAGTAATTTCCCCTGAGTGGAACTCCCTTCTTTGGGAATCTGTATGATTTACTATCTTGTATTGGAGTCACTGGTCAAATATCACCTTCTCCTTGATGCCTACCCTGGCCATGCTGTATAAAATTGTTACCCAGCACCCCTCTGGCACTGCCAGCTTGTTTTCTTTTTTCAGTAGAACTTACTACCACCCAGTGTACTTTATTTATTATGTTTGCAAAGTTAAAGTCAGTCATTCCTGGGATGCCTGGGTGACAGTTAGTTAAGCGTGACCAACTCTTGGTTTTGGCTCAGGTTATAATCTTAGGGTTGTGGGATTGAGCCCTGTGTTAGGTTTCTCACTCAGCATGGAGTCTGCTAGAGATTCTCTCTCCCTCTCCCTGTATCCCTCCCCCTGTCTGTGCGCTCTCTCTTTCTCTCTCCCCCGCAACCAAAATAAAGAAAGAAATCTTTTTTAAAAAAAGTCAGTCATGGGGCGCCTGGGTGGCTCAGTTGGTTAAGCGACTGCCTTCGGCTCAGGTCATGATCCTGGAGTCCCGGGATCAAGTCCCGCATCGGGCTCCCTGCTTGGCAGGGAGCCTGCTTCTCCCTCTGACCCTCCCCCCTCTCATGTGCTCTCTCTCTCTCTCATTCTGTCTCAAATAAATAAATAAAATCTTAAAAAAAAAAAAGTCAGTCATTCCTAGCTAACAAGTTAATTCCAAAAAAGCAGGAATGTGTGTCTGTTTTGTTCATTCTTGAATCCTAAGTACCTAGAACAGTGCCTGGAACATACTATACACTCAATAGTTGTTGACTAGATGAGTACTGTTATGTTAAATCACTTCACTTTATATTGTATGGAAATAAAAAAAAATTATCACATGCATTCAGTGATTAGTTAATATTATTCAAATATTGTCAAATGGCTATCTAGTGGTGCATCATAATAAATGTACTTTTATTTAGCCTGCAGTACTCTATTTGTTTTCATTGTTATGGAAATAGAAAAGCTTATACTTAAAATACTTGTAATTTCTGCTTGATACCACTTATAAAGAGATTATAGCAAGTTTAATGACTATAATCAGCTACTTTAGCTCTTGAGGAAACCTCTAGCTTTCAGTTATAGAGACTTAGGTGATCAAGATTCTAGCCCTGGGTCATATACAGGATAACTGTATAACCTTGGGCAAAGTAATTTAGAGTGCACATCTTTCACTTTTGAAGTAGAGGAAATATTTGCTCTATAATAGTTATAAGATGGTTAGAAATATCAAGAGATTATGTAAAGAAAAGAACTATAAACAAATGTAAATGCTCTATGGTATAATAAATTATTCTTATTACAAAAACTATACATTTCAGTTTTTGACATTTCATACTGATATATTGACAGGCTTCTCTAAACTAGTATGAGGCAATAATGAACTATGAAGACTTTAATGATTTAGAAATGTTCAAATATGATCAGGCTGGTATATAGATCAGTGCCACACACTAGATTTTGGGTGTATTTTGGTCTGTTAGAAGAAAGTGCCTCCCAAAATTTTAAAGAAAGAAAAACTTATATATGTACAAAAATAAAGGTTGATATGATGAAGGGATGGAATATGACTGTAAAGATGGAAATTATAAAAAATTTTATAAAAGGAATTGATAAGAAGTTGTTTGAAAAAGGAAAGAAGAGGATTTAAAAAAAAAAAGGAAAAAGAAAAGGGAGAGAATGTGATCAGGCAGGGGAGTAGAAAAAAACCATACACTAGAGATTTAGGGTATATTTTGATCTGTTAGAAGAAACTATCTCAAAATTTTAAAGAGAGAACAACTTATATATATATGCCAAAAATATGGGTAACTACTATGAAGGGATAGAATATGACTCTAAAAATGAAAAATAAAAATGAGAAATAAAAATGTTTTTTTTTTTTTTAAAGGGATTGATAAGATGTTGGTTGAAAAAGGGAAAAAGAAAAATTCAAAAAAAAAAAAGACAGTTAAAAAGAAAAAACTTTGAAAGACTACAGAATCATGGTAAAAAAGCCATGAATTCTATGTGCATTATTCCCCTAGTGCTGGAGTTCTGCCATTCTCATTGATCAGTAAACTTGGTCTTGGCTGGCTGTTCTCTCTGATCTTCTGGGGGAGGGTCCTGTTGCTGTGGTTTCCAAAAGTCTTTGCCGGAGGCGGAACTGCCCCGCCCTTGCCCGGTCCGGGCTGGCACAAGAACAGACACATAGATCAATGGAACAGAATAGAGAGCCCAGAAATGGACCCTCAACTCTATGGTCAACTAATCTTTGACAAAGCAGGAAAGAATGTCCAATGGAAAAAAGACAGTCTCTTCAACAAATGGTGTTGGGATAATTGGACAGCCACATGCAGAAGAATGAAACTGGACCGTTTCCTTACATCACACACAAAAATAGACTCCAAATGGTTGAAAGACCTAAATGTGAGACAGGAGTCCATCAACATCCTAAAGGAGAACACAGGCAGCAACCTCTTTGACCTCAGCCGTAGCAATTTCTTCCTAGAAACATCGCCAAAGGGAAGGGAAGCAAGGGCAAAAATGAACTACTGGGATTTCATCAAGATAAAAAGCTTTTGCAAAGCAAAGGAAACAGTCAACAAAACCAAAAGACAACCTACAGAATGGGACAAGATGTTTGCAAATGACATATCAGATAAAGGACTAGTATCCAAAATCTATAAAGAACTTATCAAACTCAACACCCAAAGAACAAATGATCCAGTCAAGAAATGGGCAGAAGACATGAACAGATATTTTTCCAAAGAAGACATCCAAATGGCCAACAGACACATGAAAAAGTGCTCAACGATGCTTGGCATCAGGGAAATCCAAATCAAAACCTCAATGAGATACCACCTCACACCAGTCAGAATGGCTAAAATTAACAAGTCAGGAAATGACAGATGTTGGCGGGGATGTGGAGAAAGGGGAACCCTCCTACACTGTTGGTGGGAATGCAAGCTGTGCAGCCACTCTGGAAAACAGTATGAAGGTTCCTCAAAAAGTTGAAAATAGAGCTACCATATGATCCAGCAATTGCACTACTGGGTATTTACCCCAAAGATACAAAAGTAGTGATCCAAAGGGGTACATGCACCCCGATGTTTATAGCAGCAATGTCCACAATAGCCAAACTGTGGAAAGAGCCAAGATGTCCATCGACAGATGAATGGATAAAGAAGAGGTGGTATATATATACAATGGAATATTATGCAGCCATCAAAAGGAATGAGATCTTGCCATTTGCAACGACGTGGATGGAACTGGAGGGTATTAGGCTGAGCGAAATAAGTCATTCAGAGAAAGTCACGTATCATATGACCTCACTGATATGAGGAATTCTTAATCTCAGGAAACAAACTGAGGGTTGCTGGAGTGGTGGGGGTAGGAGGGATGGGGTGACTGGGTGATAGACACTGGGGAGGGTATGTGCTCTGGTAAGCGCTGTGAATTGTGCAAGACTGTTGATTCTCAGATCTGTACCTCTGAAACAAATAATGCAATATATGTTAAGGAAAAAAAAAAAAAGAAGAAGATAGTGGGAGGGGAAGAATGAAGGGGGGGAAATCGGAGGGGTGGACGAACCATGAGAGACGATGGACTCTGAGAAACAAACTGAGGGTTCTAGAGGGGAGGGGGGTAGGAGGATGGGTTCACCTGGTGATGAGTATTTAGGAGGGCACGTTCTGCATGGAGCACTGGGTGTTATGCACAAACAATGAATCATGGAATACTATATCTAAAACTAATGATGTAATGTATGGAGATTAACATAACAATAAAAAATTAAAAAAATGTTCAGGAACATTTTCAAGTATACTGTATATATTTTTAAATCTCATTGTAACTTTCTTAATAATTGTTTAATTTGAAAATTCCATTCTCAATAGAGAATTACCCAAAATTAGAAGAGAAATGAAACAAACATATCTTCATGTTTATTCCAAATGTGTTTATAACACAAAATGAGTTTCTTTTACTGATACTATAGTAATGGAAAGAACAAACGTCAATGCAAATTAGTTTCTAGTAGATTATCAGATGTTTAGATTATCAGATTAAAATGCCAGGGTTTATAATATATTGTTAAATAAATAATATCTACATAGTAATAATTTATAGTTATATATTTTATAGTATATATTTATATTTAAATAGTTATGTTTAGAATCATAAATAACTTATAATTTATTCAAAATTCAAGATTTAATTTTAGTATACTTTCCTCTAACCATTATTAAGGTCCTTACAATTTATAAAACCTTTTCATACATTTTATCTTCTTACATTCTCACAACTGCTGATAATAAAAGGTATATTAATCCTATTTTATGGAAGAATATTTTGGTGACATCTCACAATAGTCACATTTACTATATATACTGTATCAATATCATATCATATTTTTTGCATCCTTTCTTATTTTATAAGATTTATATGTGTTTTTGTGTATTTCTTGAATCTGTAATTTAGAAAACTTAAGTATGCATAGCAAATACACAAAAAATAATTGATAATTACCATAGTAGGCGTTTAAGAGGGTATACCTTTTCTCACTTACTGATCCTTTCTTTCACTTTTATTGAGAAATAATTGACGTACATCACTGTATAAGTTTAAAGTGTATAGCGTGATGGCTTGATTTACATATAATGTGAAATGATTACCACAATAAGTTTAGTTAGTATCTTTCGTCCCATATAGATACAATAAAACGAAAAAATTTTTCCTTGTGATAAGAATTATTTGAATGAACAATGCCTAATTCTTTTTATATAAAAAATACCCCAGAAATTACCAAAAGAAAGACTGATTCATCCCTGTGGATCAGCTACCTCATCTTCAACAATGTTTCTAAATATCATGGGCAATATTATATTTCTCATATGCATTATTTATACCACTTCTACCTCTAGAAAGGAACTGAGGTTGATTACCAGTATACATCTATTATACGTTAGAAGGAGGCAAGAGGCAAAACCTTAGTGATTTGATTTTATAAAATTTAAGAAAGTCAGACATAATAATTTCTAAAGCAAAAAAATATATATGTGAAATTATTTTTATATGACTTCATTAATTCAGAAATTTTGTTTGCCTAGAAAATTTGTTGCATATAATATGTTGTTAAAACCATAATAAAAACTACTTTTCACATCATGAACTATCTTGCTGGTGTTTTCATTGATATGAAAGCTATACATTTTAATCTTTCTGTAAAACGAATGGAAGAATTAATATATAAAACCCAGATGATTTTTATGAATAAGGAAATGTTTAAAATGCAGACTATGGACTCTGAGAAACAAACTGAGGGTTCTAGAGGGGAGGGGGCTGGGGGGATGGGTTAGCCTGTTGATGGGTATTAAAGAGGGCACGTACTGAATGGAGCACTGGGTGTTATACGCAAACAATGAATCATGGAACACTACATCAAAAACTAATGATGTAATGTATGGTGATTAACAACAATAAAAAAACAAAAAAAAATAAAATGCAGACTATGGAGTCTTTATTCCTTTTTCTCCATTTACTATTTGCCAATTCCTATTCCTTTTAATCCAGTTTTCTCTCATGTGAAATCATAGTAATAATAGTACTTGCCTTATATGAGAGAGCTTAGCCTGATATTTGGCACAGACAACATTTTAATCTACCCTCCCTTCCCTCCTTCTTTCCCTTTCTCCCTCCTGCCCTCATTTGTAAAGTGGAGATTTTGATACCTATACCCAAGATTATTGTTCAGGATAAAATTTTATAATACATGTAATAGCATTTGTCAGCTATGAATTAGTACATTTTAGGAATTAGAATTTTAAAACTTCAAATGTTTAATTAATAAAAACTAACATTCATTGATTATTCATGATGTGCCAGGGACTTTTGAATATTTTGCATGCATTATCTTATAAAAATCTCAGAGAAATCTACTGGGAAAAGTACTATTATTAGCAACTCTTACAGTAAGTACTGTGGTGCAAACTGCTATTTAACTTGCCCAAGGTTATCTACCTAATAAAGTAGTAAACTCCATAAAGGCATATCTTGGAGATAGTACAGGTTCAGTTTCAGACCACTGCAGTAAAGGGAATATTGCAATAAAGTGAGTCAAATGAGTTTGTTTGTTTCCCAGATCATATAAAAGTTATGTTTAGGGGCACCTGGATGGCTCAGTTGGTTAGGCATCTGACTCTTGATTTTGGCTCAGGTGATGATCTCAGGGTTGTGAGATCGAGCCCGGTGTCGGGCTCCATGCTTAGTGCAGAGTCTGCCTGAGATTCCCTCTGCTCCTCCCCGCCCCCCACTCATGCTTGCTCTTTCTCTAAATAAATAAATAAATAAGATCTTTTTTTCAAAAGTTATGTTTATACTATACTGTAGTCTATTAATTGTACAATAGCATTATGTCTAAAAAACAATGTAAATACCTTAATTTAAAAATATTTTATTGCTAAAAAATACTAAACATCATCTGCACTTTTTGCTGGTGGAGGGTCTTGCTTCAATGTTGAAGGCTGCTGACTGATCAGGGTGGTGGTTGCTGGAGTTTGGGGGTGGCTGTGGCTGTTAAAATAAGAAAATAGTGAAGTTTGCCATATGCACTGGCTCTTCCTTTCATATATAGTTTTTCTGTAGGATATGATGCTGTTTGATAGCATCATGGCCACAGTAGAACTTCTTTCAAAGTTGGAGTCAGTCCTCTCGAACCCTGCCACTGCCTTAATAACTATGTTTATATAATATTCTAAACCCTTTCAACAGTGATTTCAACAGATCATTTCAACAGTCTTCACCCGCAGTAGATTCTATCTCAAAAAACCACTTTC
Organism: Mirounga leonina; assembly: GCF_011800145.1. NCBI lineage: Eukaryota > Metazoa > Chordata > Mammalia > Carnivora > Phocidae > Mirounga > Mirounga leonina. The sequence goes on along the minus strand of NW_023270377.1, from coordinate 45,373,420 downwards.
TTTGCTCATCCATAAGAAACAACTCCTCATCTGCTAAAAATTTTATCATCAGATTGCAGCAATTCAGTCCCATCTTTAGGCTCCACTTCTAATTCTAGTTCTCTACCTATTTCCACCACATCTGCAGTTACTTCCTCCACTGAAGTGTGAAGTCCTCAAAATCATCATCCATGAGGGCGGGAATCAAGTCTTCTAAACCCATATTAATGTTGATATTTTGACTTCTTCCTATGAATCACACATATTCTTAATGACATCTAGAATGACAAATTCTTTCCGAAGGTTTTCTTTTTCTTTTTTTTTAAGGTTTTTTTTTTTATTTTTAAAGATTTTATTTATTTGAGAGAGGGAGAGAGACAGCGAGAGAGGGAACACAAATAGGGGGAGTGGGGAAGGGAGAAGCAGACTCCCCGCTGAGCAGGGAGCCTGCTGTAGGGCTTGATCTCAGGACTCTGGGATCATGACTTGAGCCAAAGGCAGACACTTAAAAGACTGAGCCACCCAGGCCCCCCAGAAGGTTTTCAATTTACTTTGCCCAGATCCATCAAAGAAATCATTATGGCAGCTATAGTCTTATAAAATATATTTCTTAAATAATAAGACTTTAAAGTTGAAATTACTCCTTCATCCATGGGCTGAAGAATGAATGTTGGCATGAAAACAACATTAATCTTGTTGTACATCTCCATCAGAGCTCGTGGGCGACCAGGTATATTGTCAATGAGCAGTAATATTTTGAAAGGAATCATTTTTATTGAGCAGTAGGTTCAACAGTGGGCTTAAAATATTCAGTAAATTATGTTGTAAACAGATGTGTCCTCATCCAGGCTTTGTTGTTCTTATTCTAGAGCATAGACAGAGTAGATTTAGTATAATTCTTAAGGGTTCTAGGATATTTGGAATGGGAAATGAGCATTGGCTTCAACTTAAAGTCACCAGCTGCATTAGCCCCTAACAATAGAGTCACCCTGTACTTTGAAATGTTGAAGTCAGGCATCAACTTTTCCTATTTATGGAAGTCCTATATGGTATCTTCTGCCGATATAAAGCTATTTAATTTCATTTACATAGAAAATCTGTTGCTTAATGTAACCACCTTTGTTATTTATCTTAGCTAGGTCTAGATAACTTGCTGCAGCATCTACAATCAGCGCTTGCTGCTTCACCTTGCACTTTTATCTTATGGAGATAGCTTCTTTCCTTAAACCTCATGAACCAACCTCTGCTAGCTTCAAACTTCTTATTCAGCTTCTTCACCTCTCGGCCTTTAAAAGAACTGAATAGAGTTAAGGCCTTGCTTTGGATTAGGCTTTGGCTCAAAGGAATCTTACGGCTAGTTTGATCTTCTCTTCAGACCACTACAACTTCCGTCCCTATAAGCAATTTTCACTTTCTTATCATTTGTGTGTTCACTGGAGTAGCACTTTTAATTTCCTTTGAGAACTTTTCCTTTGAATTCACAACTTGGCTAACTCATGCAAGAGGCCTAACTTTTGACCTATCTTGGCTTTCGACATGCCTTCTTCACTAGGCTTAATCATTTCTAGATTTTAACTTAAAGGGAGAGATGTACAACTATTCCTTTCACTTGAACCCTTAAAGGCCATTGTAGGGTTATCAATTGGCCTGATTTCAATATTGTGTCTTGGGGATAGAGAGGCCTGAAGAGAGGGCGAGAGATGGGGGAATGGCTGGTCAGTGGAGCAGTCAGAATACAACATTTATCGATGAAGTTCACAGTCTAATATGGGTGCAGTTCCTGATACCCTAAAACAATTACTATAGTAACATCAAAAATCACTGATCACAGATCATTACAACAAATGTAATAATAATGAAAAAGTTTGAAACATTGTGAGAATACCAAACTGTGAAACATAAAATGAGCAGATGCTTTTCAAAAATGATGCCAATAGACTTGCTCAATGTAGGGCAAACCTTCAATTAGTGATTAGTAAAATACGGTGCAATAAAATGAGTTATGCTTTTATTAAAATTCAGGTACTATGACTGTAGAGCTTATCCTAACAAGTGTGTCATGCTACCTAAATGATCACTGCATCTACCATCATGTCATTTTTACTGTGATAATGGTCACTTCCTGTTACTGCAAATGCTTAGGCAATAGGTATAAGTACATAGCATATAGGTAAGGCAGTGTTTAATTACACATTTCAGTGAAATTCTTATGTAAGAAATTAGAATGAAAATATATTTCATTATGTATATTGAAAATGCTATGTAATTGAAATTGGTGGGCAATAATAGTTCTAAAAACTATTCTCATTTCATATCATTAAATAATTTGAAATATAACAGCATTAGTAAAATATAGCTAGTTGTGGCTAAAAAAAGGAAACAAATGAACTTAATTTTACTCTGAATAACTTTGGTTAAGATACATTTTTATAAATTTTATTTTGCTACTTTCACATTTTATTGAATTAGAAAAATTTATTACACTTAAAACAGTACAGAAAACAAATATTTAGTGATTATTAAATCATTGAACAAATAGACATGTTCTGCACGTAAGTGAAAAGTGAGCCTTTGTACTTTGAAATGCAGTTCTCTCACATTTCTTTTTTTTTTTTTTTAAGATTTATTTATTTGAGAGAGCGAGAATGAGAGAGAGAGAGAGAGAGAGTACATGACAGGGGGAGGGTTAGAGGGAGAAGCAGGCTCCTTGCTGAGCAGGGAGCCCGATGCGGGACTCGATCCAGGGACTCCAGGATCATGACCTGAGCCAAAGGCAGTCGCTTAACCAATTGAGCCACCCAGGCACCCCTATTCTCTCACATTTCTTAACTAGCATGAACTACGAAGGGAAAAAAGTATATACCAGTGAAGTAATTTTCACAACTATCAAAAATTTAAAAGAACAGTTTCAAAGGCTATTTAATTTTATTTTAATGTGTTTACAAAGGTTTTTCTTTCTTCATTGCGCATAACTTTCCTGCTTTAATAAATCTCTTTTTTCCTTTGAACAGACAAATTCTGTTATACTACCATACTGCATTCCTATTCATTTTATGTTTAAAAAAATTTTTTAAATAAACCTCACATTTTTCCAAAAACCTTAATTATGTTGTGTTAGTAAAGGTCCTTGACAAAAATTTGTATCCAATCAGCATAAGATACATAGGAAGAAAGCAGGTTTGATATAGTAGACTACAGACCAGTTGAAGATTGGCTCTAATCATAAGTTATAGATGCATAACTTGTATTTGTGTATATATATATATACACATATATATGTACACACACATATATATGTATGTATACATAACTTATGTATGTATATAAGTTATGAATCTATGACTTATATACATTTAATGTATAGACCTATTTGGGAATGTCAGCAAACATTTTTTTCTAGTGGTTTTCCAGATGATTATGTTACATAGCATTTAGTAATCAGGCCACTGATTACTCCAAACTTGGGTAAGTGACTAAGTAAACTAATGATTCTTTTCCCTGGAATTTTTGGACTTATGACTAAGTGATACAGCCATCTCTAAAAGTCTGAAGATTTTATGCTCAAAGGCTTTTTAAAACCATGTTTACTAACTACCATTTCATGTAGAAAGTCAGAAAAAAAGCTGGTTTTCTGAATACAAAAGAAGAGGGAATCAAATGTTCACAGAGACTGGTGAAACAAGGTTTTTCAAGACCAGTTTCTACTTGTTCCTGAGGCCTACCAATGTTCTGTTTTGATTCCATGAAGATTCCAGTGTCCTTATAATGATTCCTGTTCATGCCTAACTGGTTTACATTATGAGTTTGGTAAGCACATGCAAAAAAGAATACAGATATATTGTGGGCCATCACGTTTGTGTGGGTTAGGCAGTTTAAATTTGTAAGAAACACGTATCAGGTTACTTCAGCTAATGAGGAGTTATTTTAAGGAGAGACCAGATAATAAGGAAAATAAGAAACACTCCCAGCAGTCCAGAGTCAGGCATGGAGAAGTGGTGCCCTGTTCATCCACTTTCAGTTTATGATTCAGAGAACAGCTTTGGCGATCTCTTGATAATATAAGTATTGAATTCAGACATATTGCTCTGCTTCTCTAGAAATTACTTCTTCCTGTTTCTCAAGCAACTCTCAGTAACATGGAAATAAAAACTAGCAGTATATGGAACTTCAGTGGCTTGAGGGTATAATGCAAAAACTAGATGGAATATAGCAGTGTGTTTTATCAGAAAGAAACCACTGATAAAGAGCTGTGGATATGCCAGACATTTTGAGTCCTACTAGAAATGGATGTGGAAGGTGAGGAAAAGGTAGTATAACCAGTAGATTCTTAGAAGAGCTGTCCAGTAGTCTTCTATTTGGCTCTTCCTCAATTGCCCCTTAAATGCTAATGCACGCTTGGGTTCTTACTCAATTTATTCACTTTATCTGGAAGATCATAAGCAATTAAATAGCTTATATTACCATTTCTGACAATTCTGACATCTGTATCTTCAGATAGATTTTGACAGAGCTGTTGAGCTATATACAAAACATCTTACTGAATTTCTGTGCCTGGATATTTCAGCCTCTCAAATTTAGCATGTTTAATCTTGAACAAATTGTTTTTCAAACCAAACTCTTAGTCCTCTTCTATACTCACTATCCATGTACTCACCACAGCTTAAAAACTGAGAAACAGCTTGAAAACTGAGAAACATCACAGAAACCTCTTATATTTGGGATTAATCAATAAATCCTTATCAGTTGAATGTTTCTGATTTCCAGTCTCTTCATACCATTGCTACAATCATAAGTGAGCACTAGATCATCTTTCATTTACATTTTTGAGAGTAAATGAATAGAGTTCTTAAGAGCATGAATTCTGGTGCTACACACCTGGGTTCTATTTCCAACTATACTACTTACTTACTCTATAATCTTCATGTCTCTGTGCCTTAGTTTCCTAGACTAAAATAGAAAAAAAAAATGTAGTACCTATTTCAGGTTTCTTCGGAGGAGTAGATGTGAATACATGTAGCGTTTAGAATTTTGCCTGAGAGTTGAGTAAGGGCTTCATTAATTTTAAGAGCTTCATGATTTTTATTTTGCATTCCTCTTCCTGTGATTCCATCTCCAGTCTTTTCAATTCTTCTTCCATAGTGCTGTTCTAATTCTCAATCCAAAAGTAAAACTTGACCTTCTCAAAACCTTTAATTGATCTTCATTGCATACATCATAGTATCCTGAGCCTGTTGTATGGCACGCAGTGTCCTTCATGGTTTGGCCCAGCCTGCTAATCCAGCATTGTCCGTCAAGAACCGACACTTTAGTATAATGATCTAACAGGGCTTTCCTGGGCATATACTGTTTCCTGCCTGGTGCTTTTCCTTGCATGTATTCCACTTCCTTCCCTCACCTCTCTGTTGAATTTCCTCAGTTTTTCTAGGAAATCATATTTATTCACTATGCCTTCAACTATACTTTTTTCATTTCTTCCTTTGATCTTCATTTCTTCTGTGATATCTTTCCTGATTCCTGTCTAAAAAGACCCATATTTCAAGACTTCCGGATTACTTGATTTTTTAACTAGTCCTTGAATTATGGTTCTATGTTAAGACAGAGATCTGTGAATTGGACAGTTTTTTTTTTTGTTTTTTGCTTTTTTCATTTTGCTGTAATCAATGGGAAGTTATTGAAGGATGTAGAGCAGCAGAGAATCATATTGAAATGATATTTTAAGAAAATGTATCCTTGAGGAAAAAGTAGGCTAGAATAGAGCAGAGAGCCCCGAATTGTCTCAGTTCCAGGTCCATACACATCTCAGTAATTTTTAAAGGCCCTCCCAGACCAAAAAATACCTAATGGTTCTGTTTATTAAGGAGTTATGTCCAAGCCACAGAATAGTAATAGTTCACATGGCCTCTAACAAATGTTATATTTCCCTTGAAAATTTAAAATATCCTGGGTCGTCCCAGTGAGTTCAGTGTGGTATCCCAATGTACCTCAGGTCGTATGTTTTAACCACAAGATCAGAAGTATGTAAACAGGAAGACTGGAAACTGGAAGACCAGTTGAAATAGGGTTGATAAACTAGGACCCATGGGTCAAATCTGACTCACTGCCTGTTTTTATAATTAAGTTTTCCTGAAATACAGCCATGCTCATTTGTTTATGTATGATTTTCGTGCTAGAACAACAGAGTTGAATATTTGAGGAGAGACCATATGACCCACAAAGCTGAAAGTATGTATTATCTGGCCCTTTACATACAAGGTTTGCCAGTCCCTAACTTAGAAGTTTAGTCCAATATCAAATTATGATGTCCTAAAAGTCTGAACAGAAGAGCAGACTTTCATTTTTATTTTATTTAATTCACACACATTGAATATGATATGTCAGACACTCTGGGGAAGTTATGAGAGATTTGTAATTAAGTTTATATTCTATCGATTAAAATTTGAAATCATGGCAATTTTAGGTGTTTAATATTTTTTTTCTTAAGCTCTCTTATTAAGTGTCTCAGGAAATTATATTTCTACTAAGGGTCAATTTGTTAATCATAACCATCCCTTTTAAAGATAATTTTGAAATTAGTTTCTTTCACAGCAAAGCTAATGTGCTGACATCTTCAGGAAACTCAGATTGTACCCTCTGTTTGCTAATGTTATCAATATAATTTTAAGTAACAGATAAGAAAGCCAGCTCAAAACATATTCTGATAAACTTGTTCCCTGAACGGCCTGTGATGATATATTAACTTAGGAGAAATTTTCTTTAGAAAGCATGCTTATTTAATACTTCCAGGCATAATTGAAAATATCCCTTTTCTATTCTAAAAATAATTTTAGAGACTGCAGATAATATAATCATCCCATAAAACTGTCATTGGTCCTTTTCCAAACAGCTTGTGTCATTTATTACTCCTGGCCCATTCATACTCACTTCTGGGTTTCAAAAGTACTCTGCAAATAATGCATCCAGATTTATGGATATAATCTTAGGGGTTTGCAGTATTTTTGTAGAATTGGCATGATACCTAAGCCAGGTATAAATATAAAGTATTTGACATTATAGATAAAATTCAGCTTTGAACCTTACTCTATCTCCTATAGGAAAAGTCTGCATTTGGTTGTGTGTGTGTCTTTCTGTGAATGAGAACATAAGAACCTTTCAGCCTCCATAATTATGTAAACCAATTCTTGGTTCTGTTTCTCTGGAGAACCCTGAATAATAGAGGATAAATTAATAGAGTGTAAATAGGAAATTAGGAATCAGAATGCTAAAAAGTAGATTGGGTCAGCTCATGGAAGGTCTTTAATGTCATATTAATGGACTTAATGTACTTCTGTTAGGTAATATGAACACATCAGAAGTTTCTAAGAAGGGGTGTTACATTAAAACACACACACACACACACACACACACACACAACGTTTTAGGAAAATCCCTTAGGCAAGAGTGGACTGAGATATGGTGATGATGAGAATGCTACCGCAACAGACTCAGTAAAACTGAAATGAGATCAACAGACCTGGACAAACCATGGGCTAGAGAAGATCAGAAAAATAATTCCAGTCATTGATTTTAATCTTAGGTGGGAGTGGAGATGGTAATACTATTCATTGAGCTCAAAGGACTAAGGAGACTATCAGAGCATAGGGAATGGAATGAGCAAATACTTGCATATAGGTTGCAAAGATGCCTATAAACCAAACCTAGCCCATTATTTTTTTTTTCTAATTTGCCTGACAGGTTTTTAAATTTTTAATTTTTTTGTTGACTCAAAAATTGTGACCATTAGTGCAATTTTTTTTCTATTTTGGACATTTTAACATAAAAAAAGGATGAATTGCCTTCTTGCAGTTTAGCAAATCAGTGGAGCTGAGTAGCAGCCACCTCTGTCAAACAAAGCATGGTCATGACTCTTTCACAGATCCCTTTCCTAGACCCTGAGACCCAGGCAGAATCAGGAGACATCTTGTAATTTTCGTACATTCCATGACTATCTCAACCACAGTTGTGGATTGAGCATCTGCCTTAGATTCTAAGTAATCTGATGTAAGGGACCACTCTGTATACACCCTAAGTGTTTAAGGCAGAGCCAGGATCTTGCAGGCACCATAACTTATTTGGTTGAACTAAATCTTTAATGACTATAAAATGGAAAGACTGATTACAGCCTGGCCTTGTTAATTTCTAATCCCAGGTTGTTTAGCAAGGGTCTTATCTTTTTTGAGTCTCAGTTTCTACATGGGTGAAATAAGGATAATAATAGTACCACCTCAGAGGGTGGTTTTGAGGATTTTATGAGCTATCCATGTAAGAGGTGCTCAACACCTTGTTTCAAACAATGACTAAGAGAGTTTAGCCATAATACAAGATAAAGTCAAATCTAACATGTAACCACCTTGTGAAAAAAATGAAAAGAGCAAAATTACAGCCTTCTAAATTGCAAGCCTTTCAACTTCTTGGGCAAGTTTTCTGTTGTCCATAAACACAAGCAAAAATAACTTTACTTGCCTAAGGATGTAATCAAATAGTTTTCCTGTGCTTAACCCATCAAAACTTTCACCATATAATGAAGTGTGACAATTTTGAAAAGTATACCATGCAATAGTTTGGAAAATTTTGTCACAAGAGCAGTTGGCTGGCCTTATACCCACTTATATATATTTAGGGTGAGTGCCAGGGGCTTGTTGCTTATTATTTTATTTTGTTTGTATACTATGAATGCAATTTAAAAATTCATATTATATTTTCAGCAAATGACAGATGTTGAAATTCAAATGAATGCATTATAGGCAATAAATAGTTCTCATTTATATATTAATACATTATATTGTTATATGTATAAATAGAACATTTGAAAAAAAGTATCCACATCACCAAGAAGAATAAAAGTTACTATAATCTAATATATATTGAAATACTATTTTAATATTTGGATAAAATAATTGTTTAATGAGAATATTGTGATGGGTATTAAAAGGATTTAGAACATCTCAAAAACTTGAAAAAAATAAATTTTTTCTAATGTACTTTATTATTTTTTTTAAGTTTTATTTATTTACCTGAGAGAGAGCAAGAGAAAGCGAGAGAGAGAAAGAGAGAGAGGGAAGGAGAATCAGACAGCCCACTGAGTAAGGAGCCCGACGTGGTGCTCAATCCCAGGACCCTGAGATCATGACCTGAGCCAAAGGCAGATGGTTAACCAACTGAGCCACCCAGGTGCCCCTCTAATGTACTTTAATTTCACGAGCACCCCTTTAACATCCCAGGCCTTCTTGCTCTTTTTTTTTTTTTTAAGATTTTATTTATTTATTTGACAGAGAGAGACACAGCAAGAGAGGGGACACAAGCAGGGGGCATGGGAGAGGGAGAAGCAGGCTTCCCGCTGAGCAGGGAGCCTGATGCGGGGCTCGATCCCAGGACCCTGGGATCATGACCTGAGCCGAAGGCAGATGCTTAATGACTGAGCCACTGAGGCACCCCCTCTTGCTCTTTTTTTATTAAATATTTATTTATTTTAGAGGGAGACAGAGAGTGCTCTCCCAAGCTGGTGAGAGAATGGGGGGGAGGGGCAGAGGGAGAGAATCTTCAGATTCCCTGCTGAGCTAGGAGCCTGACATAACCCATGAGATCACGACCTGAGCTGAAACCAAGAGTCCATGGCTTGACCTACTGAGCCACCCAGGTGCCCCCTTCTTGCTCATTTTTAAATGAAGTAAAATGAAGTGAGAATATATTTGATTTTGCTCTTTTCTCTAATTTGTTTCCTTCTCTTGATTACCAGATAAAATTTAGATTTTCTATAACTGGAAATGAAAATCCGTTGTTTGCAAACTCTCTTAATTTCAGACTTGACTACAGCAGAGCACTTAAAAGAGCTTCTTTTTAAAAGGCACTGACACTGAATCAGAAGGTGATCTCATCTCAGTAGAGACAGCAGAATTAGACCCATTAACTTCAATTGGAATTGAACAGCCACCCTGGGAAAGCTTGCCTAAGTGAAAATGAGTATAGTCGAATTTAAGGCAAGGTGTATGAGAACATCTGAAAGTGTAATGTGATGCAAAGTATTTCAATGTGGCCTATTAGTCACACCTAGAAGCCTGTTTTAAAAGTCTAGACAAACAATAAAAATAGCTATCAGAGAAAATAAAGAAACATTCTAGATGCCCATGGGATTTTCCTTTAGTGGGGAAATGATTTAAACTAACCATAAACCACCCCTCCACTATCAAATAATTTTAAGATGGTTAATTTTAGTAGAGAAGTCACATTTAAATATTTTCTTAAAATGTGGCCATATTATTCCTCAGAGCCTTATGGCTTTACCCTGCTGTAGACAAGAAACATTAAAGACAAACAAAAAATCCCTTAAGCACCTAATTTAAAAGCTTTGGGAGAATGTGTTATTTAAAGAGATTTCTTTTCCCAGTTTTGGAAACAAATAATTGATCTCTCATTGTACTTCTGCAAACTCAGAGCTTTATGTGTATATATTGCTATTTTTTCTATTTGTTGGAAGAGGTGTTACTTACAGGTAGATTATATAACCATCCACCTCTATAGGCACATACTTCTACTGATGCATGTTTCTACTGATATGTCCATCTCTATATATTTGGGAGGAAATTCCTAGAAAAGGTTATGTTAAAAGGTAAACTAAGGCACCACATTTTCAGGAGTTTATTTGAGTATATGTCCCTTAGAATCAGGCAGTGCCAAACCAAAGGTCATTAGGAGAATTCCACTGATAGTAGCAGGAGCTGGTTTTGGGGGGGGGGGGGGGGGGGGGGGGGTATAGGGGGGTTTATATAGAAGATGAAGCAGCAAAGCAAGAAATTGATTAACCATAGGTAAAGCAGTTGCTTATTTGGGAAAGTTGGCTGTTTGTGATTGGTTGTTCTTGTTTGATTTTCTCAGATTTGAATGCATTGACTCTGGCTTAGGTTTTGATTTGCTTACATAGGTTACCAAGGCATTAGAACTATCTCAGTCTAATGGCCTCCCTGTTTAAATACTTCAGCAGTTAGCAGACCAGAAGCAATGTTTCTGCGCCTGTAACCTCTTTCCATTTCCTGCCATGTGGGGATTAGGGCACATCTGGTTCCCCTGCAGAGTACAAGAGACTCCCTTGGCACTGATTTATTTAACTTCCTAATTTCAACTAAACACAATCATCCCCAGGATCAATGGAAGAAGGAATTTGAATCTTACAGAAGCGTGAGATTGAACTACATGCACTATAATGGTAGAGAATGGGGCAAACCATTAAACTGTTGAGAGAATTTAGGCAACTCTTGATTTGGCATCTTTACCTAACTTGTTATGTTCCATACTTGTGTTTGCAAAAAATTGTTTTTCCATGGAGATGAAACACCAGAGAAAACTGAAAGAGATTAATTTGTGAGATCAGACTAGGAACATAAAACCTGCAAACCTGGAAAAGTGATTCAAGGTAAATGCAAAAAGTTGTTTAGAAAGTGTCTAGACAATGCAAGTGCAAAAGTCAAGGTTATACTTTAGAGTCAGATGCTCAGTCTGAAGAATTAAAGACATCAAAGACATATTTGGTTATGATAATAATTACAGTAGTATCAGTGTTTTGACCAGAGATATTGCCTATGATTTGAAGGACATTTCATGAGAAAAGCATCAATCACTTTTATGGTATGGCAGCACCTGATAACAAAAATATATATTGTAGCATTTTTCATATTTATCAGAAAAAATAAAAATAGACTAATGAGGCTTACATAGTTCTCTGTATAGCCAGTCATCAGCCACTTTTATTTATTTATTAATTTTTGGAATTTACCAATATCTCTTAACATTGTATGTTGAAAATACAAATACAGGGAAGAGAAAAATTGATGAATTTATCTCAAACATATTCTTATTTATATTTAAAGGAGGGAGTAAAAGCAAAAGAACTACTTTGGGAAATTACATCTATTTATGACACATCCATTTTTACTTTGCCATGTCTAGCTATAAAGAACTCCATTAGAAATACAAATTAAAAAAAAAAAGCTGGTTACACTGATCAGAAAAATGAATTTGTGTCAAAATCAAATGCCTATTTTTAGAATACTTTTAAAATGTCAACATTACCAAATTAGTTAATATACATGTTTTAAAAAATGTTGATCTGTGTGACTAGTAATAAAAATAGTGCCCCTTTTATTATCCCTTATAACCCCTTATTTCTGCTCCCCAGAGACAACTGCACTGACCATTGAACTCTTCTACCTCCAGATTGCTAAATAATACCTTTACACTGACATTTTGGTGGTTTTTCGATATTAGGCCTTTTCCATGGCCTCTTACTATAGAAGATGGGGGTTCTCTCCCTTGTTATACTCCCTAAATAGTCTCATTTCCATCTTCTTCAGATATATCACATGTGTTTTGGAAAGCTAATATTTATTGCTTAAATGGTTTCTAATGGAGATGTCACATTGAATACTCTGATTGCATTTCTTTTGTGTAATGTGTTTTTCCTTGAATTAGCATTTATCCCCCTCATTGGCTTAATTGCTACTAACAAATTCCAAAAATGTCCCATAAAATTCCCCTCAAATGTAATCAAACATGTATGGTAAACTACCATTTTTATTTTTTCATGTTTTTTATTATTTTGCATACAATAATTTCCCATAACATTTTCCAGTGTTTTATTACTATTTTGGCCCAACTTGGACCATTTGTTTTAAGGCCTGTTGAATATCCAGACTTTATTTCTTCCAAATTTTCTTTGCCTCATTTAGTAATAATGGCCACCCTTTCTGGGTTCCTCTAGGATGTATGAGGTTTCAGGCAAAGTACTATGTTGTGGGCTTCCTCTTTATATAAACAATGCCATTTAAAAATATATAACAGAATTCATAGACTCCTTTGAATTATAGTGACATTGATGAAAATTTAAGATAATTAGTAGATAGAATTATTACTCATTACTCATGAAGCTTTATCACCCATTGTGTTGCTTTTGAATACTGGTTTTCAAAGACTATCTCATAGGTTGGTATTGTGCTTAGTTGATGACTACAAAAACACATCTTACTTAGGGAATGCAGGAAAATAGGAATGTTAATTAGTTTTCTTGGCATGTTGAATTTATCATTCAACATGTATAGTGTAGTGTAATTGCAAAACAACACATCTTCCAACCTTATCTCCTCTTGAAGTCTAGCCAGAACTATTTCATCCCTAAAATGTGATCTCTTACAATGTTGACCACATCCCTGTCTTTCATCATATTGGGTGGATGCTTATGGGAGACAAGACAAAGAAAATACATTCTCCTTTCACATGGTTTAAAATCTACCTGGGAGAATACATCATCAATACAGTGATTGAGGCAAGAGAGGACATCAATTAGAAAGGCCTGTTAAAGGGGCACCTCGGTGGCTCAGTCGGTTAAGCATCTGCCTTCAGCTCAGGTCATGATCCCACATTGGGCTCCCTGCTCCATCAGGAGCCTACTTCTCCTTTTCCCTCTCCCCCTACCCCTGCTTGTGCTCTCATACTCAGGAGACTGCTTCTCCCTTTCCCTCTGCCCCTCTACCCTCTCTCTCTCTCTCTCTCTCTCTCTCTCTCTCTCAAATAAATAAGTAAAAGCTTTAAAATGAAAAAGAAAAAGAAAGAAGAAAGGCCCATTGATATTGTAGAGCAGTGTGGCCTTGTACCCTCAGAGGAAATAGGGTGCAGACACTCATGGAGAAATACTTGATATGTGTCACAGAGCGTGGACAAAGGGTTGGGTTAATGTCCTACATCTTAGCACCTGAAGACATACAAGGTAAGGGATTCCTGATTCCACCTCTGCTGCCTATAGGTGCTTTGACAAGAGGTGGCATCACACTTAGCACACTGACCAAATGAGAGCCAGAGTAGGGCCCACTAACAAACACAATTCTAGTCCAAAGGCCAGCCATGGACAGTTGGTAGTACAAAGTACTGAACTTATCTTGTCCCCAGTATAAGAGTTCTGCAAAGTCCATCTGCAACAAGCTGGAATCCCAGATTAAGGAAAAATATCAAGGTGTTAGGTTTACTCATGTGTTGATTGCTTTTTCTTCTTTCTTAAAGCACATATGTATGCTAATAAGAATTAGCTATTAAGAACAGAAAAATGAAAATGCAGAAAAAACATGGTGGATAATGGCTGCATGAAAGCATGTGGTAGGTTAGTGGGTGGGATCAAGGTCAAAAGTGATGGGTTGGCCTTGATATAAGCAGAATGTCTTCCACTGTAACAAAAAGGGAAGCAAAGAATATAGGAATGAATTCTGGAATATGTTAGGACAATGAGGTAGCACTTATTTGATTGCACCTGTTTTTCCAGTGAAATATAAGAGACATCATCAGATGAAAGAATGTGTTGTAGGCTTTGATGTTAGGGGTCTGAGGAGAGAGAAGGAAGACTATTAAGTAAAGAAAGGTGTGTTCAAGTCCTTATTATTAAATTAAATACATAGTGCTTTTAAGAATATCTTTAATTATAGTAAAAAGAGAGGAGGGATGGGTGATGAACCATTGAAAATGGCATTGGTCTGGTCATTGTCATCTATCTCCTTATGTTAGTCACTTGAGAGATAATCCAAACCCTAATGAATCCCAATTTACTCATTCGTAGAAGTAGGCATCAGGCAAAATCAGTCTGTTTCTTTTAAATTCTCTTATTTTCTCAATAAGGTTTCTGATTCTGGGTAACATTAAGCTTTGTTTCAGATGATGGGGAAGATAAATTATTCAGTACAAGTGTAAATGGATGCTCGCTTCGGCAGCACATATACTAAAATTGGAACAATACAAGTGTAAATGGTATGTAAGTCAAGTCATAGAGAAAGGAATACATACGAAATTTTCAGAGGAAAGTGAATAGACCAATAGTAACAAAGGCTTTACTATCTGGAAGCTCGTAGTTCCAAAGCATGGGTAAATTTATAACAAACTCTTTATTAGCCTGATGATTATTGGGCATAATGGCATGGCGTTAAAGGTAAAAATCTAGAAATAATTCCTTCTTTGCAATCATTTTTGGTAGGCACTGTGAACATATCTTGCACTCAAAAGGGAATGAATTATTCCCTTAGTCTCCATATAAGTGCTCAATCTTTAAAAGCTTAAATCAAGAATATGCAGATATAGCACAGATTGAAATAACTCTAAGATTTATTGGCTATATGTTTGTTGCAGAATTTCAAAGCGCTTATTAGAGTTCACATTTATTTATACAACTCAAATATCACCTTTGCAAACTATAAACATTAGTGCCCACTTCCATAGGGCACTAGCAAACTATAAACATTAGTGCCCATTTCTTTCCAAAAAACATGCAGCTGTAAGATATCTAGGTCTCTACCCAAGAAGTGGTATCCAATGTCACATTATGGATTAAGATATCTTCTTCAAAGAGAGGAATGGAATTGTTTCTTATCAAGAAAATCATGTCTTCCAGGCTCTCTGTAGTAATAGCAAAAAATATCAAAAACATAAATATAAACTAAGCCTCATAGAAGGAGTAATACATATAGAGTAATAAGTAAAAAATCATTTCAGTATTAGCAACTGAAATACTAACATACTTCCTAAATAATATTTAGGAGATAAAAATTATTTCCTAAAGAAATAAACTTTTCTTTCTTTTTTATATATAATAAAATATTTGCTACAGATTGACCTGAATTATTACTTTAAAATCATTGGTTGAGTTATATTATTTCACATTATATGCTCACTACAAAATTATTTTTAAGTCATTGAATAACATACAATTATGTATACAGCCTCTTCTATGCAAATGTAATTTGAAATATAATCAAAATATTACATATTTTATAAGTAAAGAAAAGGGTAGGAGCATTGTTTGTTTATAGAATTCTTATGCTTGGAACTTGCAAGCAACATTATTTGGGAAAGACATGGGTGATGATACTGTAGTCATTAATTTTGATTGCATCACACCATGCACTGATTTGTATATGTGTAGAAACTCGTGAGGGAATTTTTTTTTTTTTAAAGATTTTATTTATTTGACAGAGAGACACAGTGAGAGAGGGAACACAAGCAGGGGGAGTGGGAGAGGGAGAAGCAGGCTTCCCGCTGAGCAGGGAGCCCGATGCGGGGCTCCATCCCAGGACCCTGGGATCATGACCTGAGCCGAAGGCAGACGCTTAACGACTGAGCCACCCAGGCGCCCCTCATGAGGGAATTTAAATGGGAATTTAAAATGACTTACTGTGGAAGAAAGGTGATGCACTCCAGGAGAAAATGTCCTTAATAGAACATACTATATTTTTATTTGGAAAACCGTATCTGGAAATACTCAAAGCAGCCAGCTGTGAAAGCTTTCTTCAAAAGAGCAAATATGAAATTTTCTTTTCAAATGATTTGAAAGAAGGTACATTCTGAATACTTATATATCAAAGAGACCAGAAGCTTTAGAAATGTCTAAAATATACATGTCCTATAAAGTTATCCTCAGATATTTGTGTCTGAGAAAAATCAAAAGTACATATAGGGTTTTTTCAAAAGTTTGTCTTCTGTACATATCTTTTTGATATGTAAGTTGATTTGAAAATATTTTTTGGAGATGTTCTCTAACATAGACCCTGTAATTTGACTTGGAATATATATGAAATTTTTAATATGAATAATTTTTTAAAAGCAATGACTCTTATTAAATATATTTAGCAATTACCCAGCTTTCAAATTTGTTTCTCTCTCATCAAGAATAAGACACAAATGTAAAGGTTGTATTTTTAGTAGCAGCTGCATAATTTCATTACAGATAGGTCTTTGCTTTTCCCTTTTATTTAAAATAGAACAGTTATTTTATAATGTTATTTTCCTCCATATTATGAAAATATAATGATGTGGGGAATAAAGGCAAAAGAAATGTAGATAAAATTAAATTTTCTCCATCCAGAAAGTTCTCTTGTACTTGTCAATCCCTCTACCAATATAGTTATTTGAATAATGTCAAGATTAAAAGAGGACGTTGCTCAGTTTTATATCATATTGCCATAATATAACATTACTAATAGTGATTTACAAGACAAAACTGAATAACTGCTCTTCTAAAACAAGTATAATGCAAAGAATAACGTGAGACAAAGCACTAAATTGTGATTTGGTGTGTGAGCCAAATGAAATATGTGGCTCAAACTCCCAATTCACTATTGTATGGAAATAAATTATCCTTGTTACCTGTAGCATCATTTAGATGAGATGAGTGTATTGGGTGAAAACTTTGTTTTATGTGTTTTTGTTTTGTCTTGGGATGTCTTCTTTCTGTTGACTGCATAATGGTGTGTTACATGGGCAACAGAGAGATTGAGCTCATAGTTTTAGAATCTGATCGATACAAGCCAGCTTTGTGGATTAACTGCTAGAGGTCCATTAAACTGTTGATCAATTTGTGTTTATCAACTTTGCATTGGGTCCCCTACAAAACCACCTGAAGGCACTCTTTGTCTTGTTAATTTGTGAAACATGGTTACTTTATTACAGTACCAATGAATGATGGCCTCTCTTTCTTGTTTAACACAAGTTTGTCCATGTCAAATCTTCAACCTCATCCTGGAAGTACTCCCACTTTCTTTAAATCTATACATTATGTAAATGTCTCTTTGTAAACAAAAATCTTTACTTTGTATAACAATGAACATTTTAGGACAACTGTGACATGATAAAATTTAAAAATTAACCATATGTAGTAAGAGTTTTAAAACAATGGAAAACAAAGCAACAAACATTCAAAAGTCAGCTGGTTTTAACTTCCATGATAAGACTTCAAAACAGATTCTAACTCAAAGATGTTCTCTCTCAAAATTGTTAAACCTTCTCTGGAAACTCTTTCTGTGTGTGCTCAGCATTATCTGCACAACCTACTTATAATCCTTTTCTCCCATTAGTTCCTTCCTTCAACTTTGGAAATATGCTACCATTTTTTCAGGAAAGAATAATTGCATTGCAAAACTGTTAGATCAGAAAGCAGATCTACAGAAGCTGAATTCTTAATTTGGTTTAAAGCAGAGTTAGAGATTTTAATTAAGGATTCTTTCAGAGGCAGACAGAAATATGCAAGAGAACTCTAAATTTTGCTAGTATTTATTCTCCTTAACAGCCAGATCTCCAACAACTACTTTGTGTAATTTTTTATAACATTTCATTTAGGAAACATGGTTAATATCAGCAGGAGAGGAAAAAGAAGATTGATTTAATAACTCTTTAAAACTTTTAAAATTATCTTGAGAAGTGAAGAAAAGTAGGAAGTAAACTGCATAAGTTCTCTTTTAAAAGTCTTTTAATGGTAGACATGAAAATAGAATAAAAATTGTAACAAAATAAAAATAAATACACAGGAGACTTCAGGGGCGCCTGGGTGGCTCAGTTGGTTAAACGGCTGCCTTTGGCTCAAGTGATGATCTTAGGGTGTTAACAGGATTTTGTGTCTCCTTAATGCCTGAGATTCTTGGTCATGCTGCTTCAGAGAATGAAGAGGTAGACCAGATGAAGAGTGCTGGGCAGCAAAGCAAAGTTTATTGAGCAAGAGTACAAAGCTCCCAGAGAGGGAAGGGGACCTGAGTGGGTTGCCTCCCTAGTTTCTAAGTTTAGGGGTTTTAATGAGCTCTTTTGCAGAGCTATCTTAAGCAATCAGGGTGTGTTGAGTCATGCCAATCAGGGCTTTAGTCTCATATCTGTCTGCCTATTAGGTTAATGTCCTCGTGCTGATGGGTTGTTTTTTTTTTTTATTTCTGACATCTGGGGGCTTAGGTCTTAACTGACCCTTGCCCACGATATTGACAAATGCTTTTGTGGTGAATTGTCTTATTTTAGGACGTTTTGCAGAAGTCATTTCTGCAAAGGCTTCAAAGCCAAATGTCAATGTGGTCCTGTCTAAGCTGTAAAACAGGATGTCAGTGCTATTTTATTTTTAGCTGTCCTGACTCCATAGTTTTTTGTTTGGTCCCTGGCCCTGACCACCTAACTGTCCAACTAACTCCTAACAGGGTTCCTGAAATTGAGCCCACACTAGGCTCCCTGCTCAGCGGGCAGTCTGCTTCTCCCTCTCTTTCTGCCCCTTCCCCCCACCAGTGCGCACATGTGCTCTCTCTCAAATAAAATCTTTAAAAATAAATAAACAGGATACTTCAAAATTACACTTCAGGAAATTTTCAAGCACTATTTAGCAGTAGAGCCATGAACTGAAATGTTAAAAGAGCCTCATCTACTTTTTTAATAGATAGCTTCAAACTAGAATTAGGGAGTTTGGACAGAAAAAAATGAAAGAGTAAAATAGCAAAAATAGAAAATAGGCAATATATAGTTTAAATATTTACAAGATATTCCAACTGTCTTTCTATTACTGACTTTTAGTTTAATCTTATTGTGATCTGAGAACATACTTGGTATGATTTCTATTCTTTTAAATTTGTTAAAGTCCAGAATGTGGTCTGTTTGAATATCAATTAGATAAAAATTGACTTCTTTACATAGCTGAACTGAATTTAATTGACATTATAAAAAACTTGACTCCTGAATAAAACACATTTTTGTCAAGCTTACATGGAACATTCACCAAATAGACTGCATTCCAGATAGCTGGAAAATCCCCAGATGTTGAAAATTTTAAAAAATACACTTCTAAATAACCAACATGTCAAAGAAGTCTCCAGAGAAATTGAAATATTTGAACTAAATGGAAATGAAAAATAATACTTATCAAGGACACCAGATGGCTCAGTCTGTTAAGCATCCAACTCTTGATCTCAGCTCAGGTCTTGATCTCAGAGTCCTGAGTTCAAACCCTGCATTGGGCTTCATGCTGGGTGTGGCGTCTACTTAAAAAAAATACTTACCAAAATCCATGGAATATAGTGAAAGCAGTGCTTAGATAGAAATTTATAGCACTAAATGTAAATACCTAAAATAAAAAACCTAAGCTTGTACCTTAGGAAAATAGAGAACATTTTTTTTTTAATTATTATGTTATGTTAATCACCATACATTACATCATTAGTTTTTGATGTAGTGTTCCATGATTCATTGTTTGCATATAACGCCCAGTGCTCCATGCAGTATGTGCCCTCTTTAATACCCATCATCAGGCTAACCCTTCCCCCTACCCCCCTCCCCTCTAGAACCCTCAGTTTGTTTCTCAGAGTCCATAGTCTCTCATGGTTCATCTCCCCCTCTGATTTCCCCCCTTCATTCTTCCCTTCCTGCTATTTTCTTCTTCTTCTTCTTTTTTTTTTTTAACATATACTGTATTATTTGTTTCAGAGGACAATTTTAACCTAAAAAAGCAGAAGAAAAGAAATAGTAAAAGAGCAGATGTTAATTAACAACATTGAAAGCAGGCAAACAGTAAATTTAAAAATCAAAAGCTGTTTTCATGAAAAGATCATTAAATTAATAAACCTTGAGCAAGGCTAATTAAGAAAAAAGAAGACACAAATCATTAGTATAAAAAAGGAAAAATGAATGAGGCCATTTCATGGAAATTCAGAGGGTAATAAAGGAATATTTGTATGCCTGCAAATTTGATAACTTAGGTAAGATTAACAAATTCCTTGACATATACAAACTACCAAAATTCACAAAAAGAGAAATAGATAATTTTAGTAAGTCTATATTCATTTTAAATATTGAATCAATAATCAAAACCTTCCAAAAAAGACATCACCACACCATAATGGTTTCCACTAGTAAATTATACCAAACATTAAAGGAAGAAATGATATAGATTCTTCATAATCTATTCCAGAAAATAAAAGCAGAGGGATACTTAGAATTCATTATATGATGCTGGTATTATTACCCTAATATTAATCATGTCAGATTGTTTGACAGTACTGTTCAGGTCATCTATATCCTTGCTGATTTTCTGCTTGATCTATTAGTTCCTTGATGTAGGAAAGATGTTGGGTTCCAGAGCCAACAGCCAAGAAAGAATTCTCAAGACATCTTTTGCCTTTGCCGGGAATGGCCAGCAATCCCTGTACTGAGGGATGAAAGATTACTCCAACCTTTGCTGTGAAAGAGAGGAGAAGGCAAGGGGGTCAATGCTCAGAGATGAAGACCCTTTGCTCTTTTTTGCTCCTGCTTTTATTGGTCCTTCAGGATATCCACAAATCCTTATCACTGTTTCTCAAGCATGTGATGTGTGACAGGGGGTCTTACTGGAACTAGGAGGGTCTCTTTACAGGAAAGATATGATATTCTAACCTGTATGTTCTACGAGTTCTGCTCAACATAGCCTAAGGGACAATGCATACATCTCTTAGATCACAGGGTGGCTCTTTGGGGTAAGAGAGGTTGGGGAAGGCAACTCCCCGAGGCATTCCTACGGCAGAGTGGTCACACGGGCCTTGGCATTCCAAAGGCCCATGCTCTTCTTTGAAACCCTCCTCACCCCCAGAGGCCTCCATGTTACATTTTAGCAAGCCCAGGTATTATGGCTGATTTCCTGCTCTACACCAACCCCAACAATCTCTGGTGCAAAAAGGTGGTTTTATTAAAGCCCAGGGACAGGACCCGTGGGCAGAAAGAGCTGCACTGAGGTCATGAGGAGTGGCCAATTATATACCTACAAGTTGCGTGGGGGTTAGGGATAGCATAAGTCTCTAAGGAGTTTTGGAAACAAGGTTTCCAGGACCTTGAGGGGCTAGTGATTGTTAAGAAAAGGTCATTTATTACTGTCTAATAAAACCTTGGTCATGAGACCCTTCAGATGTATATCTGTGGGTCATATGCTTGGGGAATGATTGCTAACATGTATCTTGTGGGGGTAGAGATAAAGGAAATTTCCAAAGGAATTTTTATATGTTAAAGTAGATTTACAGGATCCTGGGGATTAGCTAAGATTGACTTTTGCCCTTAGCAAAATATTAACATCCAGGCAGCTGAGTCCCTAGAGGAATGTCACTCTGCCTGTTTCAATGACTTGTGAATGGGATGAAAGTAGTAAGGAAATTTAATTTTTCTTTTGCCTTTGTTTCCCACATCATTACTGACAGAAGGATGTTAATGTCTCCAACTGTATTGGTCAGTTTGTCAATTTCTCTTAAATTGTTAAATGTTTTCCTTATATATTTTGACATATTTAGGATTTATCATTATGCAATGCCCTGCTCATCTTATCCCTGATACAATTCACCATTCTTAATGGTCAGCTTTGTCTCAAATTAATAGTTACTCTAGCTTTTTTTTCAGCATTGAATATCTTTCTTCATCCCTTTACCCTAGCCAGTCTGTGTCTTTATATTTAAAGTGCTCATCTTGCAGATAGCAAATTGTTGGGTCTTGTGTTTTATTTACCCTGACATTCTTTGTCTTTTCATTGGTGTATTTAGACTATTTACATTTAAATTATTATTTATATATTTTGATTTAATACTTACTGTTTATAGTTGTTTTTTATACATTGCATTTATTCTGGTTTTTTTCCTCTTCCTTTTCTGACTTCTTTGGTATACAATTTCATTCTCTCTCCCTTCTTATCAAAATAATTATACTCCAATGTTTTAAAAAAAATTGCCTTCAAATTTACAATATACAGTTTTAGCTGATCTAAATCTATTTTCAAATAACACTATACTAATTCATGTGTATTAAGGTATTCCCAATTCCATTCTCTCGTCTTGTAACATTGCTATCATATATTTTACTTAGCCCTATGGTATATGCTATACTTGCCCAGTAGATTGTTACTATTATTGCTTTAAACAGTTATCTTTTAAATCAATTAAGTATAAGCAAAATAATGTTTTATTTTTATTATTCTTTCTCCAGCCCTCTTTATTTATGTAGATCTCTCTTTATATAGAATTTTTTTTATGTAGAACTTCTTTCAACATCTCTTTCGCCGTTGGTCTGTTGGAGAGGAATTCCCTCAGTTCTTATTTTTCTGAGAAATTATTCCTCTTTCAATTCTGAAGGATGATTTTGCTAGACAGAATTCTAGACTGGTGATGTTTTTTTCTTTCAACACTCAAAATATTTAGCTCCACTCTCCTCTTCCATGCATGGTTTCTGATCTTATAAGCAGTCTGCTGCAGTCCTTACCCTTGTTCCTCTTCAGGTTAGCTGTTTTATTCTTTAGCATTTTTCAAGATTTTGTCTTCTGTTTCTCCAGTTTGAATATAATGTCTTTGAGAGTGTGTGTATGTATATTGGCATTTTTCCAGCTTGGTGTTCTCTGGGCTTTATAGATCTAAGGTTTGGAGTCTAACTTGTAAAAAGTTTTCAGCTATCACTACTACAAATATTTCTTCTGTTCCATTCTTTCTCTTTCTGGTATGCTAATTGTGTACTATTTCATACAGTTTGCTATTTTTCATAGTTCTTGATTGTATTTTTTTTATTATGTTAATCACCATACATTACATCATTAGTTTTTGATGT
Organism: Mirounga leonina; assembly: GCF_011800145.1. Lineage (NCBI taxonomy): Eukaryota > Metazoa > Chordata > Mammalia > Carnivora > Phocidae > Mirounga > Mirounga leonina. The sequence continues at coordinate 45,350,038 of NW_023270377.1, read as the reverse complement.
GGTGTTCTATAATTCATTGTTTGTGTATAACACCCAGTGCTCCATTCAATACATGCCCTCTTTAATACCCATCACCAGGCTAACCCATCCCCCCACCCTCTCCCCTCTAGAACCCTCAGTTTGTTTCTCAGAGTCCATAGTCTCTCATGGTTCGTCTCCCCCTCCAATTCCCCCACTTCATTTTTCCCTTCCTGCTATCTTCTTTTTTGTTTGTTTGTTTTTTAAACATATAATGTATTATTTGTTTGAGAGGTACAGGTCTGTGATTCAACAGTCTTACACAGTTCACAGTGCTCATCATAGCACATACCTTTCCCAATGTCTATCACCCAACCACCCCATCCCTCCCCCCCCACCACTCCAGCTACCCTCAAGTTTGTTTCCTGAGATTAAGAATGCCTCATATCAGTGAGGTCATATGATACGTGACTTTCTCTGAATGACTTATTTCGCTCAGCATAATACCCTCCAGCTCCATCCACATCATTGTAAATGGCAAGATTTCATTCCTTTTGATGGCTGCATAATATTCCATTGTGTATATATACCACCTCTTCTTTATCCATTCATCTGCCGATGGACATCTTGGCTCTTTCCACAGTTTGGCTATTGTGGACATTGCTTCTACAGATATCGGGGTGCACGTACCCCTTCGGATCCCTACATTTGTATCTTTGGGGTAAATACCCAGTAGTGCAATTGCTGGGTCATAGGGTAGCTCTATTTTCAACTTTTTGAGGAACCTCCATACAGTTCTCCAGAGTGGCTGCACCAGTTTGCATTCCCACCAACAGTATAGGAGGGTTCCCCTTTCTCCGCATCCCTACCGACACCTTTCGTTTCCTGACTTGTTAATTTTAGCCATTCTGACTGGTGTGAGGTGGTATCTCATTGAGGTTTTGATTTGAATTTCCCTGATGCCGAGCAACGTTGAGCACTTTTTCATGTGTCTGTTGGCCATTTGGATGTCTTCTTTGGAAAAATGTCTGTTCATGTCTTCTACCCTTTTCTTGACTGGATCATTTGTTCTTTGGGTGTTGAGTTTAATCAGTTCTTTATAGATTTTGGATACTAGCCCTTTATCTGATATGTCATTTGCAAACATCTTGTCCCATTCTGTAGGTTGTCTTTTGGTTTTGTTGACTGTTTCTTTTGCTGTGCAAAAGCTTTTTATCTTGATGAAGTCCCAATAGTTCATTTTTGCCCTTGCTTCGCTTGCCTTTGCCGATGTTTCTAGGAAGAAGTTGCTGCGGCTGAGGTCAAAGAGGTTGCTGCCTGTGTTCTCCATTAGGATTTTGATGGACTCCTGTCTCACATTGTGGTCTTTCAACCATTTGGAGTCTATTTTTGTGTGTGGTGTAAGGAAATGGTCCAGTTTCATTCTTCTGCATGTGACTATCCAATTTTCCCAACACCATTTGTTGAAGAGACTGTCTTTTTTCCATTGGACATTCTTTCCTGCTTTGTCAAAGATGAGTTGACCATAGAGTTGAGGGTCCATTTCTGGGCTCTCTATTCTGTTCCATTGATGTATATGTCTGTTTTTGTGCCAGTTACCATACTGTCTTGATGATTACTGCTTTGTAATAAGAGTTTGACGTCCGGAATTGTGATGCCATCAGCCTTGCTTTTCTTTTTCAACATTCCTCTGGCTATTTGGGGTCTTTTCTGGTTCCATACAAATTTTAGGAATATTTGTTCCATTTCTTTGAAAAAAGTGGATGGTATTTTGATAGGGATTGCATTAAATGTATAGATTGCTCTGGTAGCATTGACATCTTCACAATATTTGTTCTTCCAATCCCTGAGCATGGAACGTTTTTCCATTCTTTGTGTCTTCCTCAATTTCTTTCATGAGTATTTTATAGTTTTCTGAGTACAGATTATTTGCCTCTTTGGTTAGATTTATTCTAGGTATCTTATGGTTTTGGGTGCAATTGTAAATGGGATCGACTCCTTAATTTCTCTTTCTTCTGTTTTGTTGTTGGTGTATAGGAATGCCACTGATTTCTGTGCATTGATTTTATATCCTGCCACTTTACTGAATTCCTGTATGAGTTCTAGGAGTTTTGGGGTGGAGTCTTTTGGGTTTTCCACATAAAGTATCATATCATCTGCAAAGAGTAAGAGTTTGACTTCTTTGCCGATTCAGATGCCTTTGATTTCTTTTTGTTGTCTGATTGCTGTGGCATAGGAATGCCACTGATTTCTGTGCATTGATTTTATATCCTGCCACTCTACTGAATTCCTGTATGAGTTCTAGCAGTTTTGGGGTGGAGTCTTTTAGGTTTTCCACATAAAGTATCATATCATCTGCAAAGAGTGAGAGTTTGACTTCTTCTTTGCCGATTCAGATGCCTTTGATTTCTTTTTGTTGTCTGATTGCTGTGGCTAGGACTTCTAATACTATGTTGAATAGCAGTGGTGATAGTGGACATCCCTGCCGTGTTCCTGACCTTAGGGGGAAAGCTCTCAGTTTTTCCCCATTGCGAATGATATTCGCTGTGGGTTTTTCATAGATGGCTTTTATGATCTTGAGGTATGTACCCTCTATCCCTATACTCTGAAGAGCTTTGATCAAGAAAGGATGCTGTACTTTGTCAAATGCTTTTTCTGCATCTATTGAGAGGATCATATGGTTCTTGTTCTTTCTTTTATTAATGTATTGTATCACATTGATTGATTTGCGGATGTTGAACCAACCTTGCAGCCCAGGGATAAATCCCACTTGGTCATATTTACAATTGTTAGATCTTCTTGTTGGATAAACCCTTTAAGTATGATATAGTGTCCTTCCTCATCTCTTATTACAGTCTTTGGTTTAAAATCTAATTTGTCTGATATAAGAATTGACACCCCAGCTTTCTTTTGGTGTCTATTAGCATGGTAAATGGTTTTCCACCCCCTCACTTTCAGTCTGGGGGTGCCTTTGGGTCTAAAATGAGTCTCTTGCAGACAGCATATTGATGGATCTTGTTTTTTTATCCAATCTGATAGCCTGTGTCTTTTGATTGGGGCATTTAGCCTTTACATTCAGGGTAACTATTGAAAGGTATGAATTTAGTGCCATTGTATTGCCTGTAAGGTGACTGTTACTGTATATTGTCTGTTTCCTTTCTGGTCTATGTTGCTTTTAGGCTCTCTCTTTGCTTAGAGGACCCCTTTCAATATTTCTTGTAGGGCTGGTTTCAGGTTTGCAAATTCCTTTAGTTTTTGTTTGTCCTGGAAGATTTTTATCTCTCCTTCTATTTTCAATGACAGCCTAGCTGGATCTAGTATTCTTGGCTGCATATTTTTCTCATTTAGTGCTCTGAATATATCATGCCAGTCCTTTCTGGCCTGCCAGGTCTCTGTGGATAGTCTGTTGCCAATCTAATTTTTCTACCATTTTAGGTTACAGATCTCTTCTCTTGAGCTGCTTTCAGGATTTTCTCTTTGTCTCTGAGACTCCTAAGTTTTATTATTGGATGTTGGGGTGTTGACCTATTTTTATTGATTTTGGGGGGGTTCTCTGTGCCTCCTGGATTTTGATGCCTGTTTCCTTCCCCAAATTAGGGAAGTTCTCTGCTATAATTTGCTCCAATATACCTTCTGCCCCTCTCTCTCTTTCTTCTTCTTCTGGGATCCCAATTATTCTAATGTTGTTTTGTCTTATGGTATCACTTACCTCTTGAATTCTGCCCTTGTGATCCAGTAGTTGTTTATCTCTCTTTTTCTCAGCTTCTTTATTTTCCATCATTTGGTGTTTTGTATCACTAATTCTCTCTCATGCCTCATTTATCCTAGCAGTTAGAGCCTCCATTTTTGATTGCACCTAAATAATAGCCTTTTTTATTTTGACTTGGTTAGATTTTAGTTCTTTTATTTCTCCAGAAAGGGTTTCTCTAATATCTTCCATGCTTTTCTCAAACCCAGGTAGTATCTTTATAATCGCCCTTCTGAACTCTAGTTCTGAGATCTTACTAATGTCTGTATTGATTAGGTCCCTGGCAGTCAGTACTGCCTCTTGTTTTTTTTGACGTTATTTTTTCCATCTTGTCAATTTGTCCAGAGGACAATAGATGAATGAGAGAACAAAATGCTAACAGGGTAACAATGACCCCCCAAAAATATATACTAAACAAATCAGAAGAGACCTGAAACCAGGGGAAAAGAAAGGGAAAGAAAGAAAAAAGAAAGAAAAAAAATAAAAGAAATAGAAAAAGATTAAAAAAAAATCTAACAAAGAAAGAAAAAAACTAGAATATGATCAAATATGATCAGGCTGGTGAACAGATCAGTGCCACACACTAGATTTTGGGCATATTTTGGTCTGTTACAAGAAACTGCCTCCCAAAATTTTAAAGAAAGAAAAACTTATATATGTACAAAAATAAGGGTAAATACAATAAAGGGATGGAGTATGAGTGTAAAGATGAAAATTATAAAAGATTTTATAAAAGGAATTGGTAAGATTTGGTTGAAAAAAGAAAGAAGATTTAAAAAAAAAAAACAAGGGAGAGGGCTCCTGGGTGGCTCAGTCATTAAGTGTCTGCCTTCGTCTCAGGTCATGATCCCAGGGTCCTGGGATCGAGTCCCACATTGGGCTCCCTGCTCGGCAGGAAGCCTGCTTCTCCCTCTCCTACTACCCCTGCTTGTGTTCCTGCTCTCGCCATCTCTCTCTCTGTCAAATAAATAAATAAAATCTTTAAAAAAAAAAAAAGGGAGAGAATGTGATCAGGTAGGAGCCTAGAACAAAGCCATACACTAGAGATTTAGGGTATATTTTGGTCTGTTAGAAGAAACTGTATCCCAAAATTTTAAAGAGAGAACTTATATATATATATTTAGTATATATATATATATATATTTAGTATATATATATACTAAAAATAGTGTGTGTGTGTATATATATATATATATATATATATATATATATATATATACTAAAAATAAGGTTAACTACTATGAAGGATAAAATATGACTCTAAAAATGAAAAATAGGGGTGCCTGGGTGGCTCAGTCGTTAATCGTCTGCCTTCGGCTCAGGTCATGATCCCAGGGTCCTAAGATCGAGCCCCGCATCGGGCTCCCTGCTCACCGGGAAGCCTGCTTCTCCCTCTCCCACTCCCCCTGCTTGTGTTCCCTCTCTTGCTGTGTCTCTCTCTGTCAAATAAATAAAATCTTTAGAAAAAAAAAAAGAAAAATAAGAGTTTTTAGAAAAGGGATTGATAAGACGTTGGTTGAAAAAGGGAAAAAGAAAAATTTTAAAAAAGTTAAAAAAAATTAACTTTGAAAGACTAAAGAATCATGGGAAAAAAAGCTATGAATTCTATGTGCTGTATTCCCCTAGTGCTGGAGTTCTGCTGTTCTCATTGATCAGTAAAGTTGGTCTTGGCTGGCTGTTCTCGCTGATCTTCTTGGGGAGGGGCCTGTTGCAGTGATTCTCAAATGTCTTTGCCGGAGGCAGAATTGCCCCGCTCTTGCTGCGAGCCGGGCTAAGTAATCTGCTCGGGTTTGCTCTCGGGAGCTTTTGTTCCCTGCAAGCTTTCTGTACAGCTTTGTAGGATGAGAGTGAAAATGGCAGCCTCCCATTCTCCACCCCGGAGGAGCTGAGAACTCGGGGCCCCACTCCTCAGTGAATCCCCAGAGAAAAGCAGTCAATCACTCCCATCTCCCCGGTCTGCGGCCGCACTCCGTGCTCACCCGGCCTGTGACCGAGCGTTTCTATCTCTGGCACCGGACCCCGTGTGGAGTCTCCAAACCCAGCAGATTCCTGTGGTGCACTCCCGCGCAACTCCTCCCAGGAGAGGAAGGGGAGTCTCCCCGGATCTGCTGCTTGTTGGGTCCCTGCTGTAAGAGCAGTGGCCCGACTGTGCCGCAGATCATGGTTTGTGGCAACCTCGAGCTGAGAACCCACTCTTTGGCTCCTTCTCTGCAACCGGCTTCCCCGCTCTCCGATACCTGGGAGCTCCTATGCGCTCAGGCACCCCGGTCTTTCTGTGACCCCAAGGGTGCTGAGACCACACTGTCTCAGCGAGGGTTCCACCCCCCCGCTTAGCCACTGGAGCGACGTCCCTCAGCAGAGCAGACTTCTCAAATTTACGATTTTGTGCTCCACTGCTCTATCACTTGCTGGTAGCGGCTGATGGAGGTCCCCTCCCCCACCATCTCTCTTCCCGAATGTCACCTTGGATTCACTTCTCCACATGCCCTACCTTCCAGAAAGTGGTCGCTTTTCTGTTCAGAGAGTTGCTACTATTCTTTTCTTCGGTCTCCTGTTGAGTTTGTAGGTGTTCAGAATGGTTTGATCCCTATCTAGCTGAATTCATGGGACCAGAAGAAATTTAGGTCTCCTAATCCTCCACCATCTTGTTCCTTCCCCCATTGTTTGGTTTTTATTTTTTTTCTGTTTGCGTTTCGGTTTGGGAAGATTCTTTTGGCCAACTTCAAGCTCAGGATTCTTTACTCAGCAATTTCAAGTCTCCTGATGATCCTGTTAAAGGCATTCTTCATTTCTGCTACTGCAAGTTTAATTTCTACAATTTCCTTTTGATTGTTTTTTAGAGTTTCCATCTCTCTGCTTATATTTTAATGTCTTTTTTCCATTAAAATCATTAATGTATGAATTACAGTTATTTTAAATTCTCTGATAATTCCAATATCTATTAAGTCTGGTTCTGATGTTTGCCTTATCTGGTCAGCCTGTTTTTTCTTGCCCTTATCATGATTTCTGACTTTATTTTTATTAAAATCCAGAAATATTGTGTCAGATGCTAGGGCCTGATGCAAATAAGCCATTAATGTCAGGATTCATGTTAATTTTGGGTAACAGTTATACTCTGCTTAATATTTCTTAAACTATGAACACTAGAAGCTTCATACTCCCATAGTGTCCTTGTTTTTTATCTCCTCTGATTTAGAGCTTCCCTTTGTACTGCCTCAGAGAATTTTTGTGTCTTGCAGTTCTTTTCAGCCTCAATCTACTATTATTATGTTTTAAAATTATTTATTTATTTTAGAGAGAGAGAGAAAGAGTATGAGTGGGAGGGACAGAGGGAGAGAGAATCTCAAGCAGACTCCATTCTGAGTGTGGAGCCTGACATGGGGCTCAGTCTCACAACTCTGAGATTACAACCTGAGATGAAACCAAGAGTTGGACACTTAACTGACTGTACCACCCAGGTGCCCCTTAATCTACTATTATTATACTCTATTAATCAATGTAGAAGTTATACAGAAGTCTGTATTGAAGACTGTTTTGGAAGTTTATAGTGTATATTATTTTTATTGAAGTATAAATAATATAGAGTGTTATTATTAGTTTTATGTGTATCATATGATTCAACAGTTCCATACATTTCTTAGTGCTCCTCACAGTACGTGTACTCTTAATCCTCTTTATCTATTTCAGCCATCTCCCCACTCTACCTCCTCTCTGGCAACCACCAGTTTGTTCTCTATATTTAAGAGTCTAGGTTTTTTGTCTCTTTTTTTGTTTGTTCATTTGTTTTGTTTCTGAAATTCTGCAAACATTCTAGCTCCATCCATGTCGTTGAAAATGGCAAAATTTCATTCTTTTTGATGGCTGAGTAGTATTTCAGTGTGTGTGTGTGTGTGTGTGTGTGTGTGTGTACACACCACATCTTCTTTATCCATTCATCAGTTGATGGACATCTGGGATCTTTCTGTAGTTTGGCTATTGTTGGTAATGCTGCCATAAACATCAGGGTGCATGTGCTCCTTCATATCAGTATTTTTGTATTTGGGTAAATACCTAGTAGTATTGCTGTGTTGTTTGAGGAACCCCTATTCTCTTCTCCAGAGCGTTTTTACCAGTTGCATTCCCACCAACAGTGTAGGAGGGTTCCCTTTTCTCCGAATCCTTGCCAACACCTCTTGTTTCCTGTCTTAATTTTAACCATTCTGACCTGTGTGAGGTGATATCTCATTGTAGTTTTGATTTGTATTTCCCTGATGATGGGTGATATTGAGCACCTTTTCATGTGTCTGTTAGCCATCTGTATGTCTTCTTTGGAAAAATATTTATTCATGTCTTCTGTAATATTCCATTGCGTATATGTATTGAGCATGTGTGTGTATGTGTGTGTGTGTATGTGAGTGTGTATAGCACGTTTTCTTTCGCCATTCATTTATCAATGAACACCTGGGTTGCTTTCATACCTTGGCTATTGTAAATAATGCTGCATTAAGCATGGGGGTGCATATATCTTTTCAAATTAATGTTTTTGCTTTCTTTGGATAAATATCCAGTGGTGGAATTATTGGATCATGTGATAATTCTATTTTTAATTTTCTGAGGGACCTCCATACTGTTTCTCACAGTGGCTGTGCCAGTTTGCATTCCCAGCAACAATACACGAGGGTTCCTTTTTCTCCACATCCTCACCAACACTTTTTATTTCTTGTCTTTTTGATTCCAGCCATTCTTGATGATTAGTGATGTTGCGCCTCCCCCCACTCATGCATCTTTTGGCCATTTGTATGTCTTTGGAAAAATGTCCATTCACACTCTTTGCCCATCTTTAATAAGATTATTTGTTGTTTTGGTGTTGAGTCGTGTAAGTTCTTTGTATATTTTGGATATTAATCCCTTACCAGATATATTAGTGGTAGGTGTCTTCTCCCATTTAGTAGGTTGCCTTGTTGTTTCATTGATGTTTTCCTTCACTGTGCAAAAGCTTTTTATTTTGGTATAGTCCCAATAATTTAATTTTACTTTCATTTCCCTTGCCTCGGGAGACCTAGCTAGAGGCTAATGTCAAAGTAATGACTTCCTGTGTTTTCTTCTAGGAGTTTTATGGTTTCAGGTCTTACATTTAGGTCTTTAATCCATTTTGAGTTTATTTTTGTGTATGGCATAAGAAAGTGGCCCAGGTTCGTTCGTTCGTTCTTTCTTTCTTTCTTTCTTTCTTTCTTTCTTTCTTTCTTTCTTTCTTTTTTTTTTTTTTTTGCCTGTAGATGTCTAGTTTTCCCAGATCATTTGTTGAAGAGAATGTCTTTTCCCCATTATATATTCTTGCCTCATTTGTTATAGATTAATTGACCATATGATTGTGGGTTTATTTTGGGCTCTCTATTCTGTTCTGTTGATATTTGAGTCTGTTTTTGTGCCAGTATCATATACTGTTTTGATTACTACAATTTTGTAGTATATCTTGAAATTTGATATTATAGTAACTCCAGCTTTGTTCTTCTTTTTCAAGATTGCTTAGGCTATTTGGGGTCTTTTTTGGCTCCATACATTTTAGACTTCTTTGTTGTAGTTCTGTGAAATATGTTGTTGGTATTTTGTTAAGGATTGCATTAAATCTGTAGATTGCTTGGAGTAGTATGGGCATTTTAATAATCCAATGTTAAATGTTCTTCCAATCCATGAGCATGGAATATGTGTCCATTTGGTTGTGCTATCTTCAATTTATTTCAAAAGCATTTTTGAATATAGATCTTTCACCTCCTTGGTTAAGTTTATTCCTAGGTATTTTATTATTTTTGGTTCAATTTTAAATGGGATTATTTTCTTAATTTCTCTTTCTGTTATCTTTTTGTTAGTGTATAGAAATGTAACAGATTTCTCTATATTGATATTATATCTTGCAACTTTACTGACTTCATTAATCAGTCTAGTAGTTTTTTGGTGGGGCACCTAAATACATAAAGCAACTAATAACAGACATAAAGGAAGAAATTACAGTAATACAATAATAGTAGGGGACTTTAACACTCCATTTATATCAATGGATAGATTGCTCATACAGAAAATCAACAAGGAAACACTGGAATTGAATGACACATTAATGTCAGATGGAACTAACAGATATATTCAGAACATTCCATCCAAAAGCACATTTCTTTTCAAGTGTACATGAAACATTCTCCAAAGTAGATCATGTGTTAGGCCACAAAATAAGTCTCAGTAAATTAAAAATGATTGAAATCATATCATGCATCTTTTCGAACCACAATGGTATGAAACTAGAAATGAAGCACAGGAAAAATCTGGAAAGAACCTAAATACATGGAGGCTAAATAATTCACCACTAAAGAATGAGTAAATCTAGGGGCACCTGGGTGGCTCAGTCAGTTAAGTGTCTCCCTTGGCTCAGATTACCATCCAGGGTCCTGGGATCGAGCCCCGCGTCAGGCTACTTGCTCAGTGGGGAGTCTGCTTTTCCCTCTCTCTCTGCGCCTCCCCCCACTCATGTGCACGCTCTCTCTCTCTCTAATAAATCAATAAAATCTTTTAAAAAATGAGTGAACTTAACCAATAAATCAAAGAAGAAATTAAAAAATACACGGAGAGGGTGCCTGGGTGACTCAGATGGTTAAGCGTCTGCCTTCGGCTCAGGTCATGATCTCAGGGTCCTGGGATTGAGTCCCGCATCGGGCTTCCTGCTCCTTGGGAGCCTGCTTCTCCCTCTGCCTCTCTCTCTCTCTCTCTGTCTCTCATGAATAAATAAATAAAATCTTTAAAAAAAAAATACATGGAGAAAAGTGAAAATAAAAACACAATGGTCAAAATCTTTGGGATGCAGCAAAAGTGGTTTCAAGGGGAGGCAGTAGCCATACAGACCGACCTCAAGAAACAAGAAAAATCTCAAGTAAGCAACCTAACCTTACACCTGAAGGAGCTAGAGAACCATAGCAAAGATTAGAGCAGAAATCAGCGAAATAGAGACTAAAAATACCCCAATAAAACAGAACAATGAAAAAGGAGTTGGTTCTTGAAAAGATAAACAAAATTGATAAACTTTTAGACAAACACATAAAGAAGAAAGAGAGAGGACTCAAATAAACAAAACCAGAAACGAAGGAGGAGAAATAACAACTGATACCACACAAATACAAAGGATTATGAGAATAGTATGAAAAAGTCTAGAATTGTGATGCCTTCAACTTTGCTTTTCTTTTTCAAGATTGCTTTGGCTATTTGGGGTCTTTTGTGGTCCCATACAAATTTTAGGATTGTTTGTTCTAGCTCTGTGAAAAATGCTGGTGGTATTTTGATAGGGATTGCATTAAATGTGTAGGTTGCTTCAGGTAGTATAGATATTTTAACAATATTTGTTCTTCCAGTCCATGATCATGGAATATTTTTCCATTTCTTTCTGTTATCTTCAATTTCTTTCATAAGTGTTCTATAGTTTTCAGAGTACAGATCTTTTACCTCTTTGGTTAGGTTTATTCCTAGGTATCTTATGGTTTTTAATGCAATTGTAAATGGGATCAATTCCTTGATTTCTCTTTCTGCTGCTTTGTTACTGGTGTATAGAAATGCAATAGATTTCTGTGTGTTGATTTTGTATCCTGCAACTTTACTGAATAGAAAACCCAGAAATGGGCCCACAAGTATATGGTCTACTAATCTTCAAGAAAGCAGGAAAGAATATCCAATGGAAAAAAGACAGTCTCTTCAGCAGATGGTGTTGGGAAAACTGGACAGCCACATGTAAAAGAATGAAACTGGACCACTTTCTTATACCATATACAAAAATAAATTCAAAATGGATAAAAGATCTAACTGTGAGATAGGAAACCATCAAAATTCTAGAGGAGAACACAGGTAGAAACCTTTTTGACATTGGCCATAGCAACTTCTTACTAGATACATCTCCTGAGGCAAGAGAAACAAAAGCAGAAGTAAACTATTAGGACTTTAATAAAAAGCTTCTGCACAGCAAAGGAAACAATCAACAAAACTAAAAGGCAACCTTTGGAATGGAAGAGGATATTTGCAAATAACATATCTGATAAAGGGTTAGTATCCAAAATCTATAAAGAACTCATCAAACTCAACACCCCCCCCAAAAAATAATCCAGTTAAGAAATGGGCAGAAGACATGAACATATTTTTCCGAAGAAGTCATCCAGATGGTAACAGACACATGAAAAGATGTTCAGCATCACTTATCATCTGGGAAATATAAATCAAAACCACAATGAGATACTACCCCACACCTGTCAGAATGGCTAAAATTAACAGGAAACAACAGGTGTTGGCAAGAATGCAAAGAAAGGGGAACCCTCTGATACTGTTGGTGGGAATGCAAACTGGTGCATCCACTCTGGAAAACAGTATGGAAGTTCCTCAGAAAGTTAAAAATAGAACTCTCCTATGACCCAGAAATTGCACTACTAGGTATTTACCCAAAGGACACAAAAATACTGATTTGAAGGGGTACTTGCATGCCAGTGTTTATGGCAGCATTATCTACAATAGCAAAACTATGGAAAGAGCCCACGTGTCCATCAACTGATGAATGGATAAAGAAGTGTGTGTGTGTGTGTGTGTGTGTGTTTATATATATAGGAATATTACTCAGCCATCAAAAAGAATGAAATCTTGCCATTTGCAATGATGTGGATGAAGCTAGAGTGTATTATGCTAAGCGAAATAAGTCAGAGAAAAACAAATACCATATGATCTCAGTCATACGTGAAATTAAGAAACAAAACAGATGAACATAGGGGTAAAAAAAAAAGAGAGGCAAATCAAGAAACAGATTCTCAACTATAGAGAACAAACTGAAGATGGGTAGGGGATGGGATAAATGGGTGAGGGGCACTTTTTGTGATGAGCACTGGGTGTTGTATGTAAATGATGAATCACTAAATCCTACACCTGAAACTAATATAACACTATATAGTAACTAACTGGAATTTAAATAAGAACTTGAAACTAAAAAAAAAAATCTAAATTTAAACAATTTATATGCACTGTGTTCTGATTTATTGTGCAAAGGACACTGAAAACAATTTTTTGAAGCATTAAATGTAGCTAATTAAATTCTTCTAGTCATCAATATCAAGAATCCAATAAAACACCACTTTATAATGCATTAACGGTATAATAAATGTACCAAAATATTTTTAACAATAAAAATAAGAACAATTATTTTTAAAATCTCTCAAAAATCTTAGAAACCCATACCTTTTTTTAACTGTATAAACTTATAGATTATAAATATTTTATTATTAATAAATATAAAAACAACAGTTTTAATAGGCTTCTGGCATACAAGCTTGCATACTACTTGTAGTGTTTTATTCCTTAGTAGAAGAGATGGCTCTGTGATCTCATTTCTGATAAACTTTACATTTTTTTCCTCTCTTGTTTTTCATGTTTGCTGTTGGTCAGAAAATGCAGGTGTTCCAATTAATGGGGGGGGGGGAGGGTGTCAAAACAAACTTGTAAATTCAATAATGCTTGAAAGATCCAGGATTTTTAAAAATGTATATTACAATATCTGAAGATTATAGCTTTCTCATAATTTACAAAGGTCTCTAATCTATTTCTCAGAGAAAGCAACTTCAGAAAATAAATCTACTGCTAATTTTCCCTAATGACTCTCTGCCAGACTATATATAAATCAATATATTCAGTCATATCTCTTTTAGATGATCTTATAAAGTCAAAGACTTGTGGAAGATTGGACCATTACATAACATTTTTGAGACAGTTTTAACAGTTAATTTTCATAATTCAAAGAAAGATGAATACTGAGGAGAAAAGAATAATACCAGTTTATTAGTAAATCTTTTATTTTTTTTGTAATCTCTACAAAAAAATGTGGGGCTTAAACTCATGTTCCCAAGATCAAGAGTCACATGCTCTACTGACTGAGCCAGCCAGTCACCCCATCAGCAAATGTTTTAAACTGATTTTATGTAGCTTAATTTTCACATCAATATAAAATAGTTTAGCCAGAAAGGCTACAAAATTCCACATAGATATAGTGTGGATTTAGACTCATTTCCTTTATCAATGGGATTCAGTTAGCTATGCTTTTGTGATTTAATGGTAAAATGTACATTGCTTATGATCTTCATTCATTTCTTTTTCTTTTTTTGTCTTTCCCATAAACAGATATTTATTGATCTTTTACTATATCTCAGATAAAGCCTGGGAATTTAAAACTGTGAATAAGGCAAAGAACTTGAAGTCTACTGATAGAGGCAAATAAATAAATGAATAATATTTAAATATATAAAAATTAGATGAAAATTTGGCCTTGCTATTAATCACGCTATGTAATAGATACTGCTAAAAGCTAACAGGAAACAGTATTTCTCCTGAGTCCGTATTTTAACATTTAAAGTCTCATAATTATCCTCTTTATTTGAGTGACTGCTTTCTTGTCAATGATGGATCCAACCTCTGGTACTTCTCAATCAAGATTGCTGGAAACTCATTTTTAAGTTGTTCTTGCTTCATGACAGCAACAAATCCAGACCTATCTGTGCAAATGTTAACCCCACCTCAGAAACATTTATGGCCATCCCTGCCTTTACAAAACTGTTTCCTACTACCTCTTACCCAGATGCCCATGGTTTCTCTGGTGAGCAATCTCCCTTGTTGCAGCAAGTTAAGAAATGTAACTTTCTGGATAACAGATTGTCTCTGATAGTTTTTATTAGGTGAGTTTTATTAATATTGAAATGAAAATGCTTATATAATGCTAGATTTTTTTAGCTACTTAATAACATGGTTTCTGTTTTATATTTCTTTTCTTTGTAATTTTTTGTATTATAATGAGCAAATATTAAGGACACAAACAACACTTTATTTTAAACTCAACAAAAGAGTTAAAAAGCACATAAATGTTAGAAAAGGGAGATTTCTTGAAATTGTCAAAAATGATGATAGATAAGGCAAATAACATACTAATCAGGAAATCAGAACATCCTCTGTAGTTTATAATTCAAATACAAAGTACTTTAAAATATAAGTAACAAATTAAATGTCAAATATATGACTTTGATGTGTAAGCAAAAGAATTTCACCATAACCAAAAATGTTATTTGCTAATAAAAAGACTTTATTAAATGTTTAATGTTTCTCTACTTAACCAAATTTTATGAAATTGTTGAATTTCAGATAAACCTGTTTTTTACATGGTTGAGAAAGAAAAAAAATGACATTAGATGTGGATATAACAGTAGATTTGCAAATGTTTAGAATAATAATTGTTTTCTTCACAAAATTCTCATCATTTTATACAGTTATGTGCATGGTCATTTTTTTTTTTTCAGTAGTTTTAAGCACTTATTATAGGTCAAGTACCATGATAGATGATAATACTGAAGCGGGAGAGTGAGGTTCTTGTCTCACGGAGTCAAAGAGTGAATATTGCAGACAAAGGAGAGTGAGAAAAGTGATAGAATTTTGTTAAGCAAGGATACAGAAAAAGCTCTCAACAGTGAGAGGGGTCCCGACCAGCTTGCCAGTGTGGGCCTCCACCGACAGTCTTTTATTTAGAACTGACCAGGGAGCTTGTAGCCTTAACATTGTTGTGACATCTTGGTTTGAGTAAGGACTGATGATAACATCTTTAATGGCTTACTTCTTCTTTGGGGTCTGGTTATTCTTTGTTGGTCACAATGTGACTGCCATAAAAAGACCCCACCTCTGACGCCCAGGGCAGGGTGGTCTAGTTTGTTCCCTTATCTCTGATTTCCTTATGCCTCAGCATTTCTGGGATTTTTGGTGAGCCTGATCACCTAGTCCCCTACCTATCTCTCCCTACCTAGCCCTGACTGTCCCTTACTCAATGAGACCCTTCCGATGTATATTGGTGTGTCATATACTTGGGGGATGATTGCCAACATGTATCTTGGGGGGTAGAGATAAAGGAAGTTTCCAGAGGAATTTTTATATGTTAAAGTAGACTTGCAGGATCCTGGGGCTTGTGGTTGCCTTTTGCCCTTAGCAAAGTGTCAACATCCAGGCAGTTGGGTCCCTGGAGGAATGTCACTTTGCCTGTTTCAAGGACTTGTCAATGGGCTGTAAGTAGTAAGGAAATCTAATAATTTTTCTTCTGCCTTTGGTTCCCACATCAATACAAATATGAACAACCATATGATGAGCCTTGTATTTCTTTTATGAAGCTACGTATGCACAGGTGACTGAGGAAGTTTTCTTACTGGGTGATATGTGACAGTTCTAGCTATACTACGTAAATGAATGAAAATATTGACAGTACCAGTACTAAAAATTGCCATGTATCAAATGTTTACTCTGTGGTCTGCACTGTGTTAATATATAGAGAATTTATATGCATTGCATCACTTAACCCTCATAAGTACACTGTGAGGTAGTTGCTATTATGATGGCCTTTTTAAAAATGAAGAAGATAATATTTTTATAGGTTAAATATTTGTTCAAGGTTATAAAGAGAGGTGGTCAGGACCTTAAGTTAGCTATTCTTAGAGCTAGCATGCCTTTTCAATGTTAACATCAAATTTTATACACTTAATTACCTGGAGGAAGCTTCAGAATGCTGCTTTTAAAGAATGTGCATATAGTTGTAAAAGAAGTCAGCTGCTCTGATCAAGGGGATAAAATCTAAAATGAGAAGAGGATTTTCTGCTTGGTGCCAAAAAAGGATAAAACCAATTGCACCCAGACATAAGGCCTGGAAAAGAGATGGCACAGTGAGCACAGGGGGATAATGAAGGTGTGTGTGCGTTATTGGAGGGTTTCTTATACTCTCCAAAGTGAATTATTAAACAAAAATGAATAAGCTTTGCTAATTTAAAGGAAATTATTTTTCCAGGGCAACATTTCTGCAATTGGTTTCCCAGAATATTCATCCACTGAGATAATGATTGGGGGTATGGGAAGAAAAAGAAAAGTGAATATTTCTCTGGCCAAATGCATTTCGAAAATATGATGCACTATTCAATATTCACAAATTCCATTAGCATAGTAAAGATCCCAAGAATTTCAGTAGTATGAAAACCTACTTGACTTAACTCAGTATTTATCATCCATTCAATAATTTTTCAAAGAGTTAATGGTATTAGTTTGCTGCAAAACATGCTTTGGGAAATGTTGGTTTATGGATACACAAAATATGTTTAGGAATAAGAAACAAATACACATTCAAATTATATTTTACATAAGGAAAAGTTTTAACTTATTTGCAGTTTCTTAATAATTGCAAGTTTTAAAGAGTATGCTTGAATTTTACATATTTTTCCTAATTTGCACATTAGGTAATAAATGCCTTTGATGAGGGTAAGAGGTCTAATAAAAAACATCAGTTTTAGAACAAACAAGGGATCAATTAGTAAATGTGCTGTGTTCTCTCCTGCTGAGAATAGAAGTCTGGGTATGACAACAATCTACACATATATTTGATTTATAACCCTGCACATTATTATGCCATTTTATAATAGAGTATGGTAAATTTTATGACAAGTAAACCTATTCTAAGTATATATTAATCCTTTACAAAAATTCAGAAATTCTCATTGATATGGATTTTGGGTTCCAGTGCATACTGGCATTACATGGTGATTATCTTCATTAGGAAATTCTGTGGAAAGTTAATGAAATTTCTCTTAAGAGGTGCTTCAGGAAAATTTTACTTTCTTCTCATGGCAATTCACAAATGAAATGATAGTTAGATGCCTTAAAGTAAGTCAGCCAAAAAAAAAAAGCATGACATATAAAAGAATTATTTTCAATAATTTGAATTCAAATTAAGCTAAATCTTGAGTAGACCTTTGTAGTATACACCTATTTTCCCCTAACTGATAAATATGCATCATAAAACTCAGGTAGAGGATTATGATTTTAAAAAGCAGGTGATTATATATAGTCTTGGAATATTATTTTTTCTGCTTTTTTTTCTTTAGACTTTGGGAGCTCTCAGTGGTTTTCTTTTCAGCCATGAAAATGACTTGGCAGGATTTCTTGTGCCAAATAGTTATTCAAATACTATTTTATACTGTGTAAAAATTTGGGCAACAACATAATTTCCTTCTGAATTTGTATATGGGGCACAGAGAAAACATTTTAGAATATAACTTTACTTAATCAATATTACTTATTTTAGTTACTTAAAGGGAGTTTCTCTGTGAGCACACACATACACCTTATGTTTTATCATATGTATTCTATATATTTTTATTTTTTAAAATATTTATTTATTTATTTTAGAGAGAGAGAGCATGAGCGAGAGGGGCAGAGGCAGAGGGAGAGAGACCCTGAGATCATGACCTGAGCTGAAACCAAGAATCAGGTGGTTATCAAACTGTACCACCCAGGCGCCGAATGTATTCTATATATTACATATATAATATATGTATATATTATATTATATATATGTAAAATAAATGTGTGTATGTATAAACATATATGCAAATATATGTATGTGTATAAACAAATGCATACATATGTACATATCTTGGTTTAATGTTGTTTGTGTTAACACAGAACTGTATTTTGTTCCTATCATGGTGCTCAAGTACACTGTGATGATGAACAATCTTAATTCATCATCTAATTTGTCTCAAGGGTGTGCAATTAAAAATTAATGGTAAAAATTCTCTCCATACTACTTCAATAAAAATGAGACCAAATGTAAACTTACTGCATAGTTATCATAAATGCCATGTTCATTGATGAATATTGACTTAAATAAAATCAGGAATACCTGTTTTTATAATATATCTACACTTAATTTCTTGTTATTTGGGATTATGTTACTACTTAATTGAAAACAAAACGAAACAATTTCGGGGTGCCTGCATGGTGCAGTTGGTTAAGCATCTGACTCTTGGTTTTGGCTCAGGTAGTGAACTCAGGGTTGTGAGATCAAACCCCACTGAGCCCGAGTCTGCTTAAGTTTCTCCCTTTGCCCTTCCCCCTTGCACTCCATAAATAAATAAATACATAAATACATAAATACATAAATCTTTAAGAAAAACTCAACACTTCCAATAATTTCTAAAGTAAAGGTTATTTTTCTGGAATTTTATAAAGAATATATACATTTCAATAGAACAAATTAAATTTTCTCCAGTATATTTTCTGTTAAAAGTAGTTGTTACATACTGAAGGGGTAAGGAAGATAAGTAATTCACTAATATTTTTGATCAAAGACCTCATTGACTAGCAGTGAAATAAGTTTATGTACAAACAAGTAAAACATGCATAATGAAACTCTCATTAAAAATTCATAATACTCAAAATGTGTAGGATGTAATACAAATTATTTCATATTTCAATTTGTATACCTATTTTATTTTTATATATTTTAAAGTATCCCTGAGGCTCTGTTTATTTATAATTATTTATTGCTTCAAAAAACAATTACAAATTCTCTTGAAACAAATGAAAAACAAAATCTCAACAACAACAAAAACGGAAATTGTATAAAAGAAACCAAATGGAAACTGTATAACTGAAAAACAAAATAGTAAAGAAAAAAACCTGCTGGATGGACTTAATAGTAGAGTGGAAACAACAGAGGATAGAGTAAGTGAACTTGAGGACAGATCAATAGTTTACTTAATCTGAACAACAGAGAGAAAAATGATTTGGAAGAAATGAACAGAGCCTCTGGGACTTGTAAGATAATAATAATAGATTGAAATTTTTATTATCAGAATCCCTGAAGGAAGGAATAAGAGAGTGGGGCTAAACAAATTTTCAAAGAAATAATGACTGAGCACTTTACCAAATCTGGAAAAAGACATAAACCTATAGATTCAAGAAATCCAGAAAAATGTGAATAGAATAAATCCATAGAAATACCCATGAAGATGTATCCTAATTAACTTATGAATACTAAAGACAAAACATTTATAAACAGCCAGAGAGTGGGGCACCTGGGTGGCTCAGTCGTTAAGCGTCTGCCTTCGGCTCAGGTCATGATCCCAGGGTCCTGGGATTGAGCCCTGCATCAGGCTCCCTGCTCGGTGGGAAGCCTGCTTCTCTCACTCCCACTCCCCCTGCTTGTGTTCCTGCTCTCCCTATCTCTCTCTGTCAAATAAATAAATAAAATCTTAAAAAAAAAAAAAAAACAGCCAGAGAAAAATGAAAAATTAGCAATCTGAATAAATTTATTTCCTTTATTTCCTTTTTCTATAAGGAAAACATATAGAAATTACATACATAAGGAAATACATAAGGAAATACATAAGGAAAATACATAAGTATTAAATAATATTTAATTACTGTGCTCTTATATGTGGATTTCTACCTTTACATATGGTATTAATCTCCTATTGCTTCTCTAACAGATTACCAAAAATTCATTTGCTTAAAACAACATAAATGTGTCATCTTGCAGTCAAGTCAGAAGTCCAACACCAGTGCCATCAACATAGCATCTCTGTGACCTTGTTTTCATAATCATATATTTTTTCTTACTCTTCTATATATATACTATATATAATTAAATATATATAATTAAAATATATATATTTTAATTACTGTAGTGTTCAAAAACATATACTGTTTTGGAAGTATATGTAGAAATATTTAGTTATATGTGCAATTCATTAGGCATCTATCAAATTCCAATGAAGCCCTGCATTAATATACTTCATGATAATCCAAATTTATTTTAATTGGATTCTCTTTTTGCTTTTGGCCTTTATCAGTTCAGTACTCAAATGGGGACAGACTAGAATGGGTGGGATTGGGAATGCTTAACTGACTGAGCCATCCAGGCACCCCCTTTTAGTGCTTTTTATGTAACTATTTTCTGTGAGGAAAGAAAAATACTTTGTAAACTGATTTTTTATTACTGGTTATCTTATATAAAAACTGAGTCCCAGAGTCCCAAAGTACTAAAATAAAGAAATAATATTCTAGACTTATTTTTAAAAATGTCCACTGATACTTGTTTCAGTTAATTATATTTGTTATATGTGGAAGAAAGAACATGTTGATGTGATCTTAGTATGTTTATAATTCTGTATCTTATCTTTTCATTCCATAGGAAAGAGTCAGAAAAATAAAAAGACAAGTTAGTCAGCTTGTAGTTACAAGGGTTTTAGTGCTAATAGCATGTACTATATTCAGTTTTGTAAATTAATGATAAATTTGATACTAATATTGCCCTGATGTCTAGATTTTTGTTTTGTTATTAGCAATCTGAATAAATTATTTTCTAAATCCCATATAATTTTCCCAAAAGTAACATGTAAGCATTTGAAATACCATCCATATCTTTCCTAACTTTAAGGGAATAAAGAGAAAGGTAAATTATGCTAGCTTTTAAAATAACATTCAAGAAGAATCAAGTCTACTAACTTTACATTACAATGGCCTCAGACACATATAAAAGTGACATCTTCTTATACTAATAGATACTAAAGTTTTTTCCTATTAGTTTACGGTACAATATAGAAAAGACAGTCACAGTGTTGCAACTGTACTTTTTACCCAATAACAGGAAGCACAACACAAATTAAAGGCAAACTTTTAATAATTTATTCTCAGACGTAAGAACACATTCTACCTTAGTTCTAAACATTTATAAGCTAAAGCTCTAGACACCAAGGCGGTGGCATAGGCATGCTGTCCCTCAGCATTAGTGTTTTTCAACATTAGTGCAGCATTTTTCTTTTTGCCTCCTTTTCCCAAACATTTTTATGGCAAGAGAATGACTTAGGGCTTTAAATAATAAACTCCAGAATGAAATGGTATACTTTAATTTCTATTACTGACCTGGGATATGTATGTATCTAAATTTTGATACTAAAGTAGCAATATGCTTCCTATTCTATGAGGGGACAAAGTAAGTATTAAATCCCATTTTATTAGTAATTAAATATAGTCCATTGATACAAACAAATATGAGGCAAAAATCCATGTTAAAAGTAGAGAATGATCAGGTCTAATACCTACTCAAATTCTACATATTTTGAATGTTTTCTTCACACAGGTGAAAGCAGAACATCAATAGACCTATAAGAAAACATTAAAAATTAGATGGTAATGGCCAAAGACAAAAAAAGAAACAGTTGTTTCTATTATCATTAATTACAATTAAAAAAATAAAACCATTCTTTGTATTTTTAAAAATTCTGTTTTTAATAAAAAACATTTGGGTGATTAAATTACCATTAAATTACCATTATATCAATTATTTGATCAATTTCAGTGTGAATCTATTCATATACAAGGTTATTTATGCAAATATGTTTATTTTAAATATGAAGGCATCTAACAATCTACTAGTGAAGACCAAAGAATTAAAATTAGTTATTTTTTTTTAAGATTTTATTTATTTATTTGAGAGAGAGAGAGAGAATGAGAGAGAACACATGAGAGGGGGGAGGGTCAGAGGGAGAAGCAGACTCCCTGCCGAGCAGGGAGCCCGATGTGGGACTCGATCCAGGGACTCCAGGATCATGACCTGAGCCGAAGGCAGTCGCTTAACCAACTGAGCCACCCAGGCGCCCTAAAATTAGTTATTTTAAATAATTTAATTATTTAAAATGTTTGTTATATTGCTCACATTTTTGAGTTTAGAGTATTGTGCTCTTATATGTGGATTTCTACCTTTACATATGGTATTAATCTCCTATTGCTTCTCTAACAGATTACCAAAAATTCATTTGCTTAAAACAACATAAATGTGTCATCTTGCAGTCAAGTCAGAAGTCCAACACCAGTGCCATCAACATAGCATCTCTGTGACCTTGTTTTCATAATCATATATTTTTTCTTACTCTTCTGCCTCCCTCTTCATATACATATATTATGATTTAGTAATTCCACATATAGTATGTATCTGATAAGAAATCTTTTCATCTTCACAGAACCACTGTAATAATACTCAAAACATAAAAACTACCAAAATTCCTTTTACTTTTTTTCCAAAATTCCTTTTAATAGCTGTAACGGATAACCAAATTGTGATGTGCCCTATCAATGAAATTTTATATGGAAATTAGAATTAATGAATAGCAACTTTACACCACAATATGGCTTGATTTTCTAAACACAGTGTTGATACTTAAGATGGCAAAGAATTCACAAGTTTATCATAAAAGAAAAGCTGAATAAATGGAGAGGTATATAGCCATTTTGGAGAACAGTCTGGAAATACATAAGGAAAATAAATATGTTACTTCCTAGTATATATTCCATATTAACTCTGCCATAAGAACTCCGGAAAATATATTTTAAGGGGTGTTCCTTGTATATCTGTATGTAGGAGCAGAAAGATGGAGAAATAGAGGAATTTATCACTAGGGAAATGAAAAAATACATAGTAAAATTTTGCAGTAGATATAAATCTCAAAGCATAATTTCAATAAAAATAAGACAAAGTAAGACATATATAAGGTCATCTGTGTATATTTTTCATATATACTTTTAAATGTACGTATAGAATATGAATTGAGTACATGTAATTTAGCAAAGAGTGAATAGGAGGATGTGATTAGGGCACTGGGACAAACAAAATAACAATGGTAATGGTAAGTATAATAAAAATACATAAATATAAAGCCTTGCTCAGATTTATTACAATAGCATTCAATAAACATATAGAAAAAAATAAAAGAAAAGAAGAACATGCAGAGAAAGACAATTATCATATGATCTCACTGATATGTGGAATCTGAGAAACAAGCAGAGGATCATAGGGGAAGAGAGGAAAAAAATGACACAAGACGAAACCAGAGAGGGAGACAAACCATAAGAGACTCAATCTCAGGAAACAAGCTGAAGGTTGCTGGAGTGGAGGGGCGTGGGAGGGATGGGGTGGCTGGATGATGGACACTGGGGAGGGTATGTGTTGTGGTGAGCACTGTGTATTGTGTAAGACTGATGAATCACAGACCTGTACCCCTAAAACAAATGATACATTGTATGTTAATAATTTAAAAAATTAAAAAAAAAAAGGAGAACATGGGAGAAAGTGATATTTTATAACATGATGATATGTCTTAGTTAAAACAGTATTCATGGTATCAGATACAATAAATGCCTTTATAGGATTGACTTTTGAGGATTGCAGTTTTTAAAATACATTTCATTATCACTATGGTGAAGCGTAATTGCAAAGGTTGGCAAGTTTCCCAATGTGTTCTGCATACCCCTTATTGGATTGATGCTTGTTAGATGCTTGGACTTGGATACGTGGCTGTGAATCAAACCTCAGACTTGCCTGGATATTTTTATCTGAGAAAGGGGTTTGTGAAGGATCTTGAGTAAGCAACATGCAAGGGCAAAGACAAACTGAAAATTGAACAGAAAAATAATTCTAACATTGTATATAAAATCATTACTGCACCAGATGGAGACCCAGACTGTGCAGCAGGAGCTGGAAACCCTTCCAGCCACCAAGATGGCTCAAACCAACCCCATGCCGGGGCCCGTGGGGCCATGGAAGATAACCATCTACGACCAGGAGAATTTCCAGGGCAAGAGGATGGAGTTCACCAGCTCCTGCCCAAATGTCTCTGAGCGCAGTTTTGATAATGTCCGGTCTCTCAAGGTGGAATGTGGCGCCTGGGTTGGCTATGAGCATACCAGCTTCTGCGGGCAACAGTTTATCCTGGAGAGAGGAGAATACCCTCGCTGGGACGCCTGGAGCGGGAGTAATGCCTACCACATTGAGCGCCTCATGTCCTTCCGCCCCATCTGTTCAGCTAATCATAAGGAGTCTAAGATTACCATCTTTGAGAAGGAAAACTTCATTGGACGCCAGTGGGAGATCTGTGATGACTACCCCTCCTTGCAAGCCATGGGTTGGTTCAACAACGAAGTTGGTTCCATGAAGATACAATGTGGGGCCTGGGTCTGCTACCAGTATCCTGGATACCATGGTTATCAATATATCTTGGAATGTGACCATCATGGAGGAGACTATAAACACTGGAGAGAGTGGGGTTCTCACGCCCAGACTTCCCAGATTCAATCAATTCGCCGTATCCAACAGTAGTGGATTAAAAGCTCCAAGTAAGAGAAACCTTGCTAAGCAATCTAGAATGAGTTTCATGTTAGCTGCTGAAATCCACAATAAATGTCATTTAAAAAAAAAAATCATTACTGCAGCAGAAGTATAGATTCTTCAAACTATCTCTAAAGACCCAGACAACATTAAATTTTGAAAAGTATTTATTTTGAGAAAGAAAAAGAAAAGGAATAGGACCGTTATCATTATCTGGCCTCTGTAGGAAAAGATCCATAATAAAAGAACAAAGCAAAGAGGTTCAGAAGTTTCAATGTAGAACTTAGACTGAAAATCTCTGAAATTATAGTTACAGAACGTTATTTGACATGACAGTGTTAATATAGTAGTGTTTATAACAAAAGTCGCAATCAGGGATTCTTAGCCAGAGCAAGATGATATATTCAGTTTACGGGAATTCCCGAAGGGTTTCATAATGGGACTATATCCAATAAAACTGGGAAAAACATTGAGTCTTAAATGTCAAGATAATTTTTTTTCAAAATTAAAATAATAAATTCAGTTAAGTAATTTCTGAGTTCTGTTTTGTAATTGAAAACAAGGGACTTAGCATGAAATGATGGTTGGAAGTTTAAAAGCTTAAACCATTCATGCTACTTTTACTGAGCATCCAGTGTAGAAATGTACCATGATAGATTCCTGGACACAAATGTTAATCCGTAAAAAAAGGAAGGTTTCTCTTTTGGTTGTCCTATGTTGGCAGGGTAGAGGTTGTATGAGAATTTTTCTCAAGGGTCATTTTTACCTGTTATTGGTCAGGAGGAGTAATTCACTTCATGTACAGAGTAAACTTTTCAAAGTGTGAAGGGAATAATATAGTTTCCTATACTTCTGAAAATAATAATTGAAACTCCAAAAATTAAAGTCTGTAGCATATTTCACTTTCACACATTGAAATGTATGTATATATATATATTTGAATAAGGAAAAAGAACATTTGTGTAAGGTGACATTCTTTAATGCTGTTCTGCAGACTAAATAAAGCCTAGAGATGCAATAAATGCTGAGAAAAAATTGGTAGAAGCCAGCAAGTTTCTAGATGCACAAGGGACTATTTTTACGACCATGACATGGTGACTGGAAAACCTGTCATATGTAACACTGTTCCAGATTTTTTCTTTTTTTTCCAACATTTTATTTGGAAATAATTTCAGACTTACAGAAAAAGATACAAAATTGCTCAAAGAATTTCTATAAACCCTTCACAGATTATATTAACCTAATATTGTTTATCAACCCCCAAATTTAGTACCTTAAAACAGCAAATATTTATTTTCTCATGTAGTGTCTGAGTGTCAGGAATCTGGAAGCACTTTAGCTGAGTGTTTCTGGTTTAGAATTTTTCATGAGGTTGTAGTTAAGTTGTTGACTTGGGCTGCAGTCATCAGAAGGTGTTGGAGAATCTGCTTTCAAGTACTCATGGCTGTTAATAAGACACTTTATTTCCTTGACTCAACATGTGAGCTTCTCTATCCAGATGGTCATGCAGCAGGCCAGCTGGCTTTCCAGAGAGAGGAAGGGAGGGAGAGAAAGGGAACGTGAGGGTGAGGGAGATGGAGAAAAATGCCTTTAATGACATAATCTCAGATTTCTACTCCACCATTTCTGTCGTATTGATTTTGATAGAAGTATATCACTAAATCCAGCCCAAAATCCAAGGAAGGGGAATGTCCACAAATATTTAAAGCCGCCAACCGAGATTACTTAAGTGTTAATATTTTATCCCATTTGCTTTACCATTCTCTCTACCTCTCATTATTTACATTTTTTTTGGGGGGGGGACATTTTTTAAAGTAAGTTATAGACATGATGCCCCTTTACTCCTAAAAACTTCAGTGTATATTTATTAAAAACAAATGTATTCTACATAACTATTGTGTAATTTTCAAAATAAGGAAATTAATATTTATACAGTATTATTATCTAATATACAGACCTAATTCAAGTTTTCCATTTGTCCCACTAATGTCCTATGTTAAAAGAAAAAAAAAAAGGTCTGCTCTTGGATCAGTCCAGGATTATTCATTGAATTTAATTGTCTTAGTTTTTTTCCCCCTTTTTTCTCTTCTCCTTTCCTTTTTTCTTTTCCTCCCTCTCCCTCCCTCCCTCTCTTGTTTCTTTTCTTTCTTTTGTTCTTTCTTTCTCCCTCCCTCCCTTCCTTCATTCCTATTTTTCATTTTATCATTATCTTTTTGCTATCATTTAAATTAAAACAGTACCTTAGGTTTTCTTGTTTTCCATGCCCTTGACTCTGAAAAGTAAAGAACATTTATTTCATACATTGTTCTTCAGTTTTGGTTTGTCTGAATATTCCTCATGATTTGATTATGGTGATATGTATTTTT
The DNA here is from genome assembly GCF_011800145.1 of Mirounga leonina. Classification (NCBI taxonomy): domain Eukaryota; kingdom Metazoa; phylum Chordata; class Mammalia; order Carnivora; family Phocidae; genus Mirounga; species Mirounga leonina. Next base: position 45,322,965 of record NW_023270377.1, on the reverse strand, counting down.
TGGCAGAAATACCATATATATGAATTTTGGTGCTCCCCAGAGCATTATATTAGAAGGTACATGTCTGTCTCTCTTCTTATTAGAGACCTCAATTTTGATCACTTGGGTAAAGTGATGCTTCCTGGATTTCTCTACATTAATGTTACTATTTTTCTCTGTGTAGGTAGTAAATATCTTACAGGAGATACTTTGAGATTATGTAAATATACAGTTGACCATCAAAATTTCATTTCTGTGTGATGATTTTTCACTTGAGCGTATTATTACTATTATGGTTGTCAAATAGTATTTGACTATATATCCTTAGGCTAAATATCTACAGAAGTATAAGCAATATTGAACTCTAGTTAGTTGGTTTGTTTCCATAGTGGTATGTATAAGCAATTTTGAAACTATGAGCATTCCAGTATTGAGAAAACAAGTAAAGATAAAATCTGTAATAGGATTCATACTTATTTCAGAGCATTACTGATGCAGAAAGAGAAGAAAATCAAATGTATACTGTGTGTGTGTGCACACGCACAGACACACACGTATACGTGTATTTCTTGGCTCATTTCTCTTAGAGGGTCTCAAATCAGTGACATTCCCATAGCAAGGAGTATATTTAGTACCCAGAACCCATATTTGATTTCTAAACCAACCAAAAATAAGCAGATTTCTTGGCAAAATTGCTGATTTCAGGGCTGATGCTGGGAAAGAGTTTGAAATATCTTGCTATGCCAGAAGTAGGGAGATGCTCAAAGAATGCTGGAGGCACAGTAAAAGGACACAGGGCCCAGCTTTAAGGGTCTTCCAGTGACCAACTGATGAGTACTTTGAGTGTCAAAATATATAGTAATCATTAACAGGTTGTATCACATAAAATAAGTTAAGAATTCTTGAATAAATAAATGCAAAGAAGGGAAATCTCTCTTCTTAAAACAAACTGAGAACTAATAAATGTAAAAGTAGTGAGAGAATTAGAAAACCCTTTCATATTTTAATAAACTGCACAAAATGATCTTGGTAAGTTAAGCAATATAACAATTTGTGTTCAGTTCATCTGCTAATGATGAGTTACTTTGGGATCTGGTTCTTACTTGGGTAAAATTGGAGGCAGATATTGTACAATACCCAGCTTGCTAGTTTTCTCCCACACTTATTAACCATATGTGAACATGAGTAAAACTGATATATGTTTGGCGGGATAACCTTTAGTCACTATAAATTATTTTATTGTATATAACTCAAACTCATACATAAATAACATAAATAATACATCATTTTTATGCATACTAATCTATTCTAAATAACACTGTCATTCATAACACATTGCTTGAAAAACACCTTGTGTTCTGCCCTCATGCTATATATAAGAGCCTCGGTCTAGATGAGTGCTACAATTCACGTTCCACTTACAATAGGAAATCTGATAAATGTTGCTATTTCTTTGCTGACAATTTTATCTCTGAAGAGTGAGCAAGAGTTAAGGGAACCGGTTCTATTAACAATAACCACAAAGAAAGAAGTGCTGGTTGGTGATGTGAAAGTGATGGAAACCGGGATACTAATCATATTAAGTTGGCCAAAATCGTTGTGAAAGGTAGTATTCATCATTGTCAGGCCTGTACATTAAACTTGAGGAAGGGATATTGTAAGATTTTAAGAAAAATTTTCGTATTTATCCCATTACAGAAAATTTATATTTCTAAAAACATGAATTTATGACATTTTGCCTTAAAATTTGTAAGATTTCTCATTACTTGCAAGATAGTCTGAAGCTCTTAGCCAGATACTTCAGGCATTTAATGGTACAGTCTTGCCTAACATTTTACTTGTATTTCTCAGTTACCCCAATGCCCCGTTCACTTTCTATAAACACATGTACCACCACCACCACCCCACTACACATAAACATATACACCCATACACAGAGTTTATAAATCTCTGTCCTTGCATTGAGTATTCACAATTTTCTAAACACACTCTGCTCTGTGAAATCTCTGTTCCTTTGAAAATTTCCTCTGCCTGGCATGTTTTTCCACTCCAGTTTATCTGTCTGGCAAATCCAATATTTCTTTCAAGACTTCTAATATTTTTGGCTCTATGTAGTCTAAAAGTCTTCTAGGTTCCAGTTAGTCTCTGCATCTTCCTGGTTCTCATTAGTTTCTATAGCTTTCTTAATACATATCAAAGAATTTTTCAAAACTTTGTGCAGTCTCTCTTAGATGCTATATTATGAGCTTCTTAACATTAGAAGCTGTGGCTTTGCTCTCCTTTGACTTCTCAGTGATATTCACACTGTATGGCTCAGACTCAACAAGTGTTGTTTGTGAGAATCAAAATTTATTTTCTGACCATATAGTCACGAAAATGTAAGGTGAATTAAGACAGAATAGTGCATGGCCTTTAGTAATTGATTGGTAAACATTATTTCAATAAATATAGTTGAATATTTACAAACATTATCAGTAATGGAAAAGAGAGGTAAAAAGGTAAACATCAGTATAGACCATTAGACTTCTGCATGGTATGTTCTGGAGAGCTTGGACTTTAAAAGCTCAAGATCAGAAGACCTAAAGGCAGAAGCAGGCTAACTGGGCTGAAAAGAAAAGTGTGGTTACATCAAACTATATGAATTTTGACAGGAATTCCAATGCTAAAGGAACTAAAATATATTACAGATGTTAAGAACAGATTTCCAGGTAAAGAACTAATGTGTTTGTTTCATTATCAGGACAGACATTGAAATGGAAATTTCAGTTTAATTGAACTTGGGGACCAGAAATAGTGGAGATAGGGGCACCTGGGTGTCTCAGTTGTTAAGAGTCTGCCTTCGGCTCAGGGCACGATCCCAGGGTCCTGGGATTGAGCCCCGCATCGGGCTCCCTGCTCAGCAGGAAGCCTGCTTCTCTCTCTCCCACTTACCCTGCTTGTGTTCTCTCTGTGGCTGTCTCTCTCTGTCAAATAAATAAATAAAATCTTTAAAAAAAAAAAAAAGAAAGAAAGAAAGAAATAGTGGGGTTACAGAATAGGACAGAACACTATTTAAATATGTAATGGTTCAGAGTTTTCCCAAACTGATAATAGATACCAAGAAATGATATGAACATCAAGAATTCTAAATTCATCTAGGAATACACTTACACACTGAAATACAACTAGATACTAGAGTAAAGCTGCTGAAAACAAAAGACAGAAACCATCTTAAAGGGAGTATAAAGGATGAAAACATAAGTTTCAAAGGAATACCATTAACGTTGACAGATTATTTCTCAAACTAAACTGTGGAAACCAAAACTAGAATGAGTGTTTCAAATGGGGAAATAAAATAACTTCCACCATAGACCTCTATATAGAATAAAAATTACCCTTCATAAATTATGGTGAAATAGAGACTGTTTTCGGCAAACAAAAATTTAAGGAAAATTATCGCCAGTGAACCCGCATTAAAAGAAAGCTAAAGGGCAGTGGCAGACACGATATTTACAGATGAAAACATGTATTTAGAAAGGGATAAAGAGAATGGAACTAAAAAGTAAATTCAAATAGCATGCCATATGCAGTTTAAAATATATAAAGAGCTAAGATGTAGGAAAATAATAGCATGAAATATGGGAAGGTATTAAGTGGAGTTGAAGAGTTTTAATATCCTCTGTGCATGATGCAGACAAAGTACTAATATATATTAGACTTGATGAATCAAGGCTGCATGTGGCTGTAAAAATAGTTTAGAAAGAGAGGGAAAATAGGGGTGCCTGGGTGGCTCAGTTGGTTAAGCGTCTACCCTGGGCTCAGATCATGATCCTGGGGTCCTGGGATCCAGCCTGCATTGGGCTCTCTGCTCACTGGGGATCCTGCTTCTTCCTCTGCCCCTCCCCCTGCTCCTGCTTTCTCTCTCTCTCAAATAAATAAATACTCTCTTTAAAAAAGAGAGAGAAAATAAAATAATACATTAAAAAATACATAAATGGTAAGAAAAGAGAAATACAGGAAGAAAAGATGGGGAAAATAGAAAACAAATAGTAAGATAGCAGAGGTACACCTAATTACATTAGTAATTACATAAAATGTAAATGAAACTAAAACATTCCAGTTAAAAATAAGTGTTCAGGGGCACCTGGGTGGCTCAGTCGTTAAGCGTCTGCCTTCGGCTCTGGTCATGATCCCAGGGTCCTGGGATCGAGCCCCACATCGGGCTCCCTGCTCTGCGGGAGGCCTGCTTCTCCCTCTCCCACTCCCCCTGCTTGTGTTCCCTCTCTCGCTGTGTCTCTCTCTGTCAAATAAATAAATAAAATCTTTAAAAAAAAAAAAATAAGTGTTCAGAAAAAGGTTGACCTAAATATATGTTCTTTATAAGAACACAAATTGAAAATAAAAGTATAAAAAAGATATATTATGCAAAGATTAATCAAAATAAGCTGTCCAAAAACATAAATTTTTAAAAATACTCTTTTAGTAATAAAAGTAAATGCACTGTTACATACAACAGCATGGGTGAATCTCAGAAATATAATACTGAATTATAGAATCTATAGGTCCATTTGTATGCTCTTCAAAAATAGGCATAGTTAACAAGGTGCTGGTTGACTGAAGATGAAGATGGTAGGGATTGAAAAGGAGAATATGGGGCATCTGTATTGCTGGTGATGTTTTACTTCTCATTCTGAGCGGTAATTCCACAGGTATGTTCCCATTGTGTTAATTCATTAGGCTATATGTTTATGAATTATACTTCTTCATATATGTCATATTTCAATAAAATGTTTATTTTTAAAAAGTAAGTTGTGTATAATTCATAAAGAATTTTAAAAAGGTTAGTTTATTAAAGATAACAAAAGGTCAGAAGTAATGTTAATGCATCACACAAAATGCATGTTTTAGGAGTCTATATATTTGTGGAAGGGATAGGTGGCCCAAATTGGCTTAAAACTTTCTAGCAACCAAAATTAAAAATGCAAAATTAAAAACACAGGTTGTACAGTTCTCATGAATTGAAGACAAACTGTGGATTAGAGTGGTACAAATACTCCTGGTACTGAGACTACGAGGAAATTCTTACTCATCCTCAAAAAAAAAAGAAAAATGTACAATGTACTGAACATTATCTCTAACAGTAACTTTAAATATAGGGATAAGTTTCAAAAAACTCTGAGTTCGATTCATTAAAATAAACTATATGGAAGGGATTTGGGGGGGTTGGTTTGAAGCAGAATCCTATGATTAAATTTTTTAAATAGGTTTATTTGGTTTATCGAGAGAGAGATCTAGAGAGAGATTATGTCATTAAAAAGAGTTGGGCATAATATTTCTTTTAACTTCACTTTTATCAATCCACTCTGTCAAGGTCACATTCGCTAACAAGTGCTTGGAACGCAGCTCTTCTGCCCTGCCAGTTTGTGCTGGGCCATATGCTGCAACAACAGTGAAACAGAAGGTGAGATTAACATCCCTTATGAAATGTGAGGAGCCTAACAAGCCCAGGTGCCTGACCAGAAGGCCACGGCATATTCACACAGAGGTGGACCAGGATAGTTCCCGCTAGGTTTCTCCCCACGAAATAAAAGCTTAGGGTGGCTTCCAGCATATATATGAGTAGATGATAATGTCTACAATGTTCTGTGAATATAGAATGGTTGCAAAACTTTGATCTGGAAACGTTTCTGTAAATGAAGCATCTCCAGTATTACCTCTTTCTCCCCTTCTTCTACCACCATCACACTATCAGTAGCCCCTAAGAAACATTTACTGTATTATTCACCCCGTTAAATTCACCATGATAAAAGCTTACATATATTATCCACTTGGTACCTTAAATAGCCCAATAGTAATGGCAATAGTAACAGTTACCAAATAATAAAGACTCATTGTGTGCCAGACACAGTATTAAGATCTGTACATAATTACCTAATTTAATCTTCCCAACGCTCTAAGAATTACCTCAATAGTATTATTTCTGTTATATTTATGAGGAGAATTAGAGTATGGAAAGGTTAATAATCATACAGAAATGAAATTCAAGAGCTAAGGTATAAACCCAGGTGCATATGATTAAATTTGTCATTTAAACTGAAGGTATTGCTGTTATATTTTAATTATTGAGAACACTGAAGTTTAAAAAGGTGGCATAAATAGGCCAAAGTCACGTACATCAAAAAACATGTAGGGTAGAATTAAGTTCAGTTCTATTTGTCTTGCAAAGTTTGACATCAAGGACATGTTTATTTGATTATAATAAATGAAATATTTTTATACTAAACCTAATGTATATATTACATCACTGATGGTTCTTCACTATCACTGATGGTGTAGTACTTATGATGTTTCAGGATCTCTTCTGTATGATAATTCTCTGCATATATTCTCCTATTTATGGCATCCATAGGAGGTATATTTTCTCATTATTACCATTTTACAGATAAGAATATTGAGGCTTAGAGAAATTAAGTAACTTGACCATGATCACAAGGCTAGAGATTCAGGTCTGAAGAATCCGGAATACAAGATAATTGGCCAAATTAAGCAACCTGATTGAGAAAAAAATAATATGTGATCAGGTAGGAAACACAAGAATAATTCTAAATGTCCCAGCAAACACATTTCAAAAAATTGAAATTCATAATAATCAAATAAATGTAAGTTAAATATCAGTTATTGCTTTTCAACTCTCAGTTTGGTAAAGATGCAGAAGACTGAGCATTTCCAGTGTGGCACATGGTATGGAAATGGAGACATTTTTATACTGTCACAGACAATCTGACAACAAAAATACAATTCTAGGGGCACCTGAGTGGCTTAGTCGGTTGAGCTTCCAACTCTTGTTTTTTTCTCAGGTCATGATCTCAGGGTCATGAGATTGGGCTCAGTGAGAAGTCTGCTTGGGATTCTCTCCCTCTCCTTCTTCCGCTCCCCTCACTGTTGTGTGTACTTGCTCTTTCTCTCTCAAATAAGTAAATAAATCTTAAAAAAAAAAAAGCCACATATATACAATTCTATAGTAATATGCAGTTTCTTTGATTTAGTAATTATCCTAAGGAATTGATATGAGGTGTATATATGAGAATTTCCATGACTGTATTAATCATTGTAACAAACATAATAAGACAGACAACAGAATTTGGCTTTCAAGTAGGTACTGATTAAAGAGAGGTTAGCCCAAATAACTTAGTTATTATTAAAGTTACTTGTATAAATTTTTAAGAAATTGAAAAGGCAGACCAGTATATTAGCAATATTTATTCTGTATCACAGCACTGTATTAGTTTCCTAAGGCTATTGCAACAAAGTACCACAAAATGTGTTGTTTAAAAAACAAAAATTTGTTCTCTCATGGTCCTAGAGGCTAGAAATCTAAAATTAAGGTGTTGGCAGGGTCATGCTTCCTTTGAAGACTGGAGGGAAGAATCCTTCCTTGCCTCTTCCTAGATTTAGGTGGTTGCCAGCAATACTTGTTGTTCCTTAGCTTATAGATGCATCCCTCCAATCTCTGGCTTAGTTGTCACATGGCATTCTTCTGGTGTTTCTCTGTGTCACTGAATGTCTCTTCATAAGAATACCAGCCACTGGATTTAGGGCTCACCCTAATCCAGTGTGACCTCATCTTACCTGATTATTTCAACAAAGAAATTATTTCCAAATAGGGCCACTTTCACAGGTACCTGGGGTTAGGATTTCAGTATATCTTTTTTGGAGGAAACAATTCAACCCAAATAGGCAATTTAATAATTAAATATTAGTAATCAGAAAATTTACTTTTGTTTAAGGAATTTAAAGGGGGTACATAATAATAATAATGATAATAATATCTGGAAATTAAGTTTTTATGAATTAATTTTTTCACCCAAAATATATTACCTCAGCCAAAATGGTGGTTTGGAATGGATCTGGCATTTACAAAGCACTAGGACATTTTGATACCTTTTCCTATGGAAATTGAGATATGTATTTTAGTAACAGTTTCTAAATTAACTAGTATATGACAAAAGGACTCTGTCAGTCGCTTAGCAAAAATGGTCAACATGAGCTTCCTGATAAATGTTGTCCTTATTTGATGATCCCTTTGAGAACATAAAAGGAATCTTTTCAAAGAACTAAAAACACTCATGAAAAGAACTTTGCTAATTCAACTCAGTTTTTTCCCCCAGTGAAAAGAAATAGTAGGAACAAGGAAGCTTCAGTGTTTCCTTCACACACCCGCAAATAATTTACACTGCTCTCCCTAATTTCTTAAATATCATTATGCCTTTTTTCCAGCTTTATTGGGATATAATTGACGCATAATGTAGCATATATTTAAGGTATACCACATGATCATTTGATACACATATTATGAAATGATTACCACAATAGGGTTAGTTAATAATACCTCATATAATTACCTTTGTGTGTGTCTGTGGTGAGAACTTTTAAGATCTAGTTTCGTAGCAAATTTAACTGTATTGAAAAAGCCAAAGAAATTGAAATGTCACCTCAAAAACCTGTGTTATTCATCTATAAATTTGTGACCGAAGATTTTTAATAACCTGCCTTCTTTCAACTCAGTTCTATTAGTGCATTTGCATAGATGATTTCTCAAGAGGTTATAACCTTTACCCAACACTCAAACACTATGTTCTAGTGTTTGATATGCAGAGTATGCCAGGTGGTATGAGATAAATAAAAGATCACTGTCCTTGGCTGTTGCCACGTTTATAAGCATGCTGCCCACAAATACCAAAACCTACCATAAAATTATGTGTGTTACTGACAATTAAGGTCCAACAAATGCTCCCTTTCGTTATGCTCTATGCATTTGGGAACTTTGAGAAATTTTAATGGCATCAGTAAATAGTATCTATTTTAGGAGGGAAATAAGGGAAAATAAGCTGCTTAGTAAAGTTAAAGTTTTCATTCAGCAAAGTATGATATATTAATTACTGGATTAGGTTCTGGATGTAGGCAGGTGAGAATACATGGTCTCTGCCCTCACAGAGCTCACATGGTAAAGAGAGGAGAAATATGTGTAAGTATAGTGTATATGCTTATCGGCCATGTGAAAGATAAAATATGTTGGGAGATCACAAAGTGAAAAGGGATAAATCCTATTTGAGGCATGCAGAGATTCTTCAAAACAAAAACAACAGGAGACTTTTGCTCTGCACTTTGATACATAAAACATCTTCTGAAATAGTAATAGGGAGAATATCTTGGTGGAGCTAACAGTGGTCAAGAATCTGAAGGTACAGAAGTGCAGGGATGCTCTGGAAGCAGTGTTTAGTTTGCTTTAATGACCTTTTGAAGAAAGGGCTATAACCTGAGAGGGGCGAAGAGGTTGGTCACAGTCAGCTCATAAAAAGCTTTATTTGACATTAAGGAATTTGCATTTTGTCTTTCAGGCAATGGAGAACCATTGGAGCTTTACTACTACTATTCTTATGTAGCTGTTTATTGAACACCTATCACTGTACTAAGATATAGGAATATATACATGAACCAGAGAGAAAATATATCATTAATCTTATATTATTGAGGAAGAAACAGAAAATCAACAAGAAACAAAACATGAGGTGACTACAGGCTGAGATGCATACCATGGCAATGCAGTAGAAAATAACTGTGGGAGGCCCTTGAGTGCACATTGTCATTGCCATGCTGAGCACCAGTGTATTGCAAAAGTGATGTGTCCTTTACTAATGGACTGAATGTAAACTCAGTGAGGTAGCCAGAAAGTAGACAATTAATATGGCAGCTTCAGAATATTTTGTAATAATGTGGCCATCCTCCATGAACAGAAAAGAGCAAAAAGCTGGGAAGTTTGTACTGTAACTTTTCAGATGACTCTGATTACACAGGCATGATGTGTGGTTATTCTGATTACCCATATATTAAATGATGCCCCAGACAGATAAATTATTTTCTCTTTAAGGTTCATGAAACTTCAAACTACCAAACACTTAGAAATTTCTTTTTTAAATCTTTAGACAGATTAAAGAGATAGGGAGCATATTCTTTTACCGTAAGTCTAGGCTTATTTTCTTTTTTTTTAAATCTAGGCTAATACATGCACTTAAATCAATAAAATAGGGTGCCTGGGTGCCTCAGTCAGTTAAGCATCTGCTTTCGCCTCAGGTCATGATCCCAGGGTCTTGGGTTCCAGCCCTGAGTTGGACTCCCTGCTCAGCGGGGAGTCTGCTTCTCCCTCCCCCCGCCACTCCCCCTGTTTCTGTTCTCTCTCTCGCTCTCTCTCACACACACATAAATAAATAAAATCTTTTTAAAATTCAGTAAAATAATATGATTATAAATATGAAATGAAGCCAGTCAAAATTGATACAGAAATATAACTTAACAGCTTGTTTGATGTTTTTCTAATGTTAAATTTAGAAACACATTCATTCAGTTATATTTAGGAGTAAAATTTAATTTGTCCTTGGAGAAAGATTCACTGTCTTTTTCTTGGTGAGGTAATGAAAAGAGAGCCTATGTCAACTTTTTGATTAAGGAATCACATTAGTTGTCATATGTAGCCCTGGAGTCACCATTGCTCTGATATGTTTTCCATAGCAAACTTTGATATGATGAAAATCATTTTCATTAATGTTTAAATAGAGTTTATTATGACTTAAAGACATTTTTTGTTCCTCATGTCTCTAAGCAAGTTTTTCTACAGTAATAAAAGTTAAAAACAAATTGATACCTGATGATGTCTATTTAAACTGTACCTACGTTTATGCACTGTGCCATACTTACCAAGTTTATGTTAATGTAGGTTTATTTAATTATAAGAAAGTCACATTTTGCAAGAAATATAAATGAACAAAATTTTCTTTTTACATGTGCAAGTATCCAATAAATATGAGAACTTTCTTGATGATTTAGTTGATTACTCTTCAAATTTCTGCCTGAGCCTACCAGCTAGAAACTATATTTTGTATCTAACAGATATATTCCAAGGTGAATAGGGAACATGAATGAAAAACACGTAATCAGCCACTTTAATGATGAAGTATCTCAAAACTCATCTTAGAAAATGTATGAATGAGTAATATTTTTTGAAAGTTCTTGTACAATATTGGTTAACCAAATCACACAAATGAGCATGTGCATATACTGCAGAACAGTGTCGAAAGCCTGATTTTTTTTACATTGAGTCATAATTGACATATTAGTTTCAGGTGTACAACATAATGATTCAATATGTGTATATCCTGCAAAATGACCACCATGAAGGCTGGTGCTTCTATTACACTGTCTTTAGATCTTACAGAATGATGCTTCTTTTTGAAGTGTCATGGGTATTAGAAATAAGAGGACAGGGCGCCTGGGTGGCTCAGTTGGTTAAACGACTGCCTTCGGCTCAGGTCATGATCCTGGAGTCCCTGGATCGAGTCCCGCATCGGGCTCCCTGCTCGGCAGGGTGCCTGCTTCTCCCTCTGACCCTCCCCCCTCTCATGTGCCTCTCTCTCTCATTCTGTCTCAAATAAATAAATAAAATCTTAAAAAAAAAAAAAGAAAGAAAGAAGAGGACAAACTGATGGTAAACAGAAGGGAAGTGGGTGGAGGGATGGGTTAGATGGGTGGTTGGGATTAGGGGTTGCACTTGCGAGGAGCACTGGGTGATGTATGAAAGTGTTGAATCACTATATTGTACACCTGAAACTAATATTACACTGTATGTTAACTTCCTGGAATTTAAATAAAAACTTGAAAAAAAATAACATGCCATAGATACTATAGATAAAAATTCATATTCTATTTGTAATATGATCACACATACTTATTTAAATATTAGCTTTTCAAATAGACATCTGATTAAGAAAGAGCTTAATCAGTCTTTAGTTTTTATTTATTAGCTTAATTGATTTTTTTATTATGTTATGTTAATCACCATACATTACATCATTAGTTTTTGATGTAGTGTTCCATGATACATTGTTTGCGTATAGCACCCAGTGCTCCATGCAGTACGTGCCCACTTTAATACCCATCACCAGGCTAACCCATCAGTTCTAGAACTGGGGGTTCTAGAGGGGAGGGGGGTGGGGGGATGGGTTAGCCTGGTGATGGGTATTAAAGAGGGCATATAAAATCAATGCACAGAAATCAGTGGCATTCCAATACACCAACAACAAGACAGAAGAAAGAGAAATTAAGAAGTCGATCCCATTTCCTATTGTACTCAAAACCATAAGATACCTAGGAATAAATCTAACCAAAGAGGCAAAGAATCTGTACTCAGGAAACTATAAAATACTCATGACAGAAATTGAGGAAGACACAAAGAAATGGAAAAACGTTCCATGCTTAATTGATTTTTAAAGCTGATTAGATACATCAAAATTATTCAGATTTCTTTGTTTTGGTAAGCAATGTGGTTCCAATAAAGTTTTCTGACATTTCTTTTTCTTCCAGTCTTTTATTTCCCCCATTAATACACACACACATAACTACATATATTTAACATTTTTGCATCCATAGTACCTGTAAATTATAAGTGCTGTTTTTTATTAATTTGACATGATCTCGAAAGAATTTTTCTGACATTTTAATAGGAGGGGTTTCACCTATTTTATAAAACACAGCAATATGAACAGATAAAATATTGGAGTAGAAACAGGCAAGAGTCATGACAGGAATCCTAGGGATATTGGGTTGAAAACAAAACCTAGGGGCGCCTGGGTGGCTCAGTTGGTTAAGCGACTACCTTCAGCTCAAGTCAAGATCCTGGAGTCCCAGGATCAAGTTCTGCATCAGGCTTCCTGCTCAGTGGGAAGTCTGCTTCTCCCTCTGACCCTACCCCTTCGTGTGCACTCTCTCTCTCTATCTCAAACGAGTAAATAAATCTTAAAAAAAAAGAAAACAAAACCTAACTTAAGCCAAAACTTCTAGAAATTAAATTCAAAGATTTATTAAACCCTATAGTTTTTCATTCATTATAAAGAAGTAAATTGCCAAAAAATATCAAGGCAGGGAAAGAGAAAGTGTGAGAGGTAAATATAGAAGAGATGATGAAAATTAAAATCCTTGCTTCATGTCAACATTTACATATTCCTTCAGTATAAACAGGAAGTAAAAGTAAATAATTGTAAAACTGAAAAAAATATAAGCTTCTGATTGGGATTTCATTGTTAACAAAGATTAATCTATATTTAGTTTTCAAATGTTTGTCTCTACTCTTTCATAAAGAAATCTTTAAAAAAAAGAACTTAATTATTGAAAATTTATAGCACCATATTCCTAAGATTGATGAAATATATAATGCTTAAGTTAATTTGTTTTACTCTTTTTATTTTTATATAATTTCAGCAGAGAAGGTGTAAGAATAATAGAGGGAACTCATATGTCTCTTTTAGATTCGTAATTTGTTGACGTTTTGCCCCATTTGCTTATATGCGTACAAATAAATAGATGGGAATTTTTCCTGAATTTTTGAGAAAAGTTTGGAGATATTGTGTTCTTTGCCACTAAATGTTTTAGTATGTATTGTTTTATGGACAAAGGATATAATTCTCTCATATGACTACAGTACAATGATCAAAATCAGAGAATTTTAGTAACATGTCCATATTATAATCCATATTCCATATTCAGATGTTATCGATTGTCTTGATGACATCTTTTATAATTTATTTTTTCCCTGATTCAAGAACCAATCTAGGACTGCACAATTTATTTAGTTGTCATATTTGCCTAGCCTTCTTTAATATGAAATAATATCTAAATTTTCTTAATCTTCCTGCCCTTACCAATTTTTAAAGAGTGGAAAACAAGTATTTTATAGATTTTTCTTCAGTTGGGATTTGCCTTGTGATGAGATTCAAGTTATGCATTTTTGGAGTGAATACCAGTAGTGTGATATTGTTTCCTTCTCAAGGCATCATCCCAGAGGCACATGATGTTGGTATGTCCCAGTATTGATGATGTAGCAGTGTACTCTCAAAATCTCTTCCTCGCTCACAGTTGAAGTTGGGTAGAAAGCTGGTGGTCAGCCTCTCTCAGAGTATCTTTTCAAGGACTCCAGGCCCCCGATAGGACTCTTAAGAGAAAAACATGTGAAATGATTTTTTTATAAAGTAAAATAGTTTCATAAATTCTGGCTATCCAGTACAGGACTTGATGCATAATGATATTAATTTTGGGGGTCTGAATCCTTTCTTAATAGGCTTCTAGTGAACAGTGGTTTTGTTGAACAAAAGTGAATAACATTAACATTTTTAATAACATTTTATAACACCTCTTCCTTCTGCAAATTTCAATGTCATCATACATTGGTTTTCAGTATATTTCTGAGGGTGTAGTAACTACTACATCTCTCATCCACAATGAATTTGTGGGTTACTGTTACTCTTTTATACTCCCCAACAATTAGTGGTCATTTATGTCGTCTCCTGTGCAGGGCACTCATACTTAACAGCATAACTGCTGTATATTTCCCCTGTTAGAGTACTAGCTTAACCCTGGACCTATCCCTTTTCTTTCATCACTAACTGTAGATTCACATTTTCCCACTAATCTTTACATCAGTCTTTCTCTGCCTTCTGGTTTCCAGTATAAAATAGTATCTATCTTAGGTTTTTTGCTGATAACCTCATATCTTTGTTTTCTTCTCTCTTGCCCAAATTAATTGAAAAGTATAGTTTCCCAGAGCATATTGAAAACTCTGGAGAAACCTGAATTTAATCATAATGTGGGTATACATGGCTTCTCCCAGAAAACTCTCATCCTTGTCTAAATATACTCTTCTCTAATGTTTTACCTCAATAACAATGAAGTCTCAATACCTAATGCATTCTGTTTTCTAGGCTAGAGAAATGGTGTCATTTCTTCTTTAAGTGTTTGGTAGAATTCATCAGGGAAATCATTTAGGCCTGACATCTTCCTTTTGGAATATTATAATAATTTCTTTTATAGATATAGTCCTATGCAGATTATCTCTTTTTCCTTTTATGAGCTTTTTGTAGTTTGTTCTTTTCAAGGAATGGGTCCATTTCATCTAAATTATCAAATTTGTGGCTAATAGACTTCATAATATTTTTTAATGTTATTCATCAGTAGTTATGACCCCTCCTTCATTCCTGATATTAGTAACTTGTGTGTTCTCTCCTTGTTTCTTGGTTGATATGGCCAGAGCTTTATCAAACTTATTGATCTTTTAAGAAAACCAGCTTTTGGTTTTACTGATTTTCTCTTTTAAGAAAGAGAAACTTAAAGGGTTTCAGTCTAATAGGCACTGAGGCTCCAGAGGCTTCTGCTCCATGCAAGCTGAGTCCCTGTAGACTGTGAATCTCTGTATTCACTTGTCTCTCTAGATTTTGGGATGGTGGTTTGGCTTGCAAACTCAATTCACTGATGTTTCCAAGAAGAATTATTTCAGTTCAGATATTTTCCAGTTGTAAGGAAGGAAGTGAGAACTTTTAAGCAAGCTCTTTAAATGTCAAAGCTGAAACTGTAGGTCTCTAAGTGTCCTTTGATCTATAGTTTAATTTCCTTAGTGGCCTTAATGCTGTAGTCACATCTGTTTACACCATGCTGGACTGCACCTGAGAGGGTATTTCTAACTCGAGGGCTGCCCCTAGATCTACTCAAGTCTTTGCACCATTCTGTCTGTAGGGCAGATAGCTTGGTATTATGGTCCTGCTTTAGTGATATGGTTTGTTATGATTCATGCAAAGTCAGACATCAGATCACAGATCAATAAATATGGTAGGTAATCCCCTTCAAATTTAACTCCTCGTATTTTCTTGCATTGTCTAGACACAATGAACTGTCTAGACATTTAGAATGACATGTCACTTTAGACGGTTGTGAACTCCCAATGTGTTAAAAGGATAGTGCAAAATATCCCCTTACTGTTCTCATGAGTTATCTCTCATACCACACTGAGGCTAGCCCAGATAGTGTCTAAGACGCTTCTAGATTCCAGTCTACTCTTTTGTTATCTTCTCTAAATCATCCGTTCAGTCTTTTACTCTCTTGGCTTTGCTCTTTGGGTTCCCAGCTCCATCCTAGATGTGCTCATATTCTGGGTCTCCCTTTTGACTCTATCATCCAGTAGCAGTGGCTGTTCCACACTGGGGAGTATATTAGGTCTTTAAACTTTCCAGACAAGAGAATCTACAAGAAACACAAAATTGATTGCCTCTAATAGAATGATGTTGACAAAAGAATAAAATACACAGCCCATGCTGTGATCTATGGTACCTTATGCAATCTAGACCCAACTTAACTTTCTTTTCTGCCCTCTCTGTTTCTTAATCACCCTGACCTCCTTACTGTTCCTCACACTACAGATAGCCCCATCTCAGGAACTTTGTGCTTCTGCTTCCCTGTCTACACTGTACTTCCTCTAGCCTTCCTCCCTCACTTCATTCTTGTCTCTGCTAAATGTCACTTCATCTTAAAGTTCTCCCCTTGATAATTTGTACAAATAGCTACTGCTCCTGAGCACACCCACACCCATTATTTTCTACCCCCTCATGTGTTCTTTGGTTGAATAAATGAACATATTATGCTATTATTTTTTTCTTTATTGTGTTATACTAAAAAATCCTTCCTTGCCTAGAAGAGAAAAATAAGGAGAAGTAAAATCCCTTCTAGTGTATATAATAACGTATTGCAAAAAGTAATAGCAAGAAAAGGAACAGGTGTTCTCGGAGGAAGTAATCGGGGATATGATATTAGTTTGGGTTGCCAGAAGGCTTTTTATAAGAAATTTAATATGAGACTTAAAAAATGAGCAGAAGCCAATTATGTGAAAATTGGAGTGATAAAGATTTTCAGGTAAAACAAATAGCACTTGGTGGGAAAGCATATAGCATGTTTAAGTACCCAAGAGACCCTTAAGGATGAAACAATCAGTAGGGAGAAAACATATCATGAGAAGAGTTCGGGGAGCGAAGTGGGGTCAGAACATAAAATGCCTGGTAGGTATATATATAATTATCATTTTTAAGTGGATAAGGAAGCCATCGGACAGTTCTAGGCAACAGAGTAACAAAGCAATTTGTGTTTTAAAATTATCACCTTAGCTGCTTTGTGGAAAATGAAATGGAAAGTGACAAGATAATTAGACATGAGACTAGTCAGGAGATTATTGCAGTACTCCAGATGAAAACTGACAGTGATTTGAACCAAAACTGAAGAGAAATGGATGACGTATATTTTTGCAAAATAGAATCAAAATGCCTTAGGTTGGACAGATTAGATGCCTGGGAAAGAAAAAGAGGTGTCAAAAGTACCCCAGCACTGACTTGTATGGGTGGTTGATGGAAGCCATTTATTAATTTGGAAAAGTCTGTAGAACAAAAGCTCTTAAAAAGAGGCATGAGGGAAGGGAACAAATCAACAGTTCAGCATAGTTGTATTAACTATGAATATCTTAGAAACAGCCAAGTGGAGGTTTGAAAAGTTAGCTAGATACACAAGTATAGAGCTTGCAAGAAGGGTTTTAGCTAATGAGAGATAATTGGGGGGGGGGTAGTTTTTCTTTTACCATCTTACATATTTCTTTTTTTTTTCCATCTTACATATTTCTAAACAATTTACTTTCCAAATATGATATAGCATAGTATATCAATAATTCCAGCTCTTTCCAACAAGGTGCCATATTTTGAGTATAGTGTAGAACAGGAAGAAAAGGACTAATAGTTATTGAGTGTAGACTATTTGCAAAACACTGATAGATGTTTTACTCTTTTCTTTTCTCAGTAATGCTATACGTTTAATTACTTACATTTCACACGTGGAAAAACCGGGACTTAAAAAGGTTAATTAAATTGCTCTAAGAGCACTCCTATTATAAGTGGCAGAACCAGGATTCAAGCTCAGGTTTTTGTTATTAAAACCATTCTATTTCTTTTTTTTTTTTTTTTTAAGATTTTTTATTTATCTGACAGAGAGAGACACAGCGAGAGAGGGAACACAAGCAGGGGGAGTAGGAGAGGGAGAAGCAGGCTTCCCACTGAGCAGGGAGCCCAATGTGGGGCTCGATCCCAGGACCCTGGGACCATGACCTGAGCCGAAGGCAGATGCTTAATGACTGAGGCACCCAAGTGCCCTAAAACCATTCTATTTCTATACTCCCGTGGTATAAATACATATTTTTTTTCTTCTTTAATGAGAGTTAACAATAATAGTAACTGTTTCCAAAGTGAAATCAAATACAGTGATGTTGCTATAAGAACATGCATCACTAGAGCTAGTGAAATAACCTTCCTTCTTAGAGGCTATGACTACTTTGAAGTACAGCCTATAACCGTTTTATCAGAGCAGTTGATGAAATGGTGGTATGAGTTAATCAGCATTTTCATTTACTTCCAAATACAAGAATGTGTTTTTTTCATCACTACTTTTTAAAAGTTTAGTTTGCTTACAATTTCAAAGAGTCTAGAAAGTAAGTTTGATTATCTTAAAATAAAAACCACACACATAAGAACTGTGTCTTAGTAGCCATTACTTATTTTCAACAAAGAAACTAGGTATTTTAGGGGCTTAAATTATTCCTCAAGATAAGAATTAACTACTTGATCAAAATTCTGGTACTGTTTATTATTACAATTACCTGGAGGGCTGGTATTTGCTATTCTTGCTATTTTTGACCAGGGACAGGGGCAGTGAGAAATACTGTCTCCTAAGAGGATTTTTCCAGAATGTGATCATGCATTTTTTACATGAGGAATTCTATTCCGTTAGCTTACATAATTCCATCTCATTTGGGATATGAAGTGATATTCTCTATCTTTCTCCAATGAGTTTTGGGGAAACAGAATTATAGTATGAACAGACTAGAGATACCACTTTGTGTTCTTGCTGACATGTGGAAATATTTTATTATCTCTCTGAAAATATTACAATAAAATATAAACATTCTCTTTGACAGATCTTCTACCTTGTGTAACTCGAAGAAGTTGTTCTATTTCATCTGTACATCTCATTCTGCCCTTTCATATTTCAATGAGCATCTAAATAGTAAGAATAATACTGAAGACATTTTTAAATACTGAAATTCTTTTTGATATGAAATTTTATTATTTTCTTTTTATTGCTCTATTAGAAAATAATTTTAGAATATTGAAATTTTAGAATTAAAAATCATAAAATAGGGAATATAGTCTATAATATTATAATAATGTTATATGTTGACAGATAGTGACTGCAATTATCATGGTGAGCACTGAGTAATGTATAGAATTGTGAATCAATAAGTTGTACACCTGAAACTAATGTAACATTGTGGGGTTTTTTTGTTTTTGTTTCAGGTTTTTATGTAAATTCAAGTTAGTTAACATCTAGTGTAATATTAGTTTCAGGAGTGTAACATTGTTAATTATACTTTAAACAAACAAACAAATAAATAATTTGTTGTAAAAAAATAAAAGAACAATGCCTAAGCTCCACCCACAGAAATTCACATCTAATTGGTCTGAGAGAGGGAAAAAAAACCAATCATATGAAGGGGTTTTTTTTTTTTTTTTTTTACTTCGAAAGAAGAAAAAAGGATGAGAAGGTATCAGTTGAGAGATTATAATATATGCCTTTGAGAGATGACGTGTGATTTTTCTTTGAAGATTTTATTTACTTATTTGACACAGAGAGAGAGAGAGTGTAAGAGAGTGTGAGAGATTGCACAAGCCGGGAGGAGAGGGGCGGCAGGCAGAGGGAGAAGCAGACTGCCCGCTGAGGAGAGAGCCTGACATGGGGCTCAATCCCAGGACCCTGAGATCATGACCTGAGTTGAAGGCAGACACTTAACCAACTGAGCCGCCCAGGCACCCCAACATATGTGATTTTTAATGCCTTGCAATTTAGGAATTTTTTCCCATTACAAAGGTGAGCAAAGTTAGTCTCAAAAAAATTAATTAGCCTCAGCTGACACAATTAGTAAGAAAAAGGGTTGTGCAAATTTCACATGTACTCTGGAATGAAACAGTTGTCTTAACATATTCATGAATCACTGAGATTGAATAGATTCCACTCTTTGCTTTTAGTATGTGCTTAGAGATATGTGGAAATCCCCAAATTTACCTTGTGGAAGTGGAGAAAATAAAGTCTGTAAAATAAAAGAAGTAGTGCCAAGGTCATTTGACAGAGAATCAGCTATTCTTACCCTGATTCTTTATTCATACACACTTCAACTTGACAAATATTTTATTGCCCAATGAACACTATGTAGTTGGACCATTCTTTGTTCATCCATTCATGTCTATTGGCCTTTTATTGGTGTTTAATATTGTTACAGAAACATCCTTTTTTGGCTAATTTATCTGATACACATTTTTGCATCACTATTTTTAACTACTTTGTATTCATTTGCTTAAAATACTTCTTTACTACATAAAATATTATAGTTTCTTTGTTTTGCTAAGTCTTAGAGACTCAATCTTTTGAGTAGTGGGTATTAGTCCAGGTTCTTTTGAACCAGAACCTGACATGGAATTCTGGTACAAGTGATTTATTGAAGAAATGCTCTTAGAAGAATCCTGTTAAGGAAGTGAGGGAAGCAGGATAGAACTGGGGCAAGGAGCTAATCAAATATGTATTTCAGTTTATTCTACTCTTACATTGATCAAATGAGAAGCTCTGAATCATAGAATTGCCGAAACTTGAGACAAAAGGCACAACTCTTTGTACTCCATATCAAGTAAGTCATTGTCTGTAGGCCACTTCCTAGGTAAAGGGCATAAATTTCCATGCCTTTCTTGGTATGGACATGAGCAGTTTTCAGAGAAGAAAAGAAGGAAAAGAAAGCTATGAGCCATCAGATGCCAGTATTCACAACAGCTAAGATATGGCTGCGCTCGTAATAAAGGGATTGTGTGGGTAGGGCTCCAACAACGTCTACTATAGTCTACTGCTTACATTGCTCAAGGCATCTTACTTCTCACATTAGTTCCTTCCGTTTGGGCACAGTTTCTCTAGGATTCTTCAGACACAATATCTGGGGAAAATTTCAAGTTAAGTGTTTTAGGAATATATAATACCCCTGATTTTAAATAAGGCTGTTACTGATATTCATTCTGTCTCTACTACAAATTCTAGATTTCCATTCCTTCAAGGAAAATTTCTTTTGGTTTGGGTGCCTTGTCTGATGGAATGTACCAGACGCTCAGACCTGAGGTGTTTGAATCCCAGTTATCATGCCTGTATAGAGCCATTTTTGTTGTTCCTGTCCATGTAAAGACAACTATGAAATAGACTATAAAGTGATATTCTGGTTTACCACTTAGTTATTCATTGTTTTTCTTTTTACCCTCATTATATAGTAACAGACCTACCTCTTCTGATGATGAGAGACTCTTTTCTTTGCCTGCTAGTTAACAGTACAAGGAGCCCAAGGTAAAGAGGAGGCCATTATAGCTTTACATTTAGTGGGATTATTACTGAGTCCCCTAATGGAACTATTCAATCTTCTAGAAGCACAGAACCTGTTGTTATAGGGAAAAGAAGCCCAAATTCCCCAGGTACATTAACAGGAATGTTGGAGAGCAGGGTCACTCCTATTTCTACCCCTTGTTTTCTATACGTAGGTAGTCTACATATTAGGACACAGAACTATATAATGAATATGGGTGTAAGGTATGTAGCAACACAGAAAGACAGTGTACTGTCTTTGCAGAGTATCACAGTCAAGCAGATACTCAGATGTATTTCAAGAAACTGTTCCAACACTATAAAGCCAACAGCCTCCGGGTGATGTTGTATGTATTAGAGCCAGTGAATACCATAATTATGTGCCCATGATTACATCCCTTGCCCTGGAGTGGATCCCTTGGCCCAAGGTGATGTTATGTGGGATCCCACACTGGTAGTGTGCATGCCCACTTAGTGGGTCCCAGGGTCCTGGGATCAAGCCCCACATTGGTCTCCCTGCTCAGTGGGGAGCCTGCTTCTCCCACTCCCTCTGTAGCTCTTTCTGCTGTTCCCCTCTTGTGCTCTCTCTCTCTCTGTCAAATAAAGTATTTTTTAAAAAATAATAAATTGATCATAAATGTAAGGGTTTATTTCTGCACTCTCAGTTCTATTCCACTGACCTATATCTATCCTTATATCAGTACCCACTGTCTCAATTACTGCACCTGTGTACTAAAAGTTGAAATGCATAAACGTGAGTCCTCTAAGTTGGGTTTTTTTTTTTTTCAAGATTTGTTAGCTTATTATGATTCTCTTGAATTTCCGTATGAATTTTAGGATCAGCTTGTCAATTTTTCTAAAAAAGCAGACAGGTATTTTGATAGGAAGCATGTTGAATGTAGATAAATTTGGGGGGTATTATCATCTTAACAATATTGTCTTCCAATTCATGAATGTGCATTGACTTCCCATTTTCTTAGCTCTTCTTTAGTTCTTTCAGCAATATTTTGTAGTTTTCAGTGTTCAGAAATTGTATTTGCTTTAAGTTTATGCCTAATGGTTTTATCCTTTTTATGATATACTGATTATTTACTCAATACATTGCTAATGTGTAGAAACAATTGAATTTTGTATATTGACCTTGTGTCCTTAAACTTTGCTGAACTCACTTCTTTTAATAGTCTTTAAAATAGATTACTTAGTATTTTCTATAAATAAAATCATATCATCTGCAAATATAGCTTTATCTCCTTTCCAGTATAGATACCTGTTATTTCTTTTGCTTACCTAATTGTCCTAGCTAGAATTTCCAGAACAATGCTGAATAAAAGTGGAGAGCATTCTTGTTTTGTTCCTAGTCTTGGGGATAAGACATTTAGTCTTTTGCTATTAGGCATGATGTTAGCTGTGGGTTTTATATAGATACATTCTCCCACGTTGACAAAATTCACTTTTACTTCTAATTTGTATAGTGTCTTATTTGGAGAGGGCATTGGTTTTGTGAAATGCTTTTTCTGTACTTAAGATGATCACATGAAGATTGTCTTTTATTCTACTAAGATGATATATTACATTGATTGATTTTCATATGTTAAACTAAGCTTGCATTCTTAGGTAACTCTAATTTAGTCATGGTGTATAATCTTTTATATATTTTGCTGGATTCAATTCTCTAGTATTTTACTGAGGATTTATTACATATATATTCAAAAGGGATACTGAATTGTAGTGTTCTTTTCTTGTGATATATTTACCTAACTCTGATGTCACAATAATACTGGCCTCATAGGATAAATTGGATAGTATTCAATCCTTTTTTTTTTTTAGTTTGGAAGTTTGTAAAGGATTGGTAATTTGAGGCTCTAATTAACTTGTCTATTTTTACCTATAATTTTCACTACTTTGTTGATCTTTTTTGAGAACCAACTTTTGGTTTGGTTGACATTCTTCATTGTATTTATATTTTCTACAGGCATACATTGGAGATATTGTGGGTTTGGTTCCAGAACAATGCAATAAAGCAGATATTGCGGCAAAGTAAGTCAAATGAATTTTTTGGTTTCTCAGTGCATATAAAAATTATGTTTACACTGTACTGTAGTTTATTATGTAATAATGTTATACCTAAAAAACAATGTAAATACCTTAATTACAAAATACTTTGTTGCTAAAAATGCTAACTATCATCTGAGTTTTCAGCAAGTTGTAATCTTTTTGGTGGTGGAGGGTCTTGCCTTGATGATGATGGCTGCTGACTGATCAGGGTGGTGATTGATGAAGGTTGGGTTGGCAGTGGCAATTTCTTAAACTAAGACAATAAAGAAATTTGCTCATAGGTTAATTCTTCCTTTCATGAACAATTTCTCTGTAGCATGTAATGCTGTTTGATAGCATTTTACCCACAGTAGAACTTCTTTCAAAATTGGGAGTCAGTCCTCTCAAACCCTGCTGCTGTATCAACTGAGTCTATCCAATATTCTAATTCCTTTGTGGTCATTTCAACAATCATCACAACATCTTCCCCAGCAGTGGTTTCCATCTCAAGAAACCACTTTCTTTGCTCAATCATAGGTAGCAACTCCTTATCTGTCAGAAGTTTCATCATGAGATTGCAGCAATTCAGTCACATCATCAGGTTCTACTTCTAATTCTAGTTTTCTTTCTATTTCTACCACATCTGCAGTTACTTTCTCCACTGAAGTCTTGAACCCATCAGAGTCATCCATAAGGTTGGAATCACCTTCTTCCAAACCCCTGTTAATGTTGATATTTTCACCTCTTCCCATGAATCACACATCTTCTTAGTAGCATCTAAGATGGTGAATCCTTCCTAGAAGGTTTTCAGTGTACTTTGTCCTGATCTACCAGAGGAATCACTATCTATGGCAGCTGTAGCTTTATGAAATGTATTTCTTAAATGGTAAGACTTGACCTCCAATGCCTGTTTATTCCCTTGTTTGTGCTGATCCTGGGCAGGTCCTCCCTTCTCCCTTTCAGATACCTTGGAGGGGCAAGGGGCTGAGGAGGGCCAGATCCAGGTTCCATATCAGCAATTTTCTCCACATCAGGAACAAGGCTGTTTTGCTTTATCATTTGTGTGCTCACTGGAGTAACTTTCCTTCAAGAACTTTCCCTTAATATTTAAAACTTGGTGAATTGATTGGTACAAGAGGCCTATCTTTCAGCCTATCTCTGCTTTCAACATGATTTCCTTACTAAGCTTAATCATTGCTAGCTTTTGATTTAAAGTGAGAGATGCACAACTCTTTCTTTTATTTGAACAGTTAGAGGCCATTGTAGGGTTACTAATCGGCTTAATTTCAATATTGTTGTGTCTCAGGGAATGGGGAGGCCCAAGGAGAGGGAGTCAGGGGACCACCAGTGAGTGGACTGGTTAGAACACGTAAAACATTTATCAATTAAGTTCACCATCTTAGGGGTGCCTGGGTGTCTCAGTCAGTTAAGTGTCTGCCTTCAGCTTGGGTCATGATCCCAGGGTCCTGGGATCAGGTCCCACATCAGGCTCCTTGTTCAGCAGGGAGCCTATTTCTCCCTCTGCCTGCCGCTCCCCCTGCTTGTGCTCTCTGTCACTCGACAAATAAATGGATAAAATCTAAGTTCACCATCTTATTTGGGCATGGCTCATGGAGCCCCAAAACATGCACAGTAGTAACATCAATGATCACTGATCACAAATCACCATACCAAATATAATAATAGTGAAAGAGTTTGAAATATTGAAAGAATTACTAAAATTTGACACAGAGACATGAAGTGAGCAAATGGTATTGGAAAAAGGGTGCTGATAGACTTGGTCAATGTAGGGTTGCCACAAACCTTTGATTTGTAAATAATGCAATATTTGTAAAACACAAAGTGAAGCACAATAAAATGAGATATGCCTGTATTTCGTTCATTTCTACTCTAATCTTTGTTATTCCCTTCTTTCATTTGCTTTGAGTTTAGTTTGCTGTTTGTTTTTTTTCCCGATATCTCAGGATGCAAAGATTGATTATTGATTTGTGGTATTTTTAAAAAATATGAATATTTGTAGTTATAAATTTTCTTCTGAGCCTGTTTTAGATTTATTCCATAAGTTTTGATGTAATGTGTTTGCACTTTTATTCATTTTAAGTTTTTTCTAATTTTCCTTCTGATTTTTTTCCTTTACATATTGGTCATTGAGGAATATGTTGTTTAATTTCCCTATATTTGTGAACTTCCCAAACTTCTTTTTGTTTTTGACTTCAAAAGTCATTCCCTTGCAGTTGGAGAACATATTTTATATGATTTTAATTACTTTAAATTTATTAAGGCTCATTTTTTTTCTATTCAGGAGAATGTTCCATAAGCACTTAAGAAGAAGAATGTGTATCTGCTGTTATTGTGGTGGATATACTATAGAGATAACAGTTGGTCTAGTTGGTATATAGTGTAGTTTAAGTTTTCTCTGTCCTTGTTGATATTCTACCTAGTTGTTAATCCAATATTAAAAGCAGGATATGGAAGTTTCCAATTATTATTTTCGAATTGGTATTTCACCCTTCAATTCTGTCAGATTTTTTTCATGTGTTTTGGGACTTGATTGCTAGGGCCATGTATATTTTTTCTTGATGGATTGAGATTATCATCATTGTTAAATATCCCTCTTTATATATGTAACATTTCTTGTTTAAAGTCTGTTTTGCTGGTATTAGTACAGCCACTCCAGCCCTCTTAAGGTTGCTTTTTTCATGATCTCTCTTTTTTCATCCAGTTAGTTTCAACCTATTTGTGTATTTAAATCTAATGTTTGCCTTCTTAAAACAATATATAGATTGGCTCTTGTTTTTCCTTATCCAGTCTAAACTCTGTATTTCAGGAGTACCTGGATGGCTCAGTTGGTTGTCTGTCTTCAGCTCAGGTCATGATCTCAGGGTCCTGATATCAAGCCAGGCATCAGGCTCCCCACTCATCAGGGAGCCTGCTTCTCCCTTTCCCTCTGCCCCGCCACCCCACTTGTGCTCTCTCTCTCTCTCTCAAATATATAAATAAATAAATAAATAAATAAATAAATAAATAAATAAATAAAATCTTTTTTTAAAAGACTTTAAAAAAACTCTATTTCATTGGAATATTTAATCTCTTCACATTTAATATTATTATTGATATGGTTGCATTTATACTTGCTGTGTTGCTTTTTATTTCTGTGTCTCACATCTTTTTTGTCTCTCTGTTCTTCCTTACCCAATTTCTGTTCAACTTGATAGATATTTTTTCGTGTAAAATTTTAATTGTTTTAATAATTTTAATTATTTTTTCTATTATTATCTAGTGATAGTTCTAGGGATTTCATCTTAACTTATCAAAATAGACTTCATATTTATACTATCATAATTCTTGTCCTTTTTTCTCTCTCTCCTCTATGGTTCTCCCATTATGCATGTTAGTGTGCTTATTGGTACCTCACATTTCTCTGTGGCTCTGGTCATTTTTATTATTTTTTTCTCTCTCTTTTTCAGATTACCTAGTCTCTTTTAAGCAATCTTCAGTTTTGCCAGTTCCCTTCTTTTTGCCAACTCAATCTAATATTGAAGCCATCTAGTGAATATTTCATTTTGGTTATTATACTTTGCAGCTAAAGAATTTCTGTTTAGTTTGTTTTAAAAAATAATTTCTATCCCTTTTTTGATATTTTCCATTTCATGAGATATTGTTACCATACCTTATTTCAGTTCTTTAGACATGGTCTCTTTTAATTCTTTGAATATATTTATAATAGCTACTTTGAAGCCTGTGTGTGCTGACTGCAATGTCTAGGCCACTTCAAAAGCAGTTTCTATTGTCTGTTTTTGTTTCTTTGTTTTCTATGTATGGTCACAATTTTCTGTTTTTTGCATTTCTTGGACTATTCTTCTTGAAAGTAATATATTTTAGAAAACATGTTTCAGTAACATGGGATGCTTATTCTTCCACTCCTGAATCATGTTGTTTGATGGACTAGTCATTTATTTCTTTGCTTAGTGACTTGAGTGAACTGATTCTGTGAAGTTGATTTCCCTCTTGAGTATGATCATGTGACCTTTGATATCCCTGCTCAGATTTTTTTTTTTCTTGCACAGTTTTGGGGCTAAAAGCCCCAGATCAAGGTCCTACATGGCCACTTTCGGGTGGGAACTCTCTTCCTGATTTGCAGATGGCCAACTTCTCATTATGTTCTCTCACAGCAGTGAGAGAGAGAGAGGAGAGAGAAAGAATACTCTCTGATGTCTCTATTAACAAGGACAAAAATCCTATTGGAACAGGACCCTACCATTATGACCTCATTTAACTTTACCTCCTTAAAGACCCTATTTCCAAGTACAGTCTCTTTGGGGGTTGGAGTTTCAACATAGGAATTTTGGAGGAATACAAACATTCAGTCCATAACACCCTATGTTAGAGTAGCTTATTGGTCAGCCAGTTGTTGGTCAGAGGTTGTGCTTAAATCCCTTTGTGAGACTTAATCTCTTTGTGGTTTACAAATGTTTTTAATTCTTCTCCAAATCCTGCTCTGATCGCTTTTGCCTCATGAGTAAGAGGTGGTTGGAATAAGGGTGCCAGGGTCCTCTCAGCTACCTCTTCTTAGAATACAAGTTCTTGCAACATGGTGCTTGGGGTAGGAGGAGAAATTCTTAAAGGCTACCTGTTCCCCTGTCCTCACCCTATATTTCTCAGTTTGAAACCAAACCCTACTGGGACATGAGGAAAGAGAGAACTCAATTTCACGGCTCCACCTTCCTGTATTAGAAGTCCTGGAATAGTTTCTATAAGATGTAGCTTGGGATGGGCAGGAGTCAGAAGGATGGGGAAGGTGAATTGTGGCTCAAATATTACAGACCACTGAGAATTAGACAATATATTTGAATGGATGTTATACATTTGCTATATGCGCTTAGGACAATTTCCAGAGACTTTAAATTTATGGGGTTTTTAATATTTTTTTTCTAGTTAAAGTGTTTATTAGAGAGGTTCTAGTGCACTCCTCACACCTCTATTCTAAAAGTTGTTTCTGTTTATAGATTTTTAAAACTGGATGTAAGTTTAGACAAACATTTTCATTTAGAAAGGAGGGAAATTCCTTTAGAAAGGAATTTACCTCAAAGTGACTTATCCAGGGACACAGAGTTAATTTAAGACAAAGGCAGCATTAGCCTTTCCTTTTTGAGAGTGACACACACAAGATATTTCCCACTCCTCAGTCTTGTGCCAGTTCAATCTTTTCCTTGCAGTCTATTTGATTCTCAAAATTTCCCTGATTTGTCCAGCGACTACTTGCTCAGGCTGGCTTCTGTATCCTTTTGTTATGTCTCCATCATTCTTTGAATATCCTTTTACTTTGCAGCACAAAAAAAGGTATTTTATATTCATATACTTTCTATACCTCAGTCCTGGAATCAAGCATTTCTCCTAGGGGTCCTGGTTCCTTTCTAGATCAGTTTTAAAAAGATAAATATAATCTAAATGCTGAGAACTATAATGAAACTTTCTCTTCTCTCTTTTTTTTTTTTAAAGATTTTATTTATTTATTTGAGAGAGAGAGAATGAGAGAGAGCAAGCACATGAGAGGGGGGAGGGTCAGAGGGAGAAGCAGACTCCCTGCCGAGCAGGGAGCCTGATGTGGGACTCGATCCTGGGACTCCAGAATCATGACCTGAGCCGAAGGCAGTCGCTTAACCAACTGAGCCACCCAGGCGCCCTCTCTTCTCTCTTATTGAAATATTTTGGTAAATTTGTTTCTTACAGCTCACTCTAAATTTTTCTGAATCAGCATAGATGCAGATAAATTTATCTGTTTTACTACAGACTATATTTCTGTTTAGACTGGCCATCATACATTTCAACCAAGTTCTAACTAAAATAGCCCATTAATTTGTATCTTTCTTGTGATGCCAGTTTTCAAACCTATAACGTTGTCATTTACTTCTTCTAAGACTAAGTTATCAAATTTAAGAGGAGGAGAATAGAAGCTAAAGCTTAAAAATATGTAAGTTTATTCATTTCAGGAAAAAAAGTAAGTTCTACAACTATAGAAATTCAGTCTATAACTTCATTTCTTTTACATGTTTTAGTTTTGTGACAGATGATACCTAAATATATTTACTTAAGTCATAAAATCAGAAAGTATAAACACATCAAATAGACTTGGAAGGGAGAGGGAATTTGTCAATATAGTTTCTAAATTTTATCATAAACATGAAAAGGTAATAATTTTTAATGATTTAAAATTATTAAAATAAAGAAGTATTTTTACATTTTTATAATTTATGACTTTAAAATTTGTTTCTTAAAATAAATGAAATTACATTGGGATGTCCTCCAAGGCTCTTTAAGGTTAGGCTGTCAATCCAATATTGAAAACTCACTTATTTTACATTTGATTCATTACTAAATTTTATTTTAGATTTTGCCTTTATGGTACTCATCTCAGATAGATAGCTTTTATTTCTTCATGACACATTTTTTATGTTGGAATGAATGTTCTTTTCTACTCTTTACTTTGGAAGTTAAAACTAATAAATAGAATTAACTGTCTTTTTTGTAAAATAATTTTATGGCTTGTCCTCACCTCCACTTGATAAGTTTTATTTATTGAATTTGAAGCTCTAATGACAACCGCCATAAGTATATAATCTGTTTCTGAGATTCTGTGTTGTAAAACTCTAATCTATCAGGTTTTTAAAATAATTATGTCTCATTTACTACCACAATGCCAAATCCGTAGTCACTGAATTTCTTTGCAAATATGAAAACTAATAAAAACACTTTAAAATAATCTTTCCCAGATGCGGAAGTAGATAGAAATATGGCCATAATTTATCAAATCATAAGATTTAACTAAATTTAGAAGACGATTTTCAATCGTTTAGCTAAAATATTTATACCACTTTATATTACTTCATTCATTCATGATCTTAAAGGCTTAAATTAAAAGAATTTGTAGTTTGGAATCCCGAAGACATAAATCCTGCATTTAAATACTTAATGTATGACATTGGGAAATCATTTAGCATGCTTTATCCTTTTGCAACTGAAAAATAGAATAAGGACACATACTTTCCAGAGTTGTAGTAGTTAGATTATTATGGTAATGTAATAAATATGAAATATACTGCCTATATTTGCTTGTATATTTAAGTTATTATTTTATTCTACTTTTTGGGTTACTTTTTAAGTTTATATTTATTTTTTAGTAATCCCTACACCCAGTGTGGGGCTTAAACTCACAACCCTGGATTAAGAGTCACATGCTCTTCCAACTGAGACATCCAGGTACCCTCACATTTAAGTTATTATTAATGAGTATCCATTATATGCTTAGAGGTATTTTCTTGTACAAGCATTTTTCTTTTAATATTTACTTATGTAACAAAATTTACCTATAATAATAATAATAATAATAATAATAATCATAGTTCTCCATCTTGTTCTGTCTCTTACTTTTGAACATTACAAGGTAACACTGGTTTAATATAAAATTCACATACTCTTGAAGACATGAAAAATCACATTTAAAAATATATAATCTTAACTGCATTTTTAAAGCTTATCATTTTTAATTACTTTCTACTTTGTATGTCTTTTGTAATGTTTCCTGGATTATATGTGCTTTCTAAAACAGTGCTCAAATAACTGTCAAAACTAAACTATGCAAGGAAAGGTCAGACTTCAGTGGATAATTCCTGTTTCCATGGAAACTGACTTGTTTTAGGAAAGATCTGTGAGTGCTTATAAATAATCATGGTATCCAGAACGTCACTGCTTTTCTTTGACAGGTGTAGTGATCTCACCTGAGAAAGAGCTAGTTCTTAGATTATTCATAAATGCGAATTTCAAATATTGGTACTAATTTGTCTTGAATTGGCATCTATATATCCTATGCAGTTTCACACTTCTCCAATAAAAAAGTCACCACTAAGATCAATCAGATAGTTTCATTGAGGCAAACTATCTGACTATTATACTTGCTTTTGCACCAGTGGTCACTTTTACGTCTTCCAGGAAGATTTTATGCTTCTAGGAAGATTAAGGAAGATACTGAATGGTTTAACCTTATGTCCTTTGGATGTTTCTTTGTTTTATTGTTAAGGGAATCTATGTTAAGGATGCTAGTTCTCTTTGTATTTTAGGCAATAGCATAATGAAATATCAATTATGCTAAAGCCATGTAGAGCCAAGAGAAAGCCATTTAAATGGGATCAGTCATGAATTAGAAAATATTGTGAGGTACATTATTTGAGAGACCATCAGTAGCAACCAAGGTGGAATTGGGGTGGGGCCATTTTCCATATCCAGCAATTGATATCTGGAGTAAATTATTCATATTTCCATTTGCCTGTTTCTACAGTAATATTTTGATTATTAAACCCACACTGATAACAAGCCTCTTGGAAAAAGTTGTGGATGGAAATGCTAGTTACTTTATTCCTATTTTCCCCCTCTCTCTTTCTTTTTCAGATTGTTTTGTTGTTGTTGTTGTTTCTTCTCTTATTTCCTTTTTCATTTCTTAAATAAGCAAATTGTGGGGCACCTGGAAGGCTTAGTTGGTTGAGCATGGGACTCTTGATTTTGGCTGGGGTCGTGGAGTCAAGCCTCAAGTCAGGCTCCGTCGTGGGCGTGGAGTCTGCTTGGGATTCTCTCTCTCTCTGTCTCACCCTCTCTTAAAAAAATTATCTTAAGACTTTTATGTGAATCGGGACACCAGGGTGGCTCAGTTGGTTAAGCATCTGCCTTCAGCTCAGGTCATGATCCCAGGGTCCTGGGATCGAGCCCCACATCAGTCTCCTTGCTTAGCAGGGAACCTGCTTCTCCCTCTGCTTGCCATGCCCCTGGCTTGTGTGCTCTCTCTCTGACAAATAAAATCATAAAAAAAAGACTTTTATGTGAATAAATAAAATTAATGAGAGAAGTCCTAAGAATTCTATAAAAATTATTCAGGAATCTTCAGGTAGATATGATATTGCTTTCAGATGGCATCAAGACATTTTGCTTTATTTTTCTTTTTCTAAATATTCATTAAAATTCCTTTGAATGATTCTTTTTTTTTTTTAAGATTTTATTTATTTATTTGACAGAGAGAGAGATAGCTAGAGCAGGAACACAAGCAGGGGGAATGGGAGAGGGAGAGGCAGGCTTCCTGCCGAGCAGGGAGCCCGATGTGGGACTCGATCCCAGGACCCCAGGATCATGACCTGAGCCGAAGGCAGACGCTTAACGACTGAGCCACCCAGGCGCCCCCTTTGAATGATTCTTAACAAACTTGAGATGAAAATAACTTTGAAAATATAAAATTTGTGTCAATCATTTTTAAGAGTCTAGGAGGAATGTCTACTAAAAATAGTTGACTTGAAGCTCAAATGCAAATTATAATTAGTTGTTTTACAGCTGGAAATAGTTTAAACTCTATAATGTAGGATGAGAAGAACAAATTCTACCCCATGTATACCCCTTGTTTCAGATCCAGTTTTGTAGAAAACACAAAGAAAAGGGTAATTTCCTATCTTACTCTTTTGTTCTGCTCGTATTAGAAATTGAGTTAGTTTTAATTGATGGTCCCATAAGAGATGTGGCCTAATGTAGAAATGCTCAGTCACTTGACCAAAACCATCAATAAGCAGTAGAGCCTTTATTGGAACTCCATGCTCCTTCACAGTTCAAGACTCTTTCTTATGTACAACTCAAGGAATTAATTATATTAGAACTTGGAAGTACCAAAAACTTAATCTACTCTAAAGAACTAATTACGAGAAACTGATTTTTTTAGCTGGGAAAAGAAAGTGAGGAAGAGGAATGTTGTATTTGAAAAATGGTCTTTAGGTTTGTGTGGGGCAATACTCAGAGAATGATAACCATTTTCTTAGAACCTCTTCTGAAAGCAAAACAAGAAGGCTGAGCTTCTTGTGGACATTTAAGTTTGGGGGTAGGATACTTTCCTGACAGACTTTGAAAAGACAATGTATTATCTGTTTGGAATTCACAATCAATCGATCAAATTTTGAATGCCTTATGCTGTACTAAGAAGAATAATTAAAGTAAAATTCATACTCTCTCATGTTTTCAAAGGACTTAGAAATGTATTTGTAGAAAGAAAATAAACATATACAAAACAACAAAAGAAATGTGGCCTGTTATAACAATTACCCCTATCTGGTAACAGCATATTGTAAACCCTTTCAGCAGGACTGATACTGAATTGGAGATGCACAAACCGGAGGACTGCTTAGTATTTATAGAATTACAGTAGTATTCTAAATGATAGATCACAAGCACCTGGACTGAGAGAGAAGAGGGGGATAAAAAACTGGTATGAGAGATGTTATGACAGAATTCTATAATTTTATTCTCTTCTTTGCATTACCAAATCCTACTCATCCTTTAAGATGCAGTTCAAAATGAAAATTCCAGATGAATTTGAAAGAATGATTGCTGTATTTTCTCTGCTTTCAAATTACTTTGTTCAACTTGCCAGTGTATTACTTATCAGAATGTAGAGTTAGGGCCTACCGTATTCAACTCTATAGCCTTAGAGTTTGCTATTGTACCTGTCAAAAAGTCATCATTCAATACATGTTTGCCAAATTGAATCATATCTTTCAGCTCTTTTTTTTCCCTTAAGTCTAGTATTTAGGATTTGAAAATGAAATCTATAAAGATTAAAGAAATTGAGGTTAGTTACAGTCTGACTTTACAACAGTCTTTCAAATAGAAAGGGTCAATTAACAGAGAAGTCTGTGACTAGATGTTCTTTATGCCTACCAAAGTCACAATAAAATAGGTTTAAGCTATAAATAATAGCCTCGGACTCTGAAGATGTGACTTTGAGAAAAATTGTTCAACCATGTTTTGAAGAGTTTTCTAAAAAATATATGGTGCATTCTCATCAGTGGGCACAATACTCTATTAAAAGTGTGTAGAAACAATGTGCTGTCTTCTTATACGAACTAATCTTTTAGAAGGTTTTTATGTTTGTTGGCTTAGTATTCTTCAACATAGCTACTCAAATTACAATCAGTTCTTATAACTACTATTATTTTACCATTGTAAGTGTTACAGGGATGATATGTATTTGTGTGTGCTGTCACGTTGATGTGGAGATATGTGTATTGCTTAGCATTATTAAATTGTCAAGTATACCTGCAGCTTTCACTTAGATTGTAAGGTAGCCTTAACTGAGCAGGATAGTATAGGAAAGGGGAAATGTTATCTAAAGGAGCCTGCCTAAAATGATGCTTTTCATTTCAGCTTCTTGTACTTGCAATTTTGACTTTCAACTACAAATTATACTTTAAAAGGCATTATAAACCAGTGTTTCTTTTTGTGGAAAAAACAACAAAAATATTAGAGTTAGAACTTAAATCCTTTGGAGCCCTAGAAATCAATCAGTTTTGGTGTCTGTAATAAGTGTTAGAGGCATATTCAGCCTCACTGAAAAATAAAATTTAAATTTACTAGTCAATTTTAGAATCCATAGAAATAATTACTTGCAATATTATAAATAAAAAATCAGTGTTTTCTTTGCTAATTCAAACATAAGTTTAACAAATTCAATCCTCATGAAATTCATGATATCTCAATAATATTTCAACTTGTTCTAGAAACTTCTAAAAGTCATTCCAAAACTAGTAAGAGATATAGACACATTCCATCATATCCCTGTACATGTAAATAGGCCAATATCACTGTTATTTCATTTACAGAGAGAATATAGAGTCCATTTAGGACCACCTATCACACTTTTACCATTGCACTATTATTCGAAGTGATTATATATAAGAGCAACAATTTCTATGATTCAATTTCTACTGCCAGAATATTATGTGCAAGACACATAAGGAGAGACCCAAACCAGAAACATATTCAGGAACTCATCAGTTGTGATGGAGAATATCCCAATATTATCCCAAACAATATTCCAAATTGTTAGTTGTCAGGAAGAAGGATGACACTGAGAAAGGAGAAAACAAAGTGAAAAATATTCACACAGAGAAAATAGATGATATTTGGAAAATGAAAATAATTTACACAATTTTCTATTTTTAGTTTCTTCAGGAAAGAATATATTAGTATTCAAAACTTCATATATATATGAATGGATATTATATTTGTATACTCAACATATATATATTTTTATATGTATAAATATATAATCTATCCTGCTAATTATGTATACAGAACCTACTACTCCCTTCTCTTTCTCTTCTACTTAAAAATGTATTTTGGGGTGCTCAGTCGGTTAAGCATCTGACCCTTGATTTCAGCTCACGTCATGATCTCAGGGTTATGAGATCAGGCCCTGTGTTGGGCTCCAGGCTGGGCATGGAGCCTGCTTAAGGTTCTCTCTCTCCCTTTCACTCTGCCCACCCCCCTCTAAAAAAATGTATTTTGGGACCCTTTTTACATAATCCAATATATGAACAACTTAGAAGTTGTCTTTCCAGTCCATATGCAAAAAAACCCCAAAAAACAAAAATAAAACCCTAGACACAGACCTTACAATTACAAATGACTCTAAAGGGATCATAGATATAAACATAAAATGCAGTACTATAAAACTTCTAAGGAAACACAGGAGATAATCTATGTGACTTTCAGTTTGGTGATGAGTCTTTAGATACAAGAATGGTCCGTGAAAGAAAAACATTGATAACTTGGACTTTATTAAAATTAAAACCTCTGCCCTCTAAAAGACCCTGTTGAGGGACTCAAAAGACAAGCCAGAGACATAGAGAAAGTATTTTGAGCACATATCTGATAAAAGACTTGTATCCAAAATATACAAAAAGGGGGAGGGGGCAAAGATGGTGGAGGAGTAGGGGACCCTATTTCAACTGGTCCCCAGAATTGAGCTGGATATCTACCAGACCATTCTAAGCACCCACAAAACCAGCCTGAGATGTAAGAAGATCTGGATCTCTACAAACAGAATGTCGCAGGAGGTTGGTTTTGAAGTATGAAGCGGGGAGCCGTGATTGCGTGGGCAGATATCGGAGGATAAATGGCAGCGGGAGGGTGCCTGGACGTGGGGATCCTACACCGCCGGTGAGTGACAGCCTCACGCGCTGAGGACAGGGCACAGACATGCGGACCGGTAGCAGCGGGAAAGGACTTTAGGGCAGCCCCTGGGGTGGAAACCCTGAGTGGTGGGGTTGCGCAGGCAGGGGAGCTGGGAGTGGCTGGCGGTTTTAGAAGCACAAAGGGCAGAGATGTGCCCTGACCTGGAGGCAGGACTGGGAGCGCTGCGGTGGGGTGCACAACCCAGGACACTGCAGTTTATAGTAGCACAGACAGAAACGGAGACGGTGTGGCCTGGAGAGCTCACTGAAGAACAGACTGCGATCTCTCTGCTCTGAGGCAGAGGGTTGGAAACGGTCTCTTCTGCTCTGACTTGCGGAAGAGACGCAGAAAGCCGCCAGGGAAAGCCGCCAGAGAACAAAGCCCCCAAAACTGATTCCTGCTGAGCCCATCCCCCACCACAGGGGCGCAGGGCAACTCCGCCCAAACAGGGTTGCCTGAATAACAGCGCGGCAGGCCCCTCCCGCAGAAGACAGGCTGGGAAAACAAGAGGCCAGCAACCCTAAGGTCCCAAGGAAACAGGTGCATCTTGCTCAGGTTCTGGTCAATAATTTGGACTCTATACATTCCCTCAAACACCCATCAACAGAATGACTAGGAGGAGGAGCCCCCAAAATAGAAAAGACTCAGAGATTATGATTTAGGCTGCAGATTTACAAATGGATGCAGATATAACCAAGATGTCGGACATGGAATTCAGGCTAGCAATTGTGAAGACAATGGCTAGAATGGAGAAATCAATTAATGGCAACATAGAGTCTCTAAGGGCAGAAATGAAAGGTGAATTGGCAGAACTTAAAAATGCTATCAATGAGATCCAATCCAATCTAGATAATCTAACAGGGTAACTGAGGCAGAAGAACGAATAAGCGACCTGGAAGGCAATATAATAGATAAAAAGGGAAAAGAGGAGGCCAGGGAAAAACAACTCAGAATGCATGAAAATAGAATCAGAGAAATAAATGACACCATGAAGCGTTCCAATGTCAGAGTAATTGGAATCCCGGAGGGAGTGGAGAGAGAGAGGGGACTAGAAGATGTATTTGAGCAAATCGTAGCTGAGAACTTCCCTAATCTGGGGAATGAAACAAACATTCGCATCCTAGAGGCAGAGAGGACCCCTCCCAAGATCAAGGAAAACAGGCCAACACCCCGGCATGTAATAGTAAAACCTGCAAATCTTAGAACCAAGGAAACCATCTTAAGGGCAGTTAGGGGGAAGAGATTCCTTATGTACACAGGGAGGAACATCAGAATAACGTCAGACCTGTGCACAGAGACCTGGCAAGCCAGAAAGGCCTGGCAAGACATAGTCAGGGTACTAAATGAGAAGAACATGCAGCCAAGAATACTTTACCCGGCAAGGCTTTCATTTAGAATGGATGGAGAGATGCAGAGCTTCCACGACCAGCAGAAACTGAAAGAATATGTGACCACTAAGCCGGCCCTGCAAGAAATATTAAGGGGGGTTCTATAAATGGAGAAAGACCCCAAGAGTGATATACAACAGAAATTTACAGGGACAATCTATAAAAACAACGTCTTCACAGGCAACATGATGACAATTAATTCATATCTTTCAATAATCACTCTCAACGTGAATGGCCTAAACACTCCCATAAAACGGCACAGGGTTGCAGATTGGATAAAAAGACAGGACCCATCCATATGCTGTCTACAAGAGACTCATTTTGAACCTAAAGATACATCCAGACTGAAAGTGAAGGGATGGAGATCCATCTTCCATGCCAGCGGACCTCAAAGAAAGCTGGGGTAGCAATTCTTATATCAGACAAATTAGATTTTAAATTAAAGTCTGTAATAAGAGACACAGAAGGACACTCTATCATTCTTAAAGGGTCTAGCCAACAAGAATTGTAAACATTTATGCCCCCAACATGGGAGCAGCCATCTACATAAGCCAACTGTTAATCAAAATAAAGAGTCATATTGATAACAATACGTTAATTTTAGGAGACCTCAATACCCCAGTCTCATCAATGGACAGATCATCTAAGCAGAAAATCAACAAGGAAACAAGAGCTTTGAATGATACATTGGACCAGATGGACCTCATAGATATTTACAGAATATTCCACCCTAAAACAACAAAATACTCATTCTTCTTGAGCGCACATGGAACTTTCTCCAGAATAGACCACATACTGGGTCACAAATCAGGTCTCAACCGATACTAAAAGACTGAGATTATTCCCTGCATATTCTCAGACCACAATGCTTTGAAACTGGAACTCAATCATAAGAAAAATTTTGGCAGAAATTCAAACACTTGGAAGCTAAAGACCACTCTGCTCAAGAATGTTTGGGTCAACCAGGAAATCAAAGAAGAACTTAAACAATTCATGGAAATCAATGAGAACAAAAACACACTGGTCCAAAACCTATGGGATACTGCAAAGGCGGTCCTAAGGGGGAAATACATAGCCATCCAAGCCTCACTCAAAAAAACAGAAAAATCCCGAATTCACCAACTAACTCTACACCTTAAAGAACTAGAGAAAAAGTGACAAACGATGCCCAAGCCATGCATTAGAAGAGAAATAATCAGAATTAGAGCAGAAATCAATGAATTAGAAACCAGAAACACAGTAGATCAGATCAACGAAACTAGAAGTTGGTTCTTCGAAAAAATTAATAATATCAATAAACCACTGGCCAGACTTCTCCAAAAGAAAAGAGAAAGGACCCAAATTAATAAAATTATGAATGAAAGGGGAGAGATCACGACTAACATGAAGGAAATAGAAACAATTATTAGAAATTATTATCAACAACTATATGCCAATAAACTGAGCAATCTGGATGAAATGGAGGCCTTCCTGGAAACCTATAAGCTGCCAAGACTGAAACAGGAAGAAATTGACAACCTGAGTAGGCCAATAACCAGTAATGAGATTGAAGCAGTGATCGAAAACCTCCCAAAAAACAAGAGTCCAGGGCCTGATGGATTCCCTGGGGAATTCTACCAAACATTCAAAGAAGAAATAATACCTATTCTACTGAAGCTGTTTCAAAAAATAGAAACAGAAGGAAAACTTCCAAACTCATTCTATGAGGCCAGCATTACCTTAATCCCCAAACCAGGCAAAGACCCCATCAAAAAGGAGAATTTCAGACCGATATCCCTGATGAATATGGATTCCAAAATCCTCAACAAAATCCTAGCTAATAGGATCCAACAATACATTAAAAGGATCATCCACCACAACCAAGTGGAATTTATCCCCGGGATGCAAGGGTGGTTCAACATTCACGAATCAATCAATGTGATAGAACACATTAATAAGAGGAGGAGAAGAACCATATGGTCCTCTTAATTGATGCAGAAAAAGCATTTGACAAAATACAACATCCTTTCCTGATTAAAACTCTTCAGAGTATAGGGATAGAGGGAACATTCCTCAAGTTCATAAAATCCATCTATGAAAAACTCACAGTGAATATCATCCTTAATGGGGAAAAGCTGAGAGCCTTTCCCTTAAGATCAGGAACACGTCAAGGATGCCCACTCTTGCCACTGTTGTTCAACATAGTACTAGAAGCCCTAGCAACAGCAATCAGACAAGAAAAAGAAATAAAAGGTATTCAAATTGGCAAAGAAGAAGTCAAACTCTCTCTTTTCGCAGACGACATGATACTTTATGTGGAAAACCCAAAAGACTCCACCCCCAAATTACTAGAACTCATCCAGCAATTCAGTAATGTGGCAGGATACAAAATCAATGCACAGAAATCAGTTGCTTTCTTATACACTAACAACGCAACTGTAGAAAGAGAAATTAGAGAAATGATTCCATTTACAATAGCACCAAAAACCATAAGATACCTCGGAATAAATCTAACCAAAGAGGTGAAGGATCTATACTCTAGGAACTACAAAACACTCATGAAAAAAATTGAAGAAGACACAAAAAGATGGAAAAATATTCCATGCTCATGGATCAGAAGAATAAACATTGTTAAAATGTCTATGCTACCCAGAGCAATCTATACCTTCAGTGCTATCCCGATCAAAATTCCAATGACATTTTTCAAAGTGCTGGAAAAAACAATCCTAAAATTTGTATGTAATCAGAAAAGACCCCGAATCGCCAAGGAAATGTTGAAAAAGATAAGCAAAGCTGGGGGCATCACGTTGCCCGATTTCAAGCTATATTACAAAGCTGTGATCACCAAGACAGCATGGTACTGATACAAAAACAGACATAGAGACCAATGAAACAGAATAGAGAGCCCAGATATGGACCCTCAACTCTATGGTCAAATAATCTTTGACAAAGCAGGAAAAAACATGCAATGGAAAAAAGACAGTCTCTTCAATAAATGGTGCTGGGAAAATTGGACAGCCACATGCAGAAGAATGAAACTCGACCATTCTCTAACACCATTCACAAAGATAAACTCAAAGTGGATGAAAGACCTCAATGTGAGACAGAAATCCATCAAAGTCCTAGAGGAGAACATAGGCAGTAACCTCTTTGACATCACCCACAGCAACTTCTTTCAAGATACATCTCCAAAAGCTAGTGAAACAAAAGCAAAAATGAACTTTTGGGACTTCATCAAGATAAAAAGCTTCTGCACAGCAAAGGAAACAGTCAACAAAACAAAGAGGCAACCCACAAAATGGGAGAAGATATTTGCAAATGACACTACAGATAAAGGCCTGGTATCCAAGATCTATAAAGAACTTCTCAAACTCAACACCCAAAAAACAAATAATCAAGTCAAAAAGTGGGCAGAAGATATGAAAAGACACTTGTCTGAAGAAGACATACAAATGGCTAACAGACACATGAAAAAATGTTCATCGTCATTAGCCATCAGGGAAATCCAAATCAAAACCACACTGAGATACCACCTTACACCAGTTAGAATGGCAAAAATGTACAGGGAAAGAAACAACAAATGTTGGAGAGGTTGTGGAGAAAGGGGAACCCTCTTACACTGTTGGTGGGAATGCAAGTTGGTACAGCCACTTTGGAAAACAGTGTGGAGGTTCCTCAAAAATTTAAAAATAGAACTACCCTATGACCCAGCAATTGCACTACTGGGTATTTACCCCAAAGACAGATGTAGTGAAAAGAAGGGCCATATGCACCCCAATGTTCATAGCAGCAATGTCCGCAATAGCCAAACTGTGGAAAGAGCCGAGATGCCCTTCACAGATGACTGGTTAAAGAAGATGTGGTCCATATGTACAATGGAATATTACTCAGCCATCAGAAACGATGAATACCCAACTTTTACATCAACATGGGTGGGACTGGAGGAGATTATGCTAAGTGAAATAAGTCAAGCAGAGAAAGTCAATTATCATATGGTTTCACTAATATGTGGAACATAAGGAATAGCATGGAGGACATTAGGAGAAGGAAGGGAAAAATGGGGGGGGGGATTGGAGGGAGAAATGAACCATGAGAGACTATGGACTGAGAAACAAACAGGGTTTTAGAGGGGAGGTGGGTGGGGGGATGGGTTAGCCCGGTCATGGGTATTAAGGAGGGCATGTACTGCATGGAGCACTGGGTGTTATTGTTGTTGTTATTGTTACGAAAACAATGGATCGTGGATCACCACATCAAAAACCAATGATGTATTGTATGGTGACTAACATAACATAATAAAATTAAAAATATATATATATACAAAAAGCTCTCAAAATCAACAATAAGGGAAAAAATGAAAAATGGTTAAAAGATCTGAACAGTTACCTCATCAGACAAAATACACAAATGACAAATGTATACGAAAAGATGTTTAATATTATTTGCCATTAAGGAATTACAAATTAAAACAAAAAGGAGATACCACTACATCCCATTAGAATGACCAAAAAAAAAAAAAAAAATCCCTAAGAACCTGAGGGTACCAATTGTTAGGAAGATGCAGAGAAGTAGGAACTCTCATTCATTGCTAGTGCAAACACAAATTGGTTTCATCTGTTTTGAAGACAGCCAGTCTTATAAAGCTAAGCATGGTCTTACTATACAATCCAACAATAGCTCTTTTAGATATTTGTCCAACAGATTTGAATACATCCACACACACAACACCTGCATGCAAAAGTTTATAGCAGCTTTATTGATATTCATGAAGTATTGGAAGTAACTAATTGTCCTTCAGTAAGTGAATGGATAAACCAACTGTGGCATATCCACATTATGGAATATTATTTAGCAATAAAAAGAAATGAGCTATGAAGTCACAAAAGACAAGAGACCTTAAATGCATATTGTTTTATGGAAGAAACCAGTGTGAAAAGGCTACATACTGTAGGATTCTGATTATATGACATACTGGGATTGGCAAAAAGTATAGTGATGATAAAAGGATCAGTTGTTGC
This sequence comes from Mirounga leonina, assembly GCF_011800145.1. Lineage (NCBI taxonomy): Eukaryota > Metazoa > Chordata > Mammalia > Carnivora > Phocidae > Mirounga > Mirounga leonina. The sequence continues at coordinate 45,280,199 of NW_023270377.1, read as the reverse complement.
CAGGGTTTTAGGGGACTTTAAGAGGGTTGAATACATGAAGCACGAGGGATTGTTTAGGCCAGTGAAACTATTCTGTATGTTCCTCTACCGGTTGACAGATGACTCTGTGCATTTGTCAAAACCCATAGAACTTTACAACAGGAAGAGTGAACTTTAATCTAAACAAATTAAAAAATAATAATTTTGAATGTCAGAGGATCCCAGGATGGAATGTAGAATGTGATAAAACAATTGAACTGTCTAATAAATTTATGGAACCACCTCATAATGAAAAGAATAAGGAAAGGATGCTGGCTTAAGTGACTTTGAAATTTAGTAGAATATGTAAAATTAAAGGTAAAAGAAACTATACACTGCATTACTGTATTCTGTGTTAGGAATTCCACCACTACTCTACATTTATACTGGGGTTGAACAATTAAGTAAATGGATACTGGATAATGGGAGCCACATTTCTCACTGTTGTAGTAGGAAGTTCAGATAAATGAGGGAAGGAGGCAAGAATAATCATCCTAAGACAGAGCAGAACTTGGGGGAAAAGTGTCTCTTAATAATTTTGATTGGTATTTATAAATTTTACTAAAACAAGTTTTTATATAAAAATGCCACAACAAATTACTTTAAGTCACTTTTCTAATACTCAAACCTAATTCCTTTATTCCTTTTACTAAATGCTCAAACCAAATCCCTTTTTTTTACTAAAGTTCCCTTTGAAAATACACAAATACTGCCTCCCTTTGGGGCACTTCAAAATCTAAATTAATTATGCTAATAATCTCATGCAGGTTGTGACCTAATTAAATTTAATTAGTTGATCTTGTTAAATCTAAACATCATCCTCTGGGAGATTTTACCTTTTGGGTAAACTTAGGTAGAGAATCCAAGTGCTTACTTATCCTAACATATTTAAGTAGCGATAATATCACATATACTTGTTCAAATGGAGTGTGTATAGTCATCCAACAACTGATTTTCCCTTTATCCACTGATTTTGTTAAAATGGAGGTTTCTGGTGGAAATCTAAGGTAAGTTTCGAGGTTTTGTGTTTTTTTTTATTTTAATTTTTTATTTTTTTTTAAAGATTTTATTTATTTATTTGAGACAGAGAATGAGATAGAGCATGAGAGGGTCAGAGGGAGAAGCAGACTTCCTGCCGAGCAGGGAGCCCAATGTGGGACTCGATCCTGGGACTCCAGGATCATGACCTGAGCCGAAGGCAGTCGCTTAACCAACTGAGCCACCCAGGCACCCAAGTTTCGAGGTTTTAAATAGTAATTAAATCCTTCTATTTAGATTATAGTCACAAAAAATGGAAAGCCAGGATAAATAATGTGACTAAAACTCTAACTGCCTAACACAATTTTTTTATATGCTTATTAATTTTCCAGTTATTCCTGGAATGTTTTTATGTGTACTGTTGAATCATTTTTAGTTTTTGTGATACTTCCATTCCCTGGTTTTCTTCCTCTTTTCTCTCTTGCTCTTCCATTTCATGGGCATTATTTCCTCAGCCGAGCACAATTAGTACTTTAAGGGTTCTGCCCTGGTTTCACTGTTCTTTCTCTAATGCTCTCCCAGAGGGGCTTTATTTACTCTACAGATGACTGTAATTACTACATAGGGCTGGAAAATGCTTAGATCTTTATTTTTCATCTTGAACTTCACTTTGCACATCAAACATGTATCCAACAACCTGCTAACATATCAACATTGGCTACACACAGTCATCAAAACTCAACAGGTTCAGCACTCTCTTCATCTACTCTACCTACACTCGTTGTATTCTGGTCCTAATCATTTCTCATTTGGACTATTTCAGTAACCTTCTTGTCTCAACTCTCAATTCCCCACCCACCCCCATTTCATTGTCTCCTCTAACAGAGTAATTATTTAGTTTACTCAGTTTGACGTTTAAACTTGTTAGTGTCACTGCCTCCCCTTTATCTGGAATCCAGAAATCACTCTCCATTACCTACAAAATAGAATCTAAGCAACTAAGCAAGAGCTCCCATCTAAGGCTCCCATCTCCTAGCAGGACTCCATTTTGAAATACATTCTCTAATGCTACCAGGACAAATTCCCTGACATAGCTGTTACAGGTTTGAACTTCTCTTGAGTTTGTGTATACTGCCCTCTATTCCTCACATGTTCTCTTCAACTTTTTAATGGTTTTTATATGCAGGTAGCATTGTATTAGATGCTAAGAATAAGAAAAAGATGGCTTAAGCAAGGCAGATATGAAGAGAGAAAACCAGAAAATCCCCCTAAATCTTTGTCTTTGTCCTATCCCATTCTACTTCCACTAGCAATCACTAGTTTAAAAAAAAAAATGTATCATATCTTCCAGACTTTATCATTATTATACATGCACACACTCATACACATACATGCACATTTTAGCAATTGGAATTTTTTTCTTTTAACAATATGTATTTGCTTATTTCATGCCAATACTACATGTTTTTTTCTTTAACATTATGGAGTAAACCTTATATTACATGCAATACAATTTTATTATTTCTCTATTAGCAGACATTTGATGTTTTTCTTCTAATTTATTATTATTATAATACACGTGTAGTATTGTCTTTCTACTAATCAAATCTACTCTAGTAAAAAAAAAATCCATTCTGATAATATGCCTTCTAGAAATATCAATTGCTTACATGTTTGATATATATCTATATGTAGCATTTTCTATTAAAAAAACTCTTTAAATAGCTTTTTGTAAATTAATATCTCCCATATTGTTAGAAACAAACTGTGACACTAATTAAGAGAACTGGTGAGCAGTTGCATGCACGTTTGCTAGATGTATACTCTTAAATTATTTTTTCTAAGTTTCAGGTTTGTCTAATTTTTGAAAATGATTTGAATTAAACAACAAAATGTGATAATTATTTAATGCTATTTTGGTTAGATTATTATAAGAATATAATTATATGTAATATATAATACTACAAATAAGTGGTATGTAAGATCTGCTATATATTAAATATGTTTGATAATTATTAGGTAATTGAATACAACAAGAAGGAAGAGAAAAACATGTCTTTGTATGTAGAGGAAAAAATATTAATCTTTATTAATTTTGTTAGCTCTATTGGTGTACATCAAAGTGCTGTGAGTTTTAGAACATATATGTTATGTTCTCAGTTGGCAAAATTGTAAATTTTACTAGTGTTTGTTTAAAAAATAAACTGGAACTTCATCAAAATAAAAACCTTCTTCACAGTGAAGGAAACAACCAACAAAACTAAAAGGCAACCTACTGAATGGGAGAAGATATTTGCAAGTGACATATCTGATAAAGGGTTATTATCCGAACTCTTTAAAGAACTTAATCAAACTCAACACCCCAAAAATTTTAAAAAGGGGCAGAAAATATGAATAAACAGTTTTCCAAAGAAGACATACAGATGGCCAACAGACACATGAAAAGATGCTCAACATCACTGATCAGCAGGGAAATACAAATCAAAACTACAATGAGATATCACCTCACACCTGTCAGAATGGCTAAAATCAACAATACAAGAAACAACAGGTGCTGGCAAGAATGTGGAGAAAGGGGAACACTTACTCTGTTGGTGGGAATGCAAACTAATGCAGCCACTCTGGAAAACAGTGTGGGGGTTCCTCAAAAAGTTAGAAATAGAACTACCCTATGATCCAGCAATTATACTATGAGGTATTTACCCAAATACAAAAGTACAAATTCAAAGAGATACATGCACCCCGATGTTTATAGCAGCATTATCTACAATACACAAATTATGGAAAGAGCACAAATGTCCATCGACTGATGAATGTATAAAGAAGATGTGTATGTGTGTGTACACACACACACACACACACACACTGGAATATTACTCAGCCATAAAAAAGAATGAAATCTTGCCATTTGCAATGACATGGTTGGAGCTAGAGAGTAGAATGCTAAGCGAAATAAGTCAGTCAGAGAAAGACAAATACCATATGATTTCACTCATGTGTGGAATTTAAAAAACAAAGCAAATGAACAAAGGGGGAAAAAGAGAGAGAGAGAGGCAAACCAAGAAACGGACTCTTAACTATAGAGAACAAATTGATGGTTATGAGAGGGGAGGTGAACGAGGGTGATGGGCTAAATAGGTGATTGGGATTAAGGAGTGTGCTTGTTGTGATGAGCACTGGGTATTGTATGGAAGTGTTGAATCACTATATTGTACACCTGAAATTAATATTACACTGTATTTAACTGGAATTTAAATAAAAACTTAAAAAAGAAGCATCGGGATTAAAACATGTATTACCACAATTTTAAGGATCAATAAACAGAGGAAAATACTGCAGAAAATAAATAAACAAAAATTTAAAAAAATTAAAAGGTGAGAGTAAACATCTGAAAAATATATTGGAAGAGCAAACAAGTTTGACAATATGGATAATTACAGATTTTCAAATAACGCCCTCCTATGTTTACTACAGAAGATCTAAATTTAACTAAAAATTAATAAACTTTGAACAACTAAATATCTTTTTAGTCTTATATGGATGTGAAGATGTTTCAACTTATCAGTATTGTTGAGCAATAGTGGTGATATTGATGGTTTGCATTTTGTTTGGTGAGATGGAGAGAGTTCTTACCTTCAGACTATTTATGTATCAATACTGTGCCCACGGGAACAAAAGAGTATAAGCCCCAGTCAATATGGCAGATTGTGCTTTCTGGCTCCAAGGTGTTCTGTGCAGACATAGGTAATTCCTCATCATAGAGAGAAAGAATATCTGCTATGACCCTACCCCCATATGACATATGAAGGAAGTAAATCTCTGTTCAACCTTTTGAGGTATTACCATGAAGCAGCCTTTGGCTGGAATGCATATCCCTACTTTAATGCTGTTGCTATATTGCATTCTTCCTGAACTAAACCAAAGATTCATAAATATTCATAAGTCATTTTGATGCCTATGAGTTTTCCCTAGCAATTGAATCCCATCTGAATCTTTTAATTAATTTATCTAACAACTCTTGTGGAAAGTGATGTTTGAATTTTATCACTGGTAGTCTGTGGTTCCTCTACTTTTCTAAATAGTGATAGCACTTAGATATTAGTTATGATAGTAAACATCACGTAATGCTATTGAAAAAGATATCAAGTAGTTTTTACTCATTTTGAACCTTTAATTTTATGGAATACAGAGAACATGCCACATATCTTTGGTTGGTTTTGCAAGATTTTTTTCATTATCAAAATATTATATATATATATATTTTTTTTTTTTAAGGATTTTATTTATTTATTCATGAGAGACAGAGAGAGAGAGAGGCAGAGGGAGAAGCAGGCTCCCAAGGAGCAGGGAGCCCAATGTGGGACTCGATCCCAGGACCCTGGGATCATGACCTGAGCCGAAGGCAGATGCTCAACCATCTGAGCCACCCAGATGCCCCTCAAAATATTATATTAACAACTGAAAGAAACACATAAAAGTTCCTTAATTATGTCAATAACAATGGTAATATTTTTCTTAAAAAATTAAATATGATACACTTAATAGAAACAGATCACTTATGATTCAGTTAATGCTTACTTTCTCTGAAATACATTGACCAATAATCATTAGTTTGCCATTGGCTATAAGTCTTTCCCATGAAAATTCTTTTGCTAACCTAATATGAGGGCTCTACTATTAAAATACTTTATCGACATCATATATGTAATAGTTGGAAATGCCTTTAAAAATTGTGCTGATCTCTGTATTCAGGTAGGATAAAGTAGTTCTGCTAAGAATAATCTGAAAAGCCAAATAAACATTTAAAAAACATATATATGAATATATCTCCATATTTATGTGAAAACATACATATATTTACACATATATTTGTACAAACAGATGGAGATCTACAACTATATCAATAGAAAGTAAAATTCTAGAGAGTCTTTCATAGTTGATCTGGGTCTCCTCTGCTGTCCCTGAGTACATTTATTAATCCTTTGCCTTGCCTAGAAGCTAAAATTTTGGAATAGACACAGGAAGAAGTCTGCTACTGAGGGAGAGAGAAAACCTACTGGAGCTTTTTATAGGTACGCGGGGCTGGATGGCGATGTTGGTGGTGGGAGACAAGAAAACAAACAAAATACTTTTCATTGCTCCATGCTGCATAAGACTGCCTAGAAGAGACATATCTTAAAGATACGGACACAAAAATAACATTGAAAATAAAGGGATGAATGAAGATATACTAGTAAAATTGAGCCAAGGAAACAAACTGAGGGTAGCTTTTCTAATATTGGAAAAAGTGGGCTTCAGGTAAGGAAGAATTTCTGGAGATGAAGAAGAATTTTGCACAATGGTAAGCAAGTCAGTGGAAAAAGACAAATAACAATTCTAAATCTGCTTGCATTCAGTAATGTGGTTTCAAAATATATAAAACAAAAATCAATAGAATTAAAAGGAAAAATGGACAAATTGATCATCAAAGTAGAAGACATTAAATAGACTTCACTGAATACCTGGTAACAATAAGGAGACAAAAACTAAATTTTCAGTCTTCTGTGCTATAGGAGATTAGAAGAGCTAACAAACAGGGGCACCTGGGTGGCTCAGTCGGTTAAGCAGCTGCCTTCGGCTCAGGTCATGATCCTGGGGTGGAGCCCCACGTCCAGCTCCTTGCTCAGCGGAGAGCCTGCTTCTCCCTTCCCCTCTGCCTGTCACTCTGCCTACTTGTGCTCTCTATCTGTCGAATAAATAAATAAATAAGTCTTAAAAAAAAAAAGAAGAAGAGCTAACAAACATTAGCAAATTGCTGTGTGCTTAATATACTGTCCCTGATAGCCTCAGAATTCACATTATTTTCAAATGCTCAAGGATCATTTACCAAAATTGGCCAAATGGTGACATATGAAGAAAACCTCAGTGAATTTTATTTTATTTTATTTTTTTAAAGATTTTATTTATTTATTTGACAGAGAGAGAGGGAGCACAGCTGGGAGTGGGAGAGGGAGAAGCAGGCTCCCCACTGAGCAGGCAGCCCGATGTGGGGCTCGATCCCAGGACCCAGGGATCGTGACCTGAGCTGAAGGCAAATGCTTAACTGACTGAGCCACCCAGGCACCCCATCCTCAACAAATTTTTAAAGATTGAAATCATTTAGATTATGTTCTCTGAATAGAGTGGAATTAGGGAAAATTTAGTAGCGAAATAACTAAAATATCCCTCCAACTACCAAGAAACTAAACAATGTGCTTATAAATTACCCATAGCCACAGAAAAATCACAATGAAAATTTAAAAATAACGTTAATGTCAATGAAGACAAGATATAACAAACTTGTTGAATGCAGCTAGCACATTGCTCTTAAAGAAATTTGTAGTTTCTAATGTATAAATTAGAAAAAACAATACAATTTTCTGAATTTCTAACTCAAGAAGGAAAGTAAAGAACAGAAGATTACACCTAATATAATATAAAGGGGAAAAAAATTAAAAGCTAAGAGTACAAATTATTGGAAAAAAGTATAATGAAGAAAATGTGAAAGTCAAGCTTCAGCTCTCTTTTAGCCAAAATAGATGAAATTCCTAAAAATTCTCATTAAGGAAAAAAAAAAAGCCAAAACCTGGCAAGTATACAAGAAGACTAAATTAGAGCAATCTCTCTTATGAATATAGAAGCAAAAATCTCATGAATATAAAAACAAAATATTAGAGAATTAAATCCTATGATATATGAAAACAATGATTTAAGCACTTAACTCCAGAAGCTAGAAATATAACAGAAAATGAAACTTGAAAGGAGTGTAGAAGAATGGAAATACCAATGAAGTGTGATTTAATTCAGCAATGCAAAGGAGGATTCAGTTTCTAAAATCAGTCAACGTAGTTCACAACATTAACCAAAAAAAAAAAGAAGAAAAATCATTTGAACTTCTCTGTATATGTAGAAAAGCATTTGGTAAAATTCAACAACCATTTATTCAAGGGGGAAAAAAAACAAAAACAAAACTAAACTAAAGTTTCTCAGGAAATGAGAATAAATGTGATCAATAAGCTGATAGACAATATCTCCAAATTACCTCCAGCAACTATTGTGTGTAAAGCTACACACTAGCTATTGAGACCTATTATAATCTATAATAATTTAAACAGTGGGCTACTGATGCAATGATATAAAAAAAAAAAACAAGAGAAGAGAATTGAGAGTTCAGAACCTGACTCCTGCATATATCATCCTATCACTTGTGATGATGCTGCTATGCACTGGACAAAGAATGGTCTTATTTATTTTTTTAATAGAACTTATTTTTGAGGGAAACCTGGGTGGCTTAGTTGGTTAAGCCTCTGAGTCTTGATTTCAGCTCAGGTCATGATCTCAGGGTTGTGAGATTGAGCCCCGTGTCAGGCTCTGTGCTCAGTGGGGAATCTGCTTGAGATTCTCTCTCTCCCTCTCCCTCTGCCCCTCCTCCCTCTCTAAAATAAGTAAATAAATCTTTAAAAAAGAAGAACTTATTTTTGAGAGCAGTTTCAGGTTCACAGCAAATTGATTGGAAAGTACAAAGAATTCCCATATATCCACTGTATCCCACATACAACTTCCCCTACTATCAATAGCCTGTACCACACTGGTACATTTGTTATAATCAATGAACCTTCACTGACACATCAGTATCACCCAAAGTCCACATTTTAGACTTCATTCTTGGAGTCATATATGTTCTGTGGATTAGGACAAATGTATAATGACATATATCCGTATTGTAGTATCATACAGAATAGTTTGCCCTAGAAATCCTCTTTGCATATTGATCCCTTCCTCTCCCCTAGCCCCTGGCAACCACTGATTTTTCTACTGTCTTTGTAGTTTTGCCTTTTGCAGAATGTCATATAGCTGGAATCATACAGTGTGTAGCCTGGCAAGGATATGGAACAACAGGAACTTTCATTCATTGCTGGTGGGAATGCAATATGGTACAGCTACTTTGGAAGATAGTTTCTTACAAAACTAAACATACTGTTACTATATGATTCATCAATCACACTACTTGGTATTATACCAAAATGCATTGGAAACTTACAAGAACCTGCACACAATTCCCTAATAATATGAGTGTTTTAAAGTGTTTTTGAAATGTTAAATGTTTTCTATGAATTTGCCCATTTCATTTCAATCTTCAAATTGATTGAAATAAAGTTGTAATATCCTCTCAAAAAAAAAAACAAACCTGCACACAGATGTTTATAGCAGCTTTATTTAAATTGGCAAATTTGGAAGCAACTAACATGTCCTTCAGTAGGTGAGTGAATGAATAAACTATATTATATTTAGACAGTGGCATATTATTTAGTGCTAGAAAGAAATGAGCTGTCAAGCCATGAAAAGACGTCTAGGAACATTAAATGCATATTACCAAGTGAAAAAAAGTCAATCTGAAAAGAATGGTCTTTTCAATGAATGGCATTGAATGGGCAAGGGGGTTCTTAAATGGGACAGAAATTTACTAAATGTAAAAGAAAGAATAATAAATTGAACTTCAGTAAAACTTCTATTAATCAAAAGAAACCATTAAAAGTATGAAAAGTCAAGACATAAAATAAGAAAGTGATACCGGCTATACATACATCTTTAAAAGAAGAGTGAGATAGAATCCCAAAATGTGATAAGGCTCCAAATATGTAAAAATCAAAATGAAAATGACAAAAAAAAAGTAGATCATGGGCAGATGACATTTTGAAAAAATTCTACACATCAGAATGGCTAAAATAAAAATGAGTGACCCTATCAAATTTCATAGTTCTGTTATGTGTCAACATGTCTAGGCTGAAACATCTCCCAGAATTCACTTTCGTGTTTGTTTCTGAATAAGGTGGGCCATAGAAGAGCTTCTTGAGTGAGATTATGGGGTCGATTATAAAGCAATAGCCATTTCATAGTTTACACATGTCACTGATCTGCTGATGCACCTTGACTTCGTAAACAGCAACTTGGCCTGCAAGTGCTCCACCTTCTATTAGATTCTCCCTTAACTTTTGTGACTCCTGGGACAGATATGTGTGTTTACTTTAATGATAAAGACCTTTGGTTCGGCAGGACAGCCCCACCACAAAGCTTCATATTCCTAGGGCTTCTAACTTGTCCACCAAGTGTTTGAGAAGATGTACAGAACCAGAACACCTGTACATTGCTGATAGGATTATGAATTAGAGCAACTACTAACCAGTATGCCAGATCTGTTGTGACCCAGCAATTTTATTTCTTGCTATAACCCATCAGAACTGCATTTGTATGTTCACCAAAACACATAGTCACAGGATTCATAATAAACAATAACTGGATCTACTTAAATATCCATCAATAGAATTGGTAAATAATTTGAGGTATTTTAATAAAATTACATTCTGTACAGAGATGAGAATAAACAAATTACAATTTTATGCAACAGAAACATAATGTTGAGTAAAATAAGTAAAAAACAGTACAGTACTGTTTTATTCCATTTAAATCAAGCTCTGAAACAAGCACAGTTTACCTATAGAGTTAGAAATAAAATCATAGTTACTTTTGAAAAGGTAACAGTGATTATAGTGGACATGGAGGGGATCTTTTCTGAAGCAAATAATATTCTCAAATCTTGTGCTATGCCTGAGTGTGTTTATGTAGTTTGTGAAAATTTATGTATCTGCACACTTAAATTTGTGAATTTTTGTATCTTTGTCTATAAAAATACTTCCATACAAAGTTTACAAAGAATATAGGAAAAACCTGGTGGATGTGTGTGTGTGTGTGTGTGTGTGTGTGTGTGTGTGTGTGATGATCCAATCCTCACCAAGTCTTGATGCATATATAGCCTTGAAGGGATCAGTGCAGTCTTTCAAGAAATGAAGAGCTTGCCTGCTCTTTGGGTGGAAGGGAAAATAAGACTGACTTACTGTTTTTTATAGCTAGAAGCTGGGGGTAGAGCCAAAGAAGGACATTAATTTCCTTTTTTTTTTTTTTTTTTAAGATTATATTTATTTATTTGTCAGAGAGAGAGAGAAAGAGAAAGCACAAGCAGGGGAGCAGCAGGTAGAGGGAGAAGCAAGGGGCCTGATGCGGGAATTTTATACAACAGAGCACCCACATCTAGTTAAAGGAAAATTACTTGTCAATGGCATCATTGTATCTGATAATCAGACTACTTCTGAGAGAACCTGCCAGTCAGTTAAGCAACACTGAATTATTAGTGAGGAAATTGACATGATACTCATTTATATCAGGAGCTAAGGAGATTTATCTATATTTCATGCATGAGTTTAATGGATTTATTATCAAACTTTTGTGGGTGTATCAATCACCTGTTCCAAGTTATATTTTCTTAGATTATTTGTAAGATTAATTATCACTACCATTGTTCATATTAAAGTGAAGATTTTATATAGTGTTTGTAGACTTTATTTTTTAAAATTAAGAAAAAATAAAGATTATTTATTTGAGAGAGAGAGCACGAGCAGGCGTGCATGAGCAGGGGGAAGGGGCAGAGGGAGAGAGAGAAGCAGACTCCCCGCTGAGCAGGGAGCCCAGGGAGCCCAAGGCAGAGCTTGATTTCGGGACCTCTAGATCATGACTTGAGCCGAAAGCAGACGCTTAACCGACTGAGCCACCCAGGCACCCCTGTGTAGTGTTTGTAGACTTTAAAAGAATATGCTTTAACAGTGACAAATTGATTTATACTAATTGATTTAGAAGTTTTTAAAAATATATTTTGTTTTTTATTTTTTAATAGGTTCTCATACTGAGGACAGTGATACTGAATATTTCTTGTTTTTAAATTCAGGGAGTACTATTGCTATTATTCCCTATGATTGCATAATAGATAGTAAAAGTTGTAATTACAGATTAACAGCCTGCAAAATAAATTCATCTCCTAGATGGGTCTTATCTGGCCTTCATCTTGTTCAGTTTTTATTTTAAATACAACTTCTGAAAATAGAGGTATTTGAAATGAAAAACCGCATGTTGTCACTTTGGGCATGCGCTGTCAATGGCAATAGCCAACTGGAGCTGAGTGGAGGCGGCCTCTTCAGACAGTGCATTGGCTTTCTAGTTTGCACTGCGATTCACACAGTACATACTTACACATTTGCATTGTTCCTCTTCTCTCATGTCTATGACTTTATTAGCCCCGTCAGAGCTGAGTGTTTAGCCCCTGGTATAAATAATTTGAACAATAACAGCATGCAAAATATATACTCTGAAAATGAAATATTTTCATTGGAGAAGCAATGAGGAGAGTTTGGTTTTAATTCCAGATCTACCCCTTATTTACTGTCCAACAATTGTCAAGTCATTAAAGTTCCACTGGCCTCAGAAGTCTCTTCTGTGAAATGAGGGGAGTTTTTACGTCTCTTTGGCTATTAAGAATCCATGAGCACCTAATCAGTAGCTTTTTTAAAAAAAAATAGGTTAAGCCTCAATTTAGAGTGATTCTTAAAACTTTAACAGATAAATGCTACCTTCGTTAGAAACTGCCAGCACCTCAAATGGTACTGCACAGGCTTACAGACTGAGTAGCTGTGCATGTATTTACACCCTCTGTTAGCAAGGTTAAATTTATTTTATTAACCTCAATTTGCCATACTGAGAATCTTTTAGTGAGGAAAAATTAAAAATGAGTATCTCATGAAGGAATGGAATAGATCTCATCTTGGCTGCTAAGTACCAAATGTTATTGTTCATTTAGTCTGATTAGCAGGGTTCTTTAATCCTCTGCAAAATGAGGTGATTGGGGGGTGGCTTAGTTACTTGAATGGTAGGATACATGCATAACACGGAAGCCACTTGTCTGAGGGATCCTCAGGTAGAAGGGCCACACGTTCATAAATTTAAGTCTCCAAAATATTCTTTAGCACATCTGAACTTCATTTTTTTCCAGAACAGCCCTGATTTGACACATCATTTGTTGTTTGACTCTGTGGCCACTTTATCCTTCCAAATTGTGTTACCACTTTCTCTCTTTTCCTCATTCCCTTATGTCTTATTTCAGTTCTTTTATTTTGGTTAAATATGATATCCCAGGAATACTGTAGAGATCATTCATTGCTGTTACTGTTGTTTAACACCCCACATTTGAACATCCTTTGTACTTTGACTATCCTTGCACAATTGTATGATTTGGGGTGGAAGTTAGGGTTCCGCTTTCCAACACAGAAACTTACGGTTCCAAAACCATCCCCTCCACCACCACTTTCCAACACACACACACACACACAGGCACTTCTGTCTACTTCTTGACATCCACAGTGCAGGCATGTGTACTGCTCTCTTTGGCAGCACAAATACTAAAACTGGATGTAGGCATGTGAACTAAATGTAACCAGTTAGGTATCCAGTCTGGAAATTTGAATCTCGAAAGAGTACTACAAAAATTTACAAGAAAAGGGATTACATCTTCAGAGTCAGCCTTTACCATCTACCCAGTGTTCTGTATTGGTGCTGTTCACAGCAGCATCATAATTAATACTTTTTCTGGGATGTGAGAGTTGACTATTCCTTGCTGCCCAGCCACCTTGGTTTTTGCCAGTTTTTGAAAAAGGCTCTCAAGGTTTTCCACAGATTATCTGATCTACTTGGTAACTTACAACACACTTCTCTTTAAATTTATTCAAAATCTCTTTCTGTTGCTTGCAACCAAGGACTTTGATATCGAAAACCTCTTTGCCAGATTAATAAGGTTTGGCCTGGCTTCTAAATACCACACACATTTGAACTTCTCTTAGGCTTGGCCAGGTGAATTCAAGCTTTTCTGCACATGCATTCCCTAAAGAGCTATATTAGAAGTTAAGTCTGAAGCCCTAACAGCTGATGGAAAAAAATGTAAGGAAAACAATACCATATTGGTTAGCTTTTACTGCATAGTAGACAACCACAGCGTCTCGGAGGCATAGAGCAAAAGTGATCTGTTTTTCATGCATCTCTGGGTTGCTTTGGACTTAGCTCCACTAGGCTCTCTGACTCTGCTTCAAACTCTAGGTCAAACTGGCTATTGCCACTCAGGGGGTTTGGATCTAGTCTGCTTCACATTTATTCACTCTGGGCCTAAGCTGTTGGGATTCCAGAGGAAGTTCTTCTTATAGTATTGATGGAGGCACAAGAGGGCAAGTAAACACATAATGCCTCTTAGGGCCTGGGCTGCAACTGCACATTATTCCTTCTGACCATATTCTACTCCTAAAGCAAGTCAAATGGCAGAGCCCCAGGTCAGTGGGCTGGGAAGGACATTGTGTTAGTAGCAAAAGAACAACAAAATTAACTGTCAAAGGACAAGGATATAGGGAGTAGGGAAGAATTAAGACCAATAATTCAATCTATTATAATTATCCAAGATATATATCAATCTGAAGGTCCAAGGATTTAGCCAGACAAAGCAGAGCCAGCAACAAACAATTGTTAGCCAGATTAGGTTGTAGGGAGAGATGTATTCTAAAACCACAAACCTAGATATGAATGTATGATTGGAAGAAAATTATTATGAAACTGGTGTTATAGTCAGAGCCCTAACCAATTAAAGAAGAAGCAATAGGGGCATTGTTCTTGAATAAATGGACAAGTTTAGAGCATGACAGATATGCAAGAGCTTTTGAATTGGTTGTGGAGGCTAGGGAAAGACTGTTTTCAGTATACAAGTCAACATAAACACCATCTTCTGGACTTAGTGAGTTAATGGAGGCAGTGTTTATACATATCACATTATTACCATAATGAAATGTTTAATAATTAGCTACATTATGGTTCCCAAATAATATATGACCTCAAGAACCTCTTATATTTCAGATCAAATATAAAATGAATTTTTAATTTTATCTCATCATTTGTTATGAAACAAAACTAAGCATAATTGAATCTTGGAGGGAAAAACAAACAATGCACTCTCAGAAGTACAGAAGGTACGTGGATTCCACTGTGGCAAACATGGACAACACATTACAAATGCATGATTTGTTTTTAATGTCTTTCAGAGAATATTGAAAGATAAAATTCAGTGAAAAATTTTATCAAATAGGTAAACCTATCTTGTTCCTTTGTAACTGCGTTCATTGGGATTTACTTCAGAAAATATATTAGAATATCTCATAAGTATATATTTTATCAAAACCATTCAAAATATTCAAATGTTCATAATAGCAATAAAGATAGTTTCCCCCTATCTCAGATTGAGAGAATAAGGTAATCATTCCTTATTTCATCTTGAACTAATGGTTATTCAAGTAATGTGTGGTGGGGAAGGATTTACATAATAAGTCTTAAGAAATCAAGGATCCATCTCTGTTATCACCTGCCTATGACAGGCATCATATCTCTGTCTAGAAAGAAGAAGAAAGGAGAAAGAGCAAAAGTTGAGGTGAAGCTAATCACACTAATCCCTTTTAAAAGAACTTTCTAGGACATTCTTTCCTTCAACTTTATTTATATTCCATTATTTAACACTGGGTCACACATCCAGATCTAGCCATAAGGAAGCCTGGATTTTGATGTTGTTGTTATTGTTTTTTTAAGCAATTGCTGCTCTAAACAAACATTTTGCTTTTCAGAGAGGAAGAAAAATGGATATTGGATAGAATCTTTTATAAGACCTCTATTGTTCTCTCTTTCTCATTTATATATATACATACACACATTCATATATGTTTATGTCATATCTATAAATTAGATAAAATATTTATTTGAAATATTAGGTATGTTATTAGATATAATATTAGATATGCTGTTAGATATTTATTTAAATATTAGATGTATTTATACTATACTAAATCGTATACTATGACTATGCCAATAGCATTTTTCTTCCATAATATTTGTGTAGATTTTCTTTTGCTACTAAATTGTGTAGATTTATTATGAAATAAATTTCATAAATTTATTTGTAGTTTCTCATATATAAAATAATTGATTATAGGATAACTGTCTGATTTAAAAATTTAATAAAGATATCTTTAACCTAGAAAAGTATCTTAATACATATCAGAAACTTTTTTCAGAGTTACAATCTAATGCAATAAAAATATATTGTCTCCAAATAGTATCCCTGATTTTACTTCATTTGTTTCTAAATGAACTCTTAAAAATTGATTTCTGTAATTTTATAAATTCATTAAGAAATAAATGTAATGATATTTGTTTTGTTATTCCAGTGGGAAGGCCATTTAGACTTTCTCTTTGAAGCAAAATTACAAATTAAATTATTTTAGGATCTGTGAGTTTAAGATGTGTTTTCCTTTGACACCTTAATTAGATCCAGGAAGTCAGTAGCATTCTAATAATGCCTCAATATTTGAAAGTTAATTGTTTGTGTTATTTGACCTCATTACATCCTTCCCCTTAGTATAATTTGCTAATACAACTCTTTCAGTATGATGGACTTTTTTTGCTTTGTTTCTGAAATGTTTAGAGGCAGCAAAATGACAAAATAAGATTATTATGTTTTTTCAATTTTTAACTTTTATGAATTCTCAGCACTATATTGCTTTTCTAGAAATAATTAAAACAAATTATATTTTGATTAAATGGGCTAATTCTCATACATCCAATTATTCTAAGGGATAAACGTTATAGTTGAAACAATATGAATCATTTACTTACCTAAATAAAGACCATTAATCTTCTAAAGAAAAAGTAATGGTCATATCCATGTTATATCTTAGCACACTAATTTAGTTTGGAAGCATATGGAAATGTGTGGGATTTTTCCTAACAGAGTTGGGTCATGCACATATTCTTCAATATAAATTTGATTCAAGACTGTAATTCACACAATTGTTTGAAAACTTTACTAAGTTATTCATATGCTAAAAATCTTAATTGTAATCATCCTTGGAATTATTTGTATTCATGGGGGGAGGGTGTTAGAACATACTGACAATTATAAGTTTCACTGAATTAAGGAGAGATGAAAAACAACAGTTAAAGAAGGCTTCCAGTTTACAAAGAAAATAATACAACAGTGTGTATCAGCAGGGACTTAAAAAAAAAACAAAAACAAAAAACCACAGCATCACCTATGTTATAGGTATCCATCCTCATTACTTCCCACTTTTTCTTTTAAATGATGATAATATTGTATGTTGCTGGGATGGTGGAAGTTTGGTTTGAGAAAAAGGAGGAATAAACATTTGTATTTCATACTGTCATAAATTTTTAAGCTTTTATTTTTAAGTAAAAGATACAGTCAAAAGTGCAAAGATTTTGCCCAGTTATGGAGATGTAATTTTCTAGGATTGAGAAGGGAAAATGTAGATATGATTTATACCACAACCAGGATAATTTAAAGAATATATAAAAGTTGTTTGTAAAACCTTTGAATAGATTTACATTTATAATGTGTATTATATATAACATAAATGTATAATAGATTTAAATTTAAGGATGTAATTGTATTTCTAAAAATATAACATTAGGTGGAAAAGGAATATGGATAAATTTAAGGGAATACATTTTAAGATACTCAATTTTTTAATATGTTGTTTTCAAAAATCTGCTTAAACAATTTTTTTAATATCATAGAATATTTATTAGTATAAATTTCTATTGGCAAGTGGAATAGTGGAATGGAAATATTAATTCAAAGGAGAAAGGGAACAAAGTAAAATGCCTGACTCTTAAGGAAAGGTTTTTTTTAATTGTTTCTTATATAGATGTTGGTTGGTGTCAAATCACAATTATATATAGATAGATGCAACTTTCATTTATATTAATATATAAAAATTAGTATATAATTGCTAGTATATTTAATATAATGCATTTTATATGAGTGTGTTTATATAAACAATTATGTAACATGCTACTGTACATACATACATACATATTAAATGGATTCGTTTAAAAGTGTTATAGAATCTTTATCTTAAATTTTGTAGTGATAAAATATAGATGTCTAATTAAAAATGCTTGAGTTTTTACATAGTTTTTCAAAATTATTTTAAATGTTAAAGAGCAAAAATTTCAAAAACAACACAAAGTGAATTTTGACTTACAATAATGTGTTCAGGAAGATGTAGAAACTTCTCCTAATATCTTCTCCAGCTATCCTTCTAATATTTTTATTTATCCACACTACTGACAACTCATCTATTCTTTCAAAATGTATCAAAGTTTTATTTTAAAGAAATAGTACCAGTTGGAGAGTCCTTGGAGAGAGAGTGAGTGAGTGAGTGAGAGGTGCTTACGTGCAGGTACATGTGTGTCTATGTATATATAGAGTGTATACATAAATATATGTATATGTATGTATATTTAAAGCTCATGCATATTCAAATTTAGTCATTTTAGTTTGTATTACAGTAAATCTCTAGATTCCTGAAATTCCTTCTGTACTTAAAATTGGTATATTCTTACATAATAGACATAGCCCACACTTGGAGATCTGTCCAGATTCCCTGATTTTTACCATTTTTTTATGCCACTTCTGCTACTTGGCCCTTTTGCTTTCCATGACCAGGTCAGTATCTTGAGTCTTTCTGAAGACTGGCCTCAAGCTAATGGAACTGCTTTGCCTTCAAGGGCAGAGAGAGTCAATGTGGTTGGGAGTTTATCCCCAATTCACTCTCCATCCACCCTTGACTTTAGATGGATTCAAATATATGGAAAGTCATCTTCCCTCCTTTAAATAGGCATAACTCTGAGGCATAATTTACACTCCCAGGATCCCCTGCAAGATCAAATTAAAGCCCCCCTCCCTGTGATTTTACCTAAGATTGCACTCTTTCTTGGCTTCTTCCCCTCCCTTGTCCTTCTTCCTTTTTCTTTCAACTGCAGCTCCTGGGAATAATTTTTAAATAAATGATTTGCCCAGAAACGCACTCCTCAGAGTCTGCTTTCTGGAGGAGTCAGCTTAATTTGATAGGTGTTGTGAAATGATTGAAAAGCAGTTCCCTAATATACTATCCTTAGTGAGGTGTTTAAAGGTATTACCAAGGCAAAATCATATTCTACATATCTCTTAATAAAATAAATTAGATTTAAGGAGGACCAGTACTAGGGCTAGGCTGGTGAAGAACTTACCAAAGAGGCAAAATTTTAAGGTCACCAAAGCCTCAATAATTAAGATAAGTAATACTTTAATGCAATAATTAAAAAAATTAATATAAAAAATCTATGATGTAAGAATTATTTGCATTTTAATTAAAGAGAGGATCGGTACTAGTGATTTTTTTCTTTTGCTTCAGTCTCCAGTATGGTTTGGCATGGCTGAGTACTTTGACTTCCAGAAGCCAGAAAAAGACTAACAAAGAAATGAACAATCCAAATCAACACAAAGAAAGAAATAATAAAGAGCAGAAACCAAAGAAATTGAAAACAGAAGAAAACAATGAAAGAAAATATGGGTTCTTTAAAAAGAAAATTGATAAACTTTTAGCAAGACAGGCAAGGAAACAAGAGAAAGACCTAACTTTCCAGTATCAGGAATGAAGGGAGGGAATATCATTGCAGACTACAGACATCAGAAGGATAAAGGCAATACTGGGAACAACTCTAGGCAAATAAATTTGGCAAGTTAAAAGACCAAATCCCCCAAAAACACAGATGACTAAAACTCACCCAAAATGAAATCAAATGAAATAGATAATCAGAATAGTCTAATACTATTAAAAGATACTGAATTTGTAATATGAAAGCTTACGATAAAGAAAACATAAAGCCCAGATAATTTTATTAGAGAATTCTACCAAACACTTAAAAAATTAACACCAATTCTATGCAAACTCTTCCAAAATACAGAATAGGAGCCAAAACCTACCAATTTTTTTTTTATAAAAGGCTAGCATTACCCTAATACCAATACCAAACAAAGGCAACACACACACACACACGCACACATACAGAAAAAAAAGAAAAGTTAAAAAAAAAAACTATAGACCAGCTCTCTTGTGAAAATACACATAAAAATCCTGGATAAAATACTTCAAATCCAATCCATTATATTGTACAGCATGATTGAGTGAGATTAATTCTGGGGATGCTAGACTGATTCAATATTTAAAAATTCATCAATGTTAATACGTCATATTAACAAAATAAAGCCAAATTAATTGAAAATTCATTTTTGGCCTGGTAAACAATACTACTTATTAAAAGTGAAGCAGTCAAAGTTGTGAAATGACTGAGAAAGTAATTAGTTTGATTTACAGACTGGACAGATTTGGCAATTATGATTTTTATGGGTTTTTTTTTAAAGATTTTATTTATTTATTTGACAGAGAGACACAGTGAGAGAGGGAACACAAGCAGGGGGAGTGGGAGAGGGAGAAGCAGGCCTCCCGCGGAGCAGGGAGCCCGATGCGGACTCGATCCCAGGACCCTGGGACCATGACCCGAGCCGAAGGCAGTTGCTCAACAACTGAGCCACCCAGGCGCCCCTGTTTTTTTTTTTTTTAACAACTCAAGCTAGTATGGAGAAAATAGGACATAATTTTAATATTGTCACTGAGAAAAGCATAAAACATTAAATAACTTGTTTTGTTCTTTTTCTTAATTTACTGCTTATGTACTGTATGGAAGAATTAAGAGTATTATATATAATATAGATACACTATCTTGCAGAATTATAATGAATAAGCATTTCTATTTGGAATATATTTGCCTGATAGCAAAATAGATATTTTTCCCAATTAATACACAGGTACTAAATCTGTATTCTGCATTTCACAAGAAATGCTTCCATTTGACAACTATAATTATGTTTTTGACTTGCTGACTTTAAAATGGTCTAGTGAGGGGTGCCTGGCTGTCTCAGTCAGCAGAGCATGCCACTCTTAATCTTGGGGTTGTGAGTTCAAGCCCCACGTTGAGTGTAAAACTTACTTAAAAAAAAAAAAAGGTTGAAATGGTCTAGTGAATCTTAAAGTAAACTACCTTCCCAACTCTCAATAGAAGCCACATTCTGGAGTGTTGGGGTGGCTCAGTCAGTTAAGCGTCTACCTTCAGCTCAGGTCATGATCTCAGAGTCCTGGGATCCAGCCCCACATCCAACTCCCTGCTCAGCAGGGAGTCTGCTTGTCTCTCTGACCCTCCCCCTGCTTGTGCTGTCTCTCTATCTCTCTCTCAAATAAATAAAATCTAAAATAAAAATAGAAGCCACATTGCATACATTTATCTGGGATATATAAGTATTTGCAAAATTGCTTTTTTGTGTGTTCAAGGTCATTGTTAAGTATTATCATTTCTAGGGACGCCTGGGTGGCTTAGTCGGTTAAGCGTCTGCCTTCAGCTCAGGTCATGATCCCAGGGTCCTGGGATCGAGTCCCTCATCGGGCTCCCTGCTCTGCGGGGAGCCTGCTTCTCCTTCTGCCTCTGCCTCTCTCTCTATCTCTCTATCTCTCATGAATAAATAAATAAAATCTTTAAAAAAAAAGTATTATCATTTCTAAATCATTATTCTAAATTAACTTTATCATTAACATTTGAGAAAAATATTGGCAAGACATACATTTTTCACTGTATTATAAATGCCATACTATTAAGACTAAACAAATATATTAATATTAAACAAATATAAAAATTTGTTTTAACAAGAACAAAGGAAATGTGACCAATGAAGACATAAAAAATGGAATTCTGAAGAAATATGTGGTAGCATATTATTTTCTACATGTTAGTCGATAGACCTTTGATACCTGCCTATTGAGTCATTCAGTGATGTCCTTATAATTTCCAAATGCAAAAATATGTTAGTTTTTTGAAATGTGAAAATGAATCACACATTCTGAAAAATAAAGTGGGTGAATAGGTCAGCCAGTAAACTAGCCTACAGACCATCATCTTGGTTTGAATATAAGGCAGAGTGTAGAGCTCTGACAAATATATATTCATTATGCAGATAAATATACAAAAGTGATGAGTATTTCCTGAGTATGCCAAAGCACAGATCTGTCATGAAACTTAGACAATTTTAGAGCAAGCCTAGGTCATCTCTTTAAACCCCATCATTATGCTAATGAGGAAAATGAAGTCCAAAGAGAGTTCAATTTTTAGTCTCTTCAGAAGGATCATGGAGGTACTTTCAAGGAACAGATAAGGCTCCCAAACTCTTTCATGTATCCTCACATTAAACCATAGATTCCTTTTTAATGTTTGCTTGTATATGCTGGGGATTCTCTATAAAACCAGCTTTGGAGTCATCTTAGCGAGTGACTTCTGGCTTTAAAAGCAGGATGTGGGATAATTGCAAAAGAAATAAGTTAAGTTGGAAACCATAATAATGAACCCTGTGTGAGACAAGAAAAGGCGTTTCAAAAAGAGATTGGACAGGGGTTATTTGAATTGTCTGACTACTAGATATACAGTGTGCAAAAGAGGTTGAGAGAGAGTGTGAAAGCAAAGCTTAAAGACAGACATGTTTGTAAGTGGTTTAGTTGTTGATTTACATGAAGATATATGAAGACTTTTAGTATTACCATCTAGAATCTCTTTGATCAATGTGATTCTGGAGAAAGAACATGTATTAGCAAATGATAGGAAAACTTGTCATGATGCATGATTTTACATCAAAGGCTGAATAGGACAAAAGTCTTATGAATCTTGTTATACATTTATAATCAAATGACTCCGAATGCTGATTTAATATAAGTGAAGGTAAATGGGACCAAAAAATATTATCAATATGCTAAGTGTCATGGGAAATCAGTGTGGAGGAGTGAAACAAAGAATTTTATCATGGTGTCTGGGGGAAAAGAATATTTTTCATCATTTACTCAGATGGAAAAATGAGCATGAATTACTACAGTACTAGATGGACCCTGGTCTCAACTAATTATATATTTTTAAGTGGGTCACTATTTCCATAGGGATTTTCTTTTTAAAGCTGAGAAGAAATATGATGAAATCTAGGCTTTCATCTTCCAAACGCTTGTAGAGACATTCCAGGAAATACTAGTCTTCCTACTTACACGAGGGCTGCGCTGCCCCCTTGTGGAGTAAAGGAAATTCCTCTAAGAAACTCAGTTCTCCCTCTTCATATACACAATATTATGCTATTCAGTAAAATATATACAATATGATCTGTTTATATTGGAAGTATTAAATGATAAAAAACAAACCACGTCAGGAATCAAATTAAAAGACTAGATCCCATGACCTATTAACTGGCCATCGGAGTATACGGTCAATACTGTATTCCCATTACCAAGAGTAATACCTACAATGGAGTGGAACTCAAAACAAATCACCTTTCAAAAAAATCATATCCTATTTTAGAATTTTTTGTGGCTTCACATCATGATATTATTCCAACTCCTTGGTATGGCATTAAAATTTCCCCATAATTTGATCCTAACCTGTCTTTCAAGCCGTAACATCTGGTTATGCATATCATCCAGGTTTTGCTTCAGTTTGGCTGCTAATATGTTTCCAACCACATGCTTTCTGTTCTTATATCTTCTCACAAATGGTTCTTGTTCCCTAGAATACATTTTTTCTCTCCTCTATATCCACTAGTCAAAATCCTTCTCATCTTTTAAAATCAAAACCATACTCATTCTTCTGTGAAGTCTTTATCAGTATTCCATATCAAAACTTGTCTGTTCCTTTATACTACTTTAATTTATTTTACATTACAGCAATTTACGTTACTACCCTTACATTATATTTACATTATCTGCCCCTCAGGTTCTTCTTGTTCATCTTTGACAGAGATCCCTTCTTTTTTTTTTTTTAATTTTATTATGTTATGTTAGTCACCATACATTACATCATTAGTTTTTGATGTAGTGTTCCATGATCCATTGTTTGCATATAACATCCAGTGCTCCATGCAATACGTGCCCTCTTTAATACCCATCACAGGGCTAACGCATCCCCCCACCCCTCTCCTCTCTAAAACCCTGTTTGTTTCTCAGAGTCCATAGTCTCTCATGGTTCGTCTGACAGAGATCCCTTCTTATTTATCTTTGTACCTATATCCCCCACAAAATGACTTAACCCAAAATGTGTCATTCAATAGAATAAATATTGAGTATATTATTTCACAAAATCATGACAGTATTTTATATTCAAATTGGGTTAGCTGAGTTGAAATTATTTAGCAATGCAGATGGATTACAATATAAGGTTGAATAAGGTTTATAACACAGGGGAAAGCATTAACAATTTTCACTAATTACAGTTCAGGCAGCTAATGGTAGCTATTAATCATAAAATCAGTCTATAAAAATGTTAAATTCTGAAGCATGTTCTCTGATGTGTGTGTGTGTGTGGTAGACTGAATAATGACTCCCCAAATGTTCATGCCAGAATCTTTGGAACCTGTAAATATATTACCTTACATGTAAAAAAGATTTTGTATGTGTGATTAAGTTAAGAATTTTAAGAAGGGGAGAGATTGTCCTGGATTACCCAAATGGGTCCCATGTAATTTTTAGGGCTCTTGTATAAGGGAGGCAAGATGGTCAGTTGGAAAAAAAGGAGATGTGATGATGGAAGCTGAGGTTGGAAGCATTTTAAAGATGGAGAAAGGGGCTGTGATCCAAGGAATACAGGCTGGCCTCTAAAAGCTGGAAATAGGCAAGGAAATGAATTCTCCACTGGAGCGTTAGGAAGTAACACAGCCCTTCAAGGACACTAATTTTTTTTTAGCTAGATAAGACCTGCTTTGACTTTTGAATTCCAGAATTATAATAAATTCACATTGTTTCAAGCCACAAAATTTGTGATAATATGCACTAGGAAACTAATACAGGGTGTTTCTCAAGTGTTATGATGTAGCTTTTATGCATATCAGGCCTATTCATGTAACTACAGCTGGATAAGCATGTAAATTGTGACACATATCTTAGGTCTTTCAGATTGACTGTTACCATTGAGTTATTATAAATGTTAGGTCATTAAAAATAATTAAACTTGGTATGGAGTATTTGGCCTCTGGAGTTGTGATACTGACTTTTCAGGTAAAATGATGATTTTTAAAAAGCCTATAGAACAATTAAGTTGTATCTCTGTATTTATCCATGACAAATAATTCATTTTCACTTATTATTAGGCAAATTATTAGAAATTTGCCTATTAATACATAAAAGTATAGCCCTTACCTTGAATTTAAATTACTTATTAATGCATTTTCAATCAGATTACAACTTTTCCTACAGATCTCAGGTATCAAATAGCCAACTGGAATATTCACCTACTGTTGAACAAAGAAATAACTCAAATGATATTTTTGCAAGCTTACAGTTTGATTAGAGTACAGAATACATCTTAATGGACCACCATATTTTATAGTTATCTCTATACTACTTACACTTTAGTTTGTATGTGTGATATTTCATATGGTATTAGAAATTTGTAAATACACTATTTTCTCTAAATCTGTACTTTAAAATTTGAAAAGGATTTTATGTTTTTATGGCTATGGGAGCAAAAGCTTTAACAAGTACAATATCTTTAAATATATAATGTGAGTAAAGCAAAAATGGCATTTTATATATAGACTTTGGCTTTAAAAGCATTTGGGGGGACTTCCCTTTAGATATTTTAGAAACAGGGGTGCCTGGGTGGCTCAGTCGCTAAAGCATTTAACTCTTGATTTTGGCTCAGGTCATGATCTCAGAGTCATGGGATCGAACCCTGCACTGGGCTCCGCGCCGTGCAGGGAGCCTGCTTCTGATTCTCTCTCACTCTCCCTCTGCCTCTCTAAAAAACAAAAATAGATATTTTAGAAACATAACCTGGAACACTAAGTCATATGTGATATACCACTGAAAATAGTGTATATGTTTAGTATAAATAAATAATCTCCTCTTCACATCAGAGATAGAGAATGAACCACTTCTAGCTACTGCCAAGGTACCTTTCTGGTAAAAGAGACTGTCTTCTTCTTTCAAAGTGATGAGGTGACCTCTCTAGGGAGGAGTGAGGACTGCTATTCAGAAGATCTTAAGAAGAATGAAAGTAAGACAGTATCCTTTCATAGATGATGAGTGGATCCAAGGATGACAGCATCGAGGTTGCAGCCTTCATAGAAATAGCGCTTGTTAAAGTGTTTAATTTCTTTGAAATAAATTCAATACACTAGTTATATTTGCTACTTCCAAGATCACATGTTTATGTATCTGACTTTTTCACCAATAATTTTTTATCATTCTAATTTACCTACTCAAAATACTTACAAGAAGTATTTTTTTCACTTCGCTGAAACTTCTAGTCAGTTCATTTTACCACCTTTTTGCTAATCAGCATATCCACTCTGTAATTACTTCTCTTCCTTTTCATCTTAGGTTCCATCATTTCTGTCCTTTATTTGCCCATTTCTCTCCTTACTTGCCTGAAAAAAAAATCCTGTGGGTATATATATATATATACACACACATATATATATCCCCTTTGCTATTTCTGCACACATAAAGCTGAGCATTGATGAAGAAAATTATACAACCAGGAAGACTAGCATTTTTGTGTAATTATAATCCTGAAACTCAGTGATATCCTACAGTCCTTTTATCTTTCTTGCATATATTATTTGGAAAATCAAAATAATCATGAGGGAAATCCCTAAACTTTTCTATGGCTCATTCTAAAAATAAAGCTATATCTGCACCCACCTACTCCTTCTTTCTTCATGTGTTCATGGAGAAAGTATGCCTCCTCATCCCAAAGCCCAATACTTCTACATTTACTAGTAATTTTTTCCTCTTATGTTTTCAGGAGTTTTGTTCCTTTGCAATTATTTCTTCTCTAATATTGCATTATCAGTTCTCCCTATCTTCTACTTCTCATGCATTAAAAAAAAAATCCCCTAATTCACCTATTTTAAACAAACAAAATCGGATCCTGTGTAGGGAAACAAATATAAATCAACAAATAAAACCTTATTGGCTCTCACTGTTCTTTGACTACAATCCCAATACTTTATCTTGACCTACAGGCACTAAATGTTCTTGGACCCTGCTTATATCTCTAATCTTGACTAATGTTGTTTTGTTCTTGCTCAGTACATATTCGCCACACAGCTTTTATGTTCTTCAAACACTGAAATATTTCCACTAATGAACATTCCTGAGAGTTCTACTTGCTATGGGCATCTTGGCTGTTCTGAAGTGAACTGGACAGCCAAGCATTCCTGCTTTAGAGTGTTCCCTCTTCCCCTTCTTTATTACTTGCTAAGGTGGGATTCCTCTGGGGCAGGAGTTGCTAGGAGTAGCTCTCTCACTCCAGATTTTACCCTTGGACTGTAGTTTGGGAGGGTGTTCCTTACATGATGCCTCAAAACTAACTTAGGTCTAGTGAAAAAAAAAAACAAAAACAACCAGGAACATCAAATTATTTATCAATGTCATAATCCACGAGGCACTGGGTCTTTAGTAATGTCAATCAGACATTTGGTTACAGAAGCTAGGATTATTTATAATCTAATTTCCAATCTAATTAGTCATAAACAGAATATAGGGTTTGGAGAGGGTAGCTAGAACTGTCCTGTGGTAAAAGAGGTACAGAAAGAAAGGGATATAAACCAAGTTAAGGTAAAAGAAGAGAAGTCCTGAGCTTCCAGGGCATAGAGTGATAGCCAGGGAATGCAGAATTAGTAGGCTCAAGACGTCAATCTGCACCATTTCTTCTACCCAGGGTGCTTCTCTGTTGTCTTGTGAGCATAATGACTACCAAGAGGGATGAGCTTATCGCTCCCAGATTCAGATGGATTTTAGCATCAATGCAACCAAAAGACAAAGTGGGCTGTGGGCATTTAGTGGGTTTCACAATAGGACATCAGATGGCTCTCCAAAGTGACCTCTTTCTCTTTTGGAGTCAGTTCCCTATGTGAGTGCACAATTTAGGAAGTATCAAGCAATCAAAGGCAAATGACCAAGTACACACAGAAGAGTGCTGGAATAGTAATGTTTACTAGGAGAAAATCACCAAGAAAAAATAACACTGAGTATTTTCATTGCATTTTAGGAGAGCACATAGAGAACTAACAGGACTGGACATCAGACTTTGGGAAAGGAAGTCAGATCCTTGAACTATGGGCTACATGATTAGGTAAAGCACCAGCCACTGCCTTGTTGGGATCAGTTACTGGAATCCAGCAGCAGTAAGGCGTGGCAAACACTTGGTGCCAGCCCTACTGTACCTGTCAGCTTTAATGAGTAGAGGAACACCAGTCTCTATCCCCTCATGTGATCATGAGGCTGGTGCAAAAGCCTTAGCTATAACCAGTTTCTATGGAGATTTTCAGGAGGCCAGTATATTTTAGGGAGAGTCCAGCCTACAGGAATTTATTCCTGGACAAGTTAACCTTTACCTTACCGGAGATTATCATGTCCCAAACATATAAAACCTTGAAGGAACATATAAAACCTATAGGTCTAGAAGGATGATAACCAGATATCTGCAGATAGAAATACTGTGAATGAGTAAAAATATATTATGAGAACATGGACCTCATAGGAAATGGAAGAGAGGTGAGGCAGTGAGTTTGCAGAGTGACTGACAAGGCAACACTGTGTTAATAGAAATGGCCCACCAAAAGCTCTATGGGCAGAGTTGACAGTATCAACCTATTATGAGAAATGGCCAGTGAAAATGGAAATCATAGCAGCAATATCTAAGCATATTTTTGAGATGTTAAAATACAGACAGCAGAGTAATTGCTGACCTAGATTACCTACAAGTCAATTATAAAGGAAATTCATTTATGAGGCAAGAGTTATAGCAAAACCTCAAAGAACTAATCTTAAACTTTAAACTTGCATGGTCAAATATGTGTTCACCAAAATAAAGAACATCCAGTTAGCCTTCTGGACATCTCAGACAGACTTCCTTACCAAGAGGTTGAGGTAGCTTCATGGTTTCAAATAGCTAGGACATGGAGGGCATGACATCATGCTACCCTAGACATGATTCTAATATTGAAATATGTAATCTCCAACTAAAAAATGCTTAACAAATGCGGGATTATTGTTTTTATTATTATTATCATCACATGTAATTTGAACTTTGGAGATGGTTAGTCACAGTTAATTTAGTGGTTCAATGAGTTCCAGAAAAGTTCCAGTTTTTTCATCTTTCTACTTTGCTGTTCTCAATATGTTGGTTTTAATCTTTAAGCTTGTACACTCCTGTAAAATAAATGTCTGTAATGTTTCCAGGCATCTTAGTGTCACACATTAAATGCCCAAAAGTCAGAAAGGGAAAAGAAAACACATTCCCTCACTGTGAACCTTTCTTAAATTAAGAAAATGCTTTAGGATCTACCAGTACACATTGTCGCAGTTTTTATCAGTCAGAATTAAGTCACACACTTGTCCTTAAAGCAAACACTAAAAAGAAGGAAATTATGGGAATTTAAATTTTGCTATGCAGGTGTCTTTCCTGGCTGTCAAATACTTTAATACAATAGAGATTCTTTTTAAAAAGAAGTGCAGAGGAGTGAAACAAAGGGGAGATAGAAGGACTAGATCAGGTATCCCATGTTTCTCTAGACTGTTTCCATGGTAAATCAGTAGCACTTTCTGCATTTTTTAAGGCAGTGATTTTGTTTTATTGTAATATTTGGCTTTGTAATCTGATTATTTAAGTTTTGTCCCTTTACTAAACAGTAACCATCTTGACAGTGAAGTTGTCTTATCTACTTGAAATGACTACAGTATTGAACATAATGCTATGCAGAGGGTGGTTCCTCGATAAGCTTATATTTAGTATTTCTTTTATTATAATTTTTAATTTTTATTTAAATTCAATTAATTAACATATAGTGTATTATTAGTTTCAGAGGTAGAGTTCAGTGATTCATCAGTTGCATATAACACCCAGTGTTCATTACTTCAAGTGCCCTCCTTAATGCCCATCACCCAATTACCCCATCCCCCCCACCCCCCTCCCCTCCAGCAACCCTCAGTTTGTTTCCTATGGTTAAGAGTCTCTTATTGTTTGTCTCCCTCTCTGATTTTGTCTTATTTTATTTTTCCCTCCCTTCCTCTATGATCTTCTGTTTTGTTTCTTAAATTCTACATATGAGTGAAATTATATAATTGTCTTTCTTTGATTGACTTATTTTGCTTAGCGTAGTACCCTCTAGTTCCATCCATGTTGTTGCAAATGATAAGATTTCATTTTTTGATTGCTGAGTAATATTCCATTGTGTGTGTGTGTGTGTGTATACACACACACCACATCTTCTTTATCCATTCATCTGTCAATGGACATCTGGGCTCCTTCCATAGTTTGGGTATTGTGGTCATTGCCGCTATAAACATTGGGGTGCAGGTGCCCCTTTGGATCTTTGAGTAAATATCTAGTAGTGCAATTGCTGGATAGCTCTATTTTTAACTTCTTGAGGAACCTCCATATTGTTTTCCAGAGTGGCTGCACCAGTTTGCATTCCCACCAACAATGTAGGAGCATACCGCTTTTTCTGCATCCTCACCAACATCTGTCATTTCCTGACCTGTTAATTTTAGCCATTCTGCCTGGTGTGAGGTGGTGTCTCATTGTGGTTTTGGTTTGTATCTCCTTGATGCTGAGTAATGTTGAGCATTTTTTCATGTGTCTCTTGGCCATTTGTATGTCTTCTTTAGAGAAATGTCTGTTCTTATCTTCTGCCCATTTCTTGACTGGATTATTTGTTTTTTGGGTGTTATAGTATCTTTTAAACTGATATACAGGTGTGCCTCATTTTGTACAAAATAAAGTTCTTCGAAGTTGTGAGCAAATTAATGCTTATAAATCAAATCTTTATTTCTCCCATGTGTTTTATTGTAATTAATAACGCCTGTTCCACATTTACTCTGTTGGCAATGTCTGCTTTTTTAAATGTGATCTGTTTTCTTCAGATATCTCTGTGCAGTAATTAATGATCTGAAAATACTTGGATATATGAGGAAAGTTTAGGAATTAATGGAATTTTGAATTTTTTAATAAAATAAAAATCATTTGTATCATGAAGAATTGTACTGAAAGCAGAGCTTATTTAAATAAAAAAGAGGTTTCAATTTTGTCTTTATTTAAGTCAACACACTTAAAAAAATTTTTTTTTAAGATTTTATTTATTTATTTGACAGAGAGAGACACAGTGAGAGAGGGAACACAAGCAGGGGGAGTGGGAAAGGGAGAAGCAGGCTTTCTACAGAGCAGGGAGCCCAATGCGGGGCTCAATCCCAGGACCCTGGGATCATGATCTGAGCCAAAGGCAGATGCTTAACGAATGAGCCACCCAGGTGCCCCCAAGTCAACACACTTATATTAGAATATCAGAATTATGTTTCCACATACTTATAAAATTTTATTTTAATGTAAGGACTTATAAAAGGAGACTTCAAACCAAGGAGATAGAAGTGCTATTACAGAACCATTGACTATATTCCCCCACACTGTACCTTTCATCCCTGTGACTTATTCACTGCATAAGTGGAAGCCCGTACCTCCCACTCCACCTTCACCCACTTTGCCCATCCCATCCTCTGCCGCCTGGCAACCAGCAATTTGTTCTCTGTATTTATGGGTCTGTTTCTGCTTTTTTGTTTGTTTGTTTTTTAGATTCCACTTGAAATCATATGGTATTTGCTTTTCTCTGTCTGATGTATTTCACTTAGCATTATACTCCATATGTCTATCCCTGTTGTCACAAATGGCAAGATCTCATTCTTTTTATTGCTGAGTAATATTCCATTGTATATGTATATATACCACATCTTTATCCATTCATCAGTTTTTTCCCATCTGCAAATTTTATTTAATTTATATGACAGACTTTTTTTTAACCATTTTTAAAATTCAAATATAATTAACAGTGTTATATTAGTTACAGGTGTACAATATAACAATTCAACAATTCTATACATTACTCAGTATTCACCACAATAAGTGTGTAAGTGTACCCTTAATCCCCTTCATCTATTTAACCCATTCTCCCACCCACCTCCCCTTTTGTTCTTGATATTTAAGAATTTTTTTTGTTTTTCTCTTTTTTCTTTGTTTCTTAAATTCTGCACATGAGTGAAATCATATGGTATTTGTCTTTCTCTGACTTATTTTCCTTAGCATGATATCCTCTAGATCCACCCATGTTGTTGCAAGTGGCAAGATTTAATTCTTTTTTATGGCTGAGTAGTGTTCTTGTGTGTGTGTGTGTGTGTGTGTGTGTACCACATCTTCTTTAACTGTGTATCTTCTGATGGACAATTCAGTTGTTTCCATTTTTTGGCTATTGTAAATAATGCTGCAAAAACAGAGGTGCATATACCTTTTCAAATTAGTATTTTTGTTTTCATTAGGTAAATACCCAGTAGTGGAATTACTGGATCATGTGTTATTTCCATTTTTAATATTTTAAGGAATCTCCATACTATTTTCAATAGTGGATGCACCAACTTACGTTCCCACTAATAGTACATGGGGGTTCCTTTTCTCCACATCCTCACCAATACTTGTCATTTCTCATCTTTTTGATATTAGCCATTCTGATAGGTGTAAGGTGATATCTCATTGTGGTGTTGATTTGCATTTCCCTGATAATTATTGATATTGAGCATTTTTTCATGTGTCTATTGTTCATCAGTATCTCTTCTTTAGAAAAATGTCTATTCAGGTCATCTGCCCATTTTTAAATCAGATTAATTTTTTGGTGTTGAGTTGTATAAGTTTTTTATTTTAGATATTAATCCTTTATCAAATATATCACCTGCAAATATCTTCTCCCATTAGTAGGTTGCCTTGTCATTTTGTTGATGGTTTCTTTCATTGTGCAAAAGCTTTTTTTTCTGGTGTAGTTCCAATAGTTTATTTTTGCTTTTCCTTTTCTTGCCTCAGGAGACATACCTAGAAAAGTGTTGCTAAGACTGAAGTCAAAGAGTTTACTGTTTATGTTTTCTTCTAGGATTTTTGTGGTTTCAGGTGTCACATTTAGGTCCATAATCCATTTTGTGTTTTTTTTGTTTTGTTTTGTTTGTTTTTTGTCTATCGTGTAAGAAAGTGATCCAGTTTCATTCTTTTGTATGTAGCTGTCCAGTTTTCACAGCATCATTTGTTGAAGAGACAGTCTTTTCCTTATTATATATTCTTGCCCTCTTTGTCATAAATTAATTGACTTTGTAAGCATGCGTTTATTTCTGGGCACTCTATTCTATTCTCTTGATCTATGTGTCGGTCTTTGTGCTAGTATCATACTATTTTGATCATTATAGCTTTGTAATATATGTTGAAATCTAGGATTGTGATACCTCCAGCTTTGTTCTTCTTTCTGAAGATAGTTTTTGCTATTCAGGGTCTTTTGTGATTCCATACAGATTTCAGGATTATTTGTTTTAGTTCTGTGAAAAGTAGTACTATTGGTATTTTGATAGTGTCACTATTTGCAAATGACATGATACTATACAAGAAAACCCTACAGACTCCACCAAAAAAAGTATTAGAAGTAATAAATGATTTCTGTAAAGTTGTGGGATACAAAATCAATATGCAGAGATTTGTTGCATTTCTATACAGTAGTAACAAAGTAGCAGAAAGAGAAATTAAGAAAATAATTTCATTTATAATTGCACCAAAAATAAAATAACTAAATAACTAGGAATAAACTTAACCAAGAAAGTGAAAGACATGTACATTGAAAATTATAAAACATTGATGAAAGAAATTGAGGATGTCAAACAGAAAGATATGTCATGCTCATGGATTGGAAGAATGTTAAAATATTCATATCACCCAATGCAGTTTATAGATTCAATGCTATCCTATAAATGTAATATCGCATACTTGCAAGTTGTAGTTTCTCAACAGCAGCATGTTATAGTTTATGGACTTTAAATACTAATAAGGAAGTTTCTTAAAGAATAGTCCCAGGGTAGGAATAAGTTGTGTTTATGATTCAGGATGGAAAAGTAAAAAAAAAAAAAGAAAAAGAAAAGAAAAAAGAAAGAAACAACGAAAGAAAGGAAAAAAGGAATGTAAATATTATGAAAACCCCGTGTAAAAGTTTTAGAAGAAAGAATGCATCTTTCTGAAAACCTTGGAACTGAGTTATCATGTTGTGACAGTTTTGGCTTTATTCACTGAAATCCCTTGCTGTCTTTTTCCTGTTTGTAAAAGTAATTTTTTAAAACCACCTAAAAAATGGCTTGTGGCCACCCAAGCTGTTCTATTTAAGGAGATTATTTAAGGAAGTTGCCAACAAGAAAATAAAACTTCCTGTTTTTAATTTTTATTTTTAATTTGTAGTCAATAGTTAAATAAAATACACATTACTTACAAATCATATTTATTACCCAGAGCTGACAAGATTCAGTCCAAACAGATGTATGATTTTAGAATCTAGCCAAATGAGCATGCTACATTCCACCCTTCTGTGGGGCTGAGGATTGGTGGGGGTGGAATTGGAAGGGTATGCTAGTGGGAGAGCATGTAAGGACATGTTACATTTGAAAAAAACAAATTTACTGCGATATCAAACTTCACCTTCCATGAAGAAAAGTCATACTGGAATTTTCAGAAAATGTAGAAAGAATGCAAAGAGGTGTCACCTTGTTTCCTAGAGATGACATTCATTCACATTAGAGTCACTAAGGAGACCTACAAGTGCCAGTATCCAGGACTTATCATCAGATTTTCTGATCAATGTTTCTGTGGTGGGGACTGGACATGCATAATTTTAAAAAGCTGTGCCTGTTCCAGTATTTATAATCTGCAGTCAGGATTGAATAAAACAATCCACCCCATCCCCACTATGATAGTTAATTTTATATATCAACTTGATTGGCCTGAAGGATACCCAGATAGCTGGTAAAACATTATTTCTGTATACGTCTGTGAGGGTGTTTCTGGAAGAGATTCACATTTGAATCCGTAGACGGAAGAATAATATCCTCACTAATGAGAGTAGATTAAAAGGCTGAATAGAACAAAAATGTGGAGTAAGGGCAAATTTGCTCTCTCTGCTTGAGACTGGACATCTACTATCTTCTGCCCTCAGACATTGGCTCTCCTGATTCTCAGGCTTCCAGACTCAAACCAGGGCTTACACCCTTGTCACCTTAATTCTTAGGTCTTCAGACTGGAAATGAATTACACCACTAGCTTTTCTCGTTCTCCAACTTGAAGATATATATATATGCTAGCTTAACATTTACTTTTTTAGTTCCGTTTCTTTGGAGAACCCAGATTATTATGCTGTCCCCACAGAAAGAACTACTTTAGAGAGAGTTTCTTGGGTTTTATCTATATCTATGTTATATATTTGACATATTGCATTTACTCCTACCATCTTCAGGTTTTTCAAGCCATTCCTCAGTGGCCTCTAGCAGCTCAAATTAAGAAGTCAACTCCTAGAACACACATTCTTCACTTAGTTGTTCAGAATGTAGAACATAACGCAAAAGACACTAAAGTACTAAAGCAATAACCTCACCATGATGGATAAAAATATTAGATGAATAAAAACATTACATGGGAATTTGGTAACACACAGTGATTCCTCATCCTGCTCTACTCTTTTAATTAATTAATTGGATTGTGTCTACTTGAGTTCCAAAGTATCACCTGTATG
This sequence comes from Mirounga leonina, assembly GCF_011800145.1. Classification (NCBI taxonomy): domain Eukaryota; kingdom Metazoa; phylum Chordata; class Mammalia; order Carnivora; family Phocidae; genus Mirounga; species Mirounga leonina. The sequence continues at coordinate 45,244,729 of NW_023270377.1, read as the reverse complement.
TATCACTATTTTGATAATTTCATGCTACCCAACTAAAACAGGTGTCATCCCTCTTCATCTGAAAAGACTGCATATTTTCATCATTAGAGAGTGGCCTCCAATTTCAGATTGTCTTGTTTCAAATCCCAGCTCCAGGATTATGTGTATTTCTAATCTCCCCAAGAGGACGGAAAGCTGGAACATGGGCATTTTACCTCCATGTCTTATCCCTGTCTTTTATTCCAATTCCATAGATTCTTGAGGCTAGAAGGGATTTGCAACTTTCTCTCATATGTTCTGAGTTCTCTCTACTGTATGGGTTAAAGATTAAATCCATTATGATTGGCTGTTGATATTAAGAGGAGCTCAAGCAATTGTCTTCAAAATTTCCTTTGCAACAATATCTTTCAAAATATTCCCTGGCCATAGTCTCACACATACATTTCTAGATGTCAGAAATTAAATATTGACTGATTCTTTGTATTTGTGCTCTATCAATCCTAAAACTCCCTGAAGTAAGTGAATAAGAAAAATCATGAATTTTTTTTTGACTATTTAATAAAGGTAGCTTTGGCCACTTCTTAGTGAAAAGAAGTAATAATTTCATTACAGCCCTAAAATTTCTAGGAATGGATTAATCTCAAAAGGATTCGACTGCTAAAATTTTGTCATTTTAACAGCCTCAGTGTTAATAAAAAGCCACTGTTGGAACTCATCTATATGTCCTATATGTCCAAGACACAGGAGAGAAAAAAAATGGGGAAGAGAAGGCTTATTTTTAACCTGAGAGAGAAAAACAAATAGAGTCAAAGTTCTATTTCTAGCTCAGCTACTAATCATCTGGGCAATTTCCTAAGATCACTTTCTGTATGAAAATGATAAGAATACCTCATAATTGAGACTTTTTTAGAGTGAAATGAGATACTGAATTCAAAGTACTTGTCATGGTGGTTAGTACATTGTGAGTGCTCAGAAATTGGTAGCAGTAAGAACAATAACTATTACAATAATTATTAATATTAATACATTCATTATTTTTAGGAGGGGAATATAATCACCTACATGAAGGGAAAATGGCTGTAATTTACACTTCCCACCTAATTTAGCATATCCTACCTAATTTAGTGAACTAATGTTTCACTACAGCATTAATTGCTCTTATTTTTAGAATATAGTGCCTTTCATGTATTTGATTATTTTTCTCTGTTAATTATCAAAGAACTTTAAGACTTCTGGTTGTACTTGACATTTTAATGTGTCACAAATCAGGGAAATTGTTGACATCAGACAGTAACTATTCTTAGATCATAATACTCTTTGACAAACCAATGGAATCTATGGACTTTATCTCCAGGACTATACAAATGTATATGAAAGGGTTATAAAAGATTTGAAGAGTTTCTGAAGCATATCTATGCATACAGTAGCAGTCTACAATCCAGAAACCTAGAAGTCCCACTTTCATAAATAGAATGATTTCACAAAATTTTTTTAAAAAATAATTGTTTCCAATTCTCAGTATTATATAATTATGTAACTAAGTTATGACCTTAATTCAGAAGAAGTCTGAAAGTCAGCCTAAGAAAAAGTCACAAAATTGTATCAGAGGTGCGTGTGTTTGTGTGTGTGTGTATGTGTGTGTATGTGTGAGAGACAGCAACAGAGACAGAGACAGAAAGGGACAGAGATGGGGAGATTTCATATAAAGTTGTTTTTCTCCAAAGTGATACATAATTTTTAAATTACTGCATTTATTAAGGTGATTTTTAGTCTACTTTAAAGAAAAGTTATGCACTAATCATAAAATTGTTGAAAATGGTAGAATATGGGTTGACCCTCCAAACTGAACATTATACTATAAAACTACAGAGGGATACTCGTTGAGGAATATACAAATATGTGAAATGAGTAAAAGGGCAAATAAACAATTCTCCCAATTTGGGGATTTAAAAAATGGGCCATTATAAAGCACTAAGGAAAATGGAGCTAATGATACAATTAGCTAATGGGAAAAAATAAGTTGGATACCTACCACACATCATTTGCTGAAGTTAATTAAGAGATGAGCTAAACACTGTCAGTGTTAAGATGAAAGCAGAACAAAACATAATTGAATATATAATCTTGGATCAGGGATTACTTTCAGAGCGAGATCTTAAAGATAAACACCAAAAGTCACAAATCAGTGCCAGTCAAGGCAGCATCAGTCTACAGATCATTTTTATTTACCATTCTAGGATTTTTTAAAAAAGTGTACAATATTGGGGCACCTGGGTAGCTCAGTTAGTTAAGCATCTGACTCTTGGTTTTGGTTCAGGTCATGATTTCAGGTTGTGGGATTGAGCCCCACCTCCGGCTCTGCTCTCAGTGGGGAGTCTGCTTGAAGATTCTCTCCTTCTGCCCCTTCCCCCACTCGTTCTCTCTCTCTCTCAAATAAATCTTTTAAAAGTGTACAATATTTAAACATTATAAAATTTTGACTACAAATATAATTAACTAGCTTTTTTATAAAAATGAAACGACTGACAAAACTGGACTAATATTTCCAGAGTGCACCCATAAAGCAGAGCTGGGTTCAGGGGTCTCCTCTAGAAAGAGGCAGGAGTTTTCCTGTAAGTTGTATTACTGACCTGCTCTGCTTTACTCTTTTTCCTTCCAGCCTGAACTCTGTGCTTTTAAAATTGAGATCTTGGTAGAGATCATATATAAACAAAATATTATAAGTCAAACTAAAATAAAAGCAGCAAAACAAAGAAAAAGTTTCAAGATGTATGATAGTTTAATATTTTTATTATTAAAGACAAATCTCAAATGAATTTGAAAATAAGTATTTCATTACAAAAGTAATCCAACGTAGAATTCTGCACTAGTGTAATTTTAATTATGTTAGGTTTAAGTTATATTTAAGTTTCACATTAAAAAAATGATATAGTTTTTGAAAATGTAGTTTTGCAGTGTAGCAGATGTTATGGGCTGATGAGTTATAAAAACATTATGACTAATCATCTATGCCATATTAAGAAAAAAAGAAAGAAAAAAAATATTTAGAAGTATGTTCGCAGGGTTGTATATGTTAGCAAAGAAGTTGGGCATCTGACCTAACACTGACATTTCCCATATTTCTGCTATAATTAAGAAAACTTTTACATTAATGTAAACTCTGTAAATTAAGAATAATTCCTTATGAATTAAAGTTATTCCTTAGTTTTTACTGTACGTGTGCCTTGAACTGATCCATTTCCTGTATTTTTCGAGCCCAGTTCCCGAGTGTTCCCTTTCTTTACGTGAATTTTCCTATGTCCTTCCAATAAATGACTTCACCTTTGTTACTCAGAAAAGTTCCCATTGTGAATTATGTCTTCTTTGTATTAAATAATTTCATAAACACTCTGCCAGAAAATAAGCTGTTGAGTATGCCTTCCATTTTTTTTTAGGTTAACATTCATTTTTATTTTAAACCATTTCACAGTGGATTTTATTTCCAAAGACTCTTTTGACCAAATTCTGTCTTGTGTAGCTAATGGTATCCTCCTTTTTTTCTCACAGATATATAAAATAATTTTTTAAAAATTTATTTATTTGAGAGAGAGAGAGAGAGAATGGGGGGAGGGAGAGGGACGAGCAGACTCCACACTTAGCATGGAGCCTGACACAGGGCTCAATCCCAGGACCTCAAGATCAGGACCTGAGCTGAAACCAAGAGTCAGATGCTTAATCGACTGAGCCACCCGGGTGCCCCTAGATATATAAAATATTTTTAAGCACTTGTTGGGCAGAGCCATAACAAAAATGCAAAAATTCATAGCATCTTTTGATCCTTTCAGACTTATAAAAAATCAATAATTTATAATTACAAGGAATTAAGAGTAAATCAATATATATTTATTTTCATTGCAATTTCTTGAACTAAATAAAAAGTTAAAAGTAAATTCAAATATAATTTTCTCTTATTTCCCATTTCTAAGACTTGGCTAAAAACAACAGAAAATGTTTTCCCTAAATTTTAATCAACAGTTTTTCCATATTTCAATAAAGAATAAAAAGTATATGAACACTGAATTTCAAGAGAGTAGTTTCAATAAAATGATGTTTTAAAATTTTAGGTAAAATATTTAAAAAATATGTAGTGTTACAAACTTTGCTTTCAAGTTTAGAATGTTAAACGTGTATTAGAATGACAGTAAGGATGAAATATACACGTACTTTATAGATACACATACACACATGCATATTTAGCTGAAATCTAAGACTATGAGTTTTCTGTAATATTTATTCTGACCCATAGCAATTAGCCATATTTCCACGATTCTGATGTTAATTGGACAAGTAGATTCAAAATCTATCTGGCCTGACTCAAATAAACATTTGAGATTAACTTAGAATAAGATTTTTTTAAAAAAGGAATTTCTCCATCCTGACAAGTGATTTTTTTTTTTTTTTGGTAATACTCTATTGCAATTTAACCTTTTTCTGATCTTTTCAGCCTCAGAAAAAGATGTTTATTCACCAAGTCAACATATACCTAGTAATCATCTGCTTCACTCCAGGAGCTGTTTAAGGCACCAGGTGTACAACTGTGGCCAACACAGTCTTGCCCCTTTGAAGATTATATTGTAGCTGTGGGAGGCACACAACAAACTAATCAGTGCATATGTAGTAATTCAGATCACAGTAAGAGTCATGGTGAAAAGTAAAACTGTATGTGTCTTAAATGGGGGTGGTGAAAGGCGGGTGGGGAGAGTAATATTACATATGGAATGGTCAGAGAAGATCCCATTGATGGCATTTGAGGAAAGACCTGCAGGAAATAAAAGAGAGAGGCTTGTGAATTTGGGGGGAAAGGGTGCTCCATGTTGCCACCACTTTGGTCACAGTATCATCATTAAGACTAGTCATTTCCACTGTCTATAAAATCAGGGGGTAAAATTTCTGACTGGCCTTAACACTTCATGCTACCTGTCTGCTACCTCCCTCACATGAAATATCATCTATAACTTAAAAGAAAATAACTTGAAATATATAAAAGATAGAAAAATAAAAGAGGAAGGGAAGAAAGGAGAAGTGAGAGAGTGGATTATTGCATAATACATGTATTCTCAGAAACAAGAGCAGAAAAATAATGGAAAAATGCATTTTTTGGTTGTGTGTGTGTGTGTGTGTTTGCTTTGCATTGTACCCTATTAGGCTTGTATCCTGTTAGGCTCAGTAAATTCCAATAGTTTGAATCTTTACCGATGTGGAAAAAAAAGAGAGGATGTTTAGCTAATAAAGAGGAGGAAATATTGGGAAGTATACCAACACCAAGTTTGCTCCCATGTTGTGTGCTGTCATTCTCTATCAATAAAACAATCAAATGTGGAAGTGAGTTACGTGTTCATATTTCATAATGCTGAGACATGGTGAGAACGATGAATTGACAGTATCTATCTTACCCGGATAGATGAAAATATTACATAACTTTACTCTTAATGAAGTGCTTCTTGTTTTCTTCAAAGTAAACCTGTGACTATCCTTACACTACAATTTATGTTTGAGATGAAGGAAACCAATTGCTTTATCCCTTCATAAGCTAAACACTTATATATCTTCTGCTCCAAGTTTTGACAATATTTGAATACTTACTGATCTTCACATAGCATAAAAGCCTCCAAATGTTTGCCAGTAGACAGAGGTTTGCAAAGACTACAAACTTCAATCAATATCCCAAAGAAGATATGCACTTTTCATAACCTTATTCCTCCTAGTTTACTTCTTATATAATCACATCATTTTGCTTTGTATTTTGGGATGGAGGTCACAGATTTGTTGTGTATCTTCATGTCTTTTTTATTTGGGTAGTCTCCATCTCACTTCTTTCTTTCTGTTCTTATTTTGTATTCCATTGTCTAAAAATAATTACTCTTTGCCTACCATGTATCCAGATCTGGGGCTATGGTTGTGAGTAAGGTAGACATGGTTCATGCTCTTACAGAGCTCACAGAGTAGTGAAGAAAATCCTCAAGTCAATAGCAGTAATTACATAATGCAATGTTTGCTGTGATGGGGTTAGTATAACTTATCATGGGAGCTCCTTTGTGTAACACTTAGCCATAACTTAAAAGGGAAATGGGCAAGGAAGATTTCTTGGAAAAAGGGACATCTAGGCTATAACCTAAATATGGGTAGATAGTTGCCAGGAGAAGCAGCAGACATAGCATGTTCAAAGACCAAGAGAGATAAAAGATAGCATAGCACATTCAGACAATTATAAATTGTAGAGGGGGGCTGAATAATACAGTGGCTGAAAGGTGTGATGGAAAGCAGAGCCAAATTCTGTGGAAGATCACAGAGGTCGAATCCTGATGGGAACCACTGAAGTTATTGAGGGAGGAGAGGGAAATGGTAATGTTTAAATGCATTAAATAGGTTGGAGGAAGGTTAAACAAAGTATTCTTGTAATAATCCAGGAGACAAGATGCTGAATGACAACTAAAAAGATGGTGATGTTTAAAAGATAGAACTGATATGTTTTAAATGATGGATTAAAGTGTTCAAATAAAGAAAAATGGACCCTAGGTTTCTAACTCAAGCAAATAGGTAAATTACGACATTTCTCCCTAAGATAAGAAACAAATTCATCTTGGGACATGTTGAATTTGAGGGGTATGTGAGATGGAGTCACCAACTTACTTTTAGATAAATAAGACAGATGCAGGAGAGATGCAAGCTAAAATATATTTATTTAGGAAAGTAAATGGTAACCGAAAGAGTGAGATGGTCTCATACAGGGTAATACCTTGAGGAATTGAAGTTTTTTGTGGGAGAAGGAAAGAGAGAGAAGGGAGAGAAAGAAAGAAGGAAAGAGAGAGACTGAAGGTACAGAAGATAAACTCAGGAACTAAGTGCCTTGAAAAGGCTGCACAAGGTGAAATACAGGTCACAAGTAGAGGATGTAGCAGCCTTGATGTTAGAAGAATACTTCTTTCCATTGTCATGGGTGGGAAGGAAAAAGGGACGATTACCGAGATGCTTGTGAAGTGATGTCAGAAAGTGGAGAGAGTCCTATTTTCTTTGTTCTGTAGAAACCTTTGACTGAACATTTTCAGGAAAGGGAGGTAAAAATTTGAAGAGAGTGGAGAAAGTTTGAAATGTTCACTGAGGAGAATGGGGAAAAGAACTCACCAAGAAAACAGAAAAGGATTCAAAGAAAGAGTTGAAGGATGGATTAAATTTGGAGATGGTGGGATGAAGAGAAGAACAAGAATGTAAGTTAGACATTTAGGCTGAAGGGAATAAAAGGATGTGATCAGAGAGCATATAAATGTCAACAAAATGAAGAGAGAATGAGGCAAGCAAATGGCAGTAAACCCTCAGAAATAAAGCTTTAAAAGTATCTTTATGTATTTTACACCTGTGACAGGAAGGCAAAGGAAGCTGGATTAGGTAGAGGAAGAAACTCCAGTTGAAATGGTGGGTAGAGGACAGCCTTGGCAGACCCCATGGCAGAGCTCTGAAGCTAAAATGGCCCATTAGAATTGCTCTCGCATGGGCCTTGTTATTTGTGTTGCTATCAGTTACTTGACGTGAGCCCTCCTGAAAGGGATACAACCCTAGGCCAGGCAGATCTCGGCCTCTGAGGCAATCCTTGAAGATGCTAGTGGCTGACAGCCGCCTCCCCATACACTTCCAGAAAATCAGGCAAAATGTTCCTCCTTGAAGAGGGATCATTCAGTGCAGAAGGACCTATCTTACCATGTGTCATCACGTTTCATTGAATGGGAATCATCAAAATGAATGATCTGATGTGCTTTGTACATAGCTGCTGGCAGTTTAGTTATTGATATGCTTTATCATAAGTGGATAAGATCATTCATTTGCTAAGAAATGAATACATTATGTTAAGTGTCACAAAAATACCAATGTTATGCTTTGAAGTAAAAATTTTAAAGGCTTATTTTTTATGCCTTGCACCTGATGAGTTGAAATTGACTTGAGATTTATGATTTGTAGCAAACATACCTTGGAGTATGAGTAAAGATGCAACATAGACTCAGTAAGCACTATGGACTGAATGAACAAAGAGACTGATATACACAGTCCTATGGGGTGATGATAAACTCCAAACAAGAGTTATAATTATGTTGTTTTTCATTTGTGTAATTTTTTTTATCTTCCCTACTTTTTCTAAGTATAAGCCTTTTAATCTTCCAATTAAGATATTCTAAGTGACTAAGCAAAGAAGTAATTATTGAGAAGCAAAAAGAAAATGATTAAGAAGTAGAGTATGTTTTTTTTTTAAGATTTTATTTATTTATTTGACAGAGAGAGACACAATGAGAGAGGGAACACAAGCAGGGGGGAGTGGGAGAGGGAGAAGCAGGCTTCCCGCCGAGCAGGGAGCCCGATGCGGGGCTCGATCTGAGGACCCCAGATCATGACCTGAGCTGAAGGCAGACGCTTAACAACTGAGGCACCCAGGCGGCCCAGAAGTAGAGTATGTTTCTAAACTGTCTTGTAAAAGGTTTATTTTCAATATGCATTATTTCTTTTGTGAACATGTAAATAGATACTGATGATTAAAAGTCATACTGATAACATTTATAATAATTTTGTTACTAAAAGTGCCAAATAAGACTTACTTCCTTAAAAGCTTGAGTATTTAAAACATTTTATAATTGATTGTGCTAGAGAAGTTAATTTCTAACAGGAATGAATGAATCAGACGGTACATATACCAAATGTATTGAAAGTCAGTTTGCTATGGAAAAGAAATTTTGAAACTATGATCTGAATTTCAAATGCAATTTATTTATACACACAGTCAATCAAGCCTTGATGTTGGCAAATATAGGGAGCCATACGTGTCCATTTTTCCTGACCTGAAATCACTCTTAAGAGTCAAATAATCTTGGAATGGTGCTTCTGAAAGCACCATGAGTTTAACTTCACATTTGTTTTCATCATCACTTCCATCACAAGACTGATGTTTACGAGTGAGTGTAAGTGGTGCAGATGGACAAAAAAGCCTGAAGAAACTTTCTGACACAACTCCCTAACTCTAGATTCCCTTTCTCCATTCTTTACTCAGATAGCTTAGTCATTTCAATTTATTAATTTATTCCCTTACTCATTCACTCATTCGTGGAACACTCTTTGTATATTCACACAGAGCACAGTGTCAGCTGTATTCTAGAACTACGCTGCCCAATAACAGTAGCCCTATGTAGCTATTTAAGTTGAAAATAATAAATAAATAACATGAATAATTCAGTTCTGTAGCCACACTAGCCACATTTCAAGTGTTCAGTAACTATATGTGGCTAGGGGCTGTTGTATTGGCAAGCACAGATATGGAACATTTCTATTATCGTACAAAGTTTTATTGGGCAGCCCTATTCCAGTGCCTAGGAATGCAGAGATAAAATTTGAAATCTCTGCCATGAACAAGTTCACAGTCTATTAGAAGAAAATTCAATACAGAAAACTTCAAAGTACTCTTAGATAACAAAGAATAAGTACCTAAATGAATCTGGAGAGGGATAGGGAATCAATAAAATGATGCCTGAATTGAAGCTGAGGGGTTGAGGAAAGGTATTTCAGGCACAGGGCATATCTTTTGCAGTGCTCCCATGGAGGAGAACCAAACAAAAAATAAAAGCATGATAGTTCAGGGACATGCAAATAATTTGAAATGGTTAGAGTTATAGAGTGATCTTGGCTGAGTGGATGATGTTCTCCAAACAGGTTTGTGTGTGTGTATGTGTGTGTTTCCCCTCTAAAAGGGAATAGAAATATCTAACTCTAAAGGTTGATGTTAAAATTTATTTTTAATATGTGAAGCACTTAGCTTCTGGCATGATTAAGAATTTATAAATATTAACAACTAGTAGTATTAGCATTATTATATTTTCATTAATATTTTAAAAAATGGAAGTATGATCTGGAACTTACTCCAGAATCAGAAGCAGAGGTATATTTCTGATTAGAATACCACACTTTGTGATATTTAGGAAGAATATTTTTTTTATTCTTATGTTAATCCCCATACATCATTAGTTTTAGATGAAGTGTTTCATGATTCATTGTTTGTGCATAACACCCAGTGCTCCATGCAGAATGTGCCCTCCTCAATACCCACCACCAGGCTAACCCATCCTCCCACCCCCCTCCCCTCTAGAACCCTCAGTTTGTTTTTCAGAGTCCATCGTCTCTCATGGTTCGTCTACCCCTCCGATTTCCCCCGCTTCATTCTTCCCCTCCCGCTACCTTCTTCTTCTTCTTTTTTTTTTTTCTTAACATATATTGCATTATTTGTTTCAGAGGTACAGATCTGAGATTCAACAGTCTTGCACAATTCACAGCGCTTACCAGAGCACATACCCTCCCCACTGTCTATCACCCAGTCACCCCATCCCTCCCACCCCACCCATTTAGGAAGAATATTAAACTGAAAATGTTCTGACACTTCTCTTCTCTTTTTTAAGTGCAAGTGGTGGGAAAAGCAGGGCATTAGAAAGTGGAGGTGGAGGGTGGAAGATCACAAGCAAAAAAAGAGAAATGAAACTTAGAGTACATAGAGCCAAATATTTTACGTTTTGCATATGTGTCTATGCTTTTATTTTTTAAATTTTTAAAAATTTTAAAGTAATCTCTATGCTCAACATGCTCAACTTACAGCCCTGAAATCAAGAGCCACATGCTCTATAGACTGAGCCAGCCAGGTACTTCTATGCTTTTAACTTAAAATTCTTTTTTTTTTTTTTTGAACTTGATAAGAAAAAACGTATCAGAATTATGACTTTAAAAGAGACTGTGCTTGAACTTGGACTTTTTTTTTTTCTTTTTTGCTGGTCTTACAGAATCGAGGTTAAAAACTGCCAAGAATATTCTAAGACAGACTGTTTTTATAAGAATTCTAGTCTTTTTCAGACTTGAAAGGTTTGGGTGGCTTGGCTAAGAATCAAAATGTTTATTCAGACTGAACTTTTGAACCATTTCATGTTGTTCTTTTACTACTACACACTAATGATAGAAACCAATACTTTCTTTTTTCTTTTTCTTTTTTTTTAGCTAAGGTAAATATCATAATGTAGTTTAGTTTCTAAAAATGAATTTCTTCCTCCTTCATTATATGAGAGTATTGTGATTCTAAAATCATTCTGTGCTAGTTTTAAAGTGACCAGTTTAGTTCTTTAAGCTATTTTGCCTGGTGCTATAACTTCAATAACATAAAGTATTTTTCTTTCCTCAAGAAGCATATATTATAAATGTTTGTGAATTTTTTTTTTGTAATTAATTGCAGTGAAGTCATTGGTTCTATTTGTGATTCATTGAAAATATGAGGGTTCTGATTTTATATGCAAACTAATCTTTTTTAAAATATTTTATTTATTTGACAGAGAGAGACACAGCGAGAGAGGGAACACAAGCAGGGGGAGTGGGAGAGGGAGAAGCAGGCTTCCCGCCGAGCAGGGAGCCCGATGTGGGGCTCGATCCCAGGACCCTGAGATCATGACCCAAGCCGAAGGCAGACACTTAACGACTGAGCCACCCAGACGCCCTATGCAAACTAATTTTAAGGGGTAAAAAAACCTTGGAATTTTCCATTTGCCTAAATTGTTGGTAATAATTTTATATATCATACTGTAGTTGAGGCTACCATATCAATTATTTCAATCACAATCCCCCAGGCAACAGTCCAGAATTTATAAATCAAAATCTGTAGGAGATGGAACCTGGTCCTGAGCATTTTTTAAAAGCATCACAAGTAAAACTGATGGACACTCTTATAGAGAAATAATTTTTAATCCCAAGAGATTGATTTCACTCTGGTTTGTAGAGGGAGCACTAAAAACTATTTTTATAAATACATAAGATAAAATTGAAAACAAAATTTTATTTATGCCCTAATCATAATGTAATTTATATAATAAAATAATATGTATTTCAGAATACGAATCTTAGGTAGTAGCTCATGAGGTGACATATTATATTAGTAAAATGTTTTGCACTTATAATTAATATATTTGGATTTGAGAAAAACAATATAATATTCAACTGAAGAGTGCTGGCTTTTTAAAATTCTTAACATTTCAAAATCAATAATAAACAAGTATAAACAAAAAGCAATTGTGAATTTAAAACTAAAATAGAGACTGATATAGGCTCATTGTTATATTGATTCCAATCATGCAGAGCAGCATTGATTTAATTTCCAAAACAATGAAATTTAGTAAATTTTTTAACACAATAAATAACAGACTACTCTCAATATATAGAGTAATTGTATTTCTGGAAAATTGAAAAAATATTAAAAACACTTTGTGTGGGCACCTGGGTGGCCGAGATGGGTAAGCGACTGCCTTTGTCTCAGGTCATGATCCTGGGGTCCTGGGATGAGTCCCACATCAGGCTCCCCCTGCTCAGCAGGGAGTATGCTTCTCCCTCTCCCTCTGCCTGCCACTCACCCTGCTTGTGCTCTTTCTCTCTCTCTGTCAAATAAATAAATAAAATCTCAAAAAAAAACCAAAAACAAAACATAACACTTTGTGTTTATATCTAAAATTGTTACAGAATTATGTTCTCTGATTACTATAAACATATTTCATCTACATGAATAGGAGCATTTCCTGTGGAAAATGAGATATTTTGTGGGAATATCTTGAGCAGTGAAACTAATATCTGGTACCAAATCACTAAATGACAGGGTTATTCCTTATATCATTTGTGTTACCTGAAAAGACCCCATAAATTCCCAAAATGTCCTATGGAGCTGGTACCATCTACTTTGAGTACTCTACTTCTTCAGAGGTAATCTGGATTGCCACATGCATTTTTTTGCTGTATTCAACACTAAAGTCAGTATTTTCTTCTGGGATCCTTAGGAAGCTTCTGCTAATTTCGGAAGTGTCAAACCAGATGACTGACCTCCAGACTGCAAATTGCCCAGATTTGACGTTACTGGTCTACTAGATGCTGTTGGAGCCCCACTCATATGCACTTGAGACACTTAATTTGTCAAGTGATGTCCTTCTTTTTGCCTGAGCGCTTTCTCTAGACCCATGCACTTTACAGGCTGAAAATGACCTAAACTAGGCCTTCAGTGATCATCTCTCATTGGATCAGACAACCAGCATATAGCATAGTTTTCCCTCCAAAACTGAGTCCCTGTTACTTTCAATAGAAACCTATCTAATTAAAACACCTTTTCTTATTTTATTCCCTTCCTTATTCTACTTCCCACTCCTCTACAGATCCTTCCTGCAGTTAATCTGCAATCAAATGTTTTTCTTGGAGGATGCATCTAGGGAACTTATAAAACAGGTGGTGAAGGATGAGATTCTGGTGGATCCCTTGCTATCCAGATGTCAACAAGGATCCCCTTGCTGATGGTAACTGGTATGATAATCCATAGCATCCTATACAATGCAGTTGCTAGCATGGATTAGTATAGAACGCAGGTGAAATGCTGGCAGTGGTTTATGTAATGGCATTAGTGCTTGAAAGAATGCGTGTGATGCTTATTATACAGATTGTTGTTGGTGATTGTTAACATCACTGACGTCCCAAGACAGTAACAGACATAGATTAGCAAATCAAATAATTTAGAATATAGTGTGAAACGCAGGAAGTACCCTTGGCAGCACTTAAAAAAACCCTTATCTTTTGTAGCTAGAAGTAAGAGTGTGTTGAAAACTAAGGTCTTGGTTGTAAGAGATGCTCCCCACAAAAGAAACTCAATTTACAGCCATAACCGGTCCCTCATATTGAAGCCCGAGCCCTAATGAGGAAGGAATGAGACCCTGAAGCCAGGATATTTGGGTAGAGATGCCAGAGAGATCTTTATACTCCTAGATGTTTCTGGATAGTATAAGCAGGATAGGAAGATGCCATCTTCCTTGCTAGAGAAGAGTAGTCCCGTGCTTCTTGGAGATTATGAAAAGGCCTCACTGAAGTTAATGCCTTGAAAAATGATTCTTTGCCTCTTTTGATGTGTCTCTATCTCCACTCACTGCTTCTAGACTAATAGGGTCAAATCTCACAGAACTCCAGTGGAAAGCCATGGTTCTTCCTATGGAAAGAAGATTCGGTACCAAAGGTCCTGGTTCATATGTACCAGGAGGAATCTGAAGAACATACTAGGGATTTTGAGGGGGCTGGTCCAGCGAAGGTGAATAAAGGCTGATAGGAAATTTGTTTGTTCATATAGGGACACTCACTCATCATTTTGAATTTAATAATGCATTAAGAATCCTGGAGATAAGCTTAGTATGTTTCAAGAAATTGTTCCTTGAAGCATAGAAGCACCAGGTAAATGAGGCAGAGATGTCAGAATTGCTTAAGCAGAATTGAGAAAGCTGGCAGAGGCTCAGAGAAGTGAGCTTGTTAAAATAGATGTATTAAAGAAGACCAGAAAAACCACCATCTGACAATGTACTAGGAAGGCACAGGAAATAGTCTCTTCCTAGGAGAAATAAGAATTAAGTTAATAGATGGGGCGCCTGGGTGGCTCAGTCACTGGGCGTCTGCCTTCGGCTCGGGTCATGATCCCGGGGTCCTGGGATCGAGCCCCGCATCGGGCTCCCTGCTGGGCGGGGGGCCTGCTTCTCCCTCTCCCACTCCCCCTGCTTGTGTTCCCTCTCTCACTGCGTCTCTCTCTGTCAAATAAATAAATAAAATCTTTAAAAAAAATTAAGTTAATAGAGTAACATCACTTTTATAGAGAAAGTCAATAGCAGTTGTCCTCTGTACCCTCTTTATTTTAAAAAGTGTATTAATGGAAATAAAATCAGGAATTAATCTATTTGTTGAGGTAACAATGGGAATTAATGAACAGGATGGCTATCATTTAAGAATAAATTATTAAAATGTCAGAAATGTTCTTGAAATGATGAAACAGTTTGTCCAAGATCATATGGCTGGCTAGTGACTAAACTGGGAGTTTAATTTATATAATCTGACTTTAGCATCAGCACATTTAACTATTATTGTGGTTATAGAAGTACAGATTCAATGTGATAATGTCTGTGTATGTGTTATACTTTCTAATCATTGGAGTATAAAAATATTCAAACAATGATATCATATGGTTTATATGCTAGATTTTCCAATTTATGTTTCAGATCACATAAATTTGACTTCCAGATTGTAACAAACAAATCAAACAACCAACAGGGGCCGAGAGGACTAGGGGCACCACCACTGAGTCTTCTTTTTTCTACAGGCTCATAATGAAAATGCCATAGACCCTTTCATTTCTCTTTTTGCTTTTCCATTTCTCAGTCCTCATTAAAATAACTGCATTTGGGGCTTTATTATCTCTTACCTGGTTGGTTTAACAAACTCCTACCATTTTTCTTGCATCAATCAATCTTAACTATTAGAGCTGAAGTTGGAAAAATACCACTATCCCATGCCAGTGGTATGCTTGGAAACCCCATGGGCTTCTTTACATGCTCTATGTACTCTAAGTTTCATTTCTGAAACAAGTGCCAACTTCTCCACCTGCCATGTGGACCTAGAGATCTCCCTCACCCTGGGTCCCACCATGTCCCAGCATGCTTTCTGCCAGGGCACCGGATATCTGGTCCTTGCATCTGCTACAGGTTTGCTCAAAGCATTTTTCCACCTGGAATGTGCCCCTCTTCTCTTGACGTATTCAAATTTTACCTTTTCTTCAGACCTGAATTTAACCTCTCACCCCAAAGATTCATCATTTCATGTTAAACTATAGTTTTTTTTTTCTGTTAAGTATGTTTATCATATTTTGTTTAGATTATTTTTTCAACCAGATGATTATAGATTGTTAGAAATGGAAGAAACAAGAGATTCTTTAATTCCACATAGGTTTAAGACGAGACAACTAAGGTGCTCAGTGTAGCAATACTTAGATTTGTATTTTATTTTTCTTACTTTTGATTTTTTTTTTAATTAATTTATTTATTTTAGAGAGAGAGCACACAAGCGGGGGTGGCGGTGGGGGAGGGCAGAGAGAGAATCTCAAGCAGACTCTGTGGTGAATGTAAGCCCGACGAGGGGCTGGATCTCAGGACCCTGAGATCATGACCTGAGCTGAAATCAATAGTCAGATGCTTAACTGATTGAGCCACACAGTTGTCCCTTAGGTTTATATTTTAATACATCGCTTTCATTTCCAGATACATACCTTCTATTTTTCTTTTTACCCTATGGTCAAATAATAGTTACCAAATAGTTACTGATTGATCAGTGTTTGTTGAACATAAACTTATATTTTTTCCTAGGCTAGTGTATATCAGAATCATATTGGAGAGCTCATTAAATTAGTTTGCTAGGCCCCATTCCCAGAATTTCTGTAGGTTTGGTGTGGAGTTTGAGAATTTGTCTTTCAAACAAGTTCTCCCATTTGCATTGAAGCTGCTGACCCAGGGACCATGCTTTGAGAACAACTGGCCTAGGCTATTAACTGATAAATATAACAGCTGTAAAAAGCATAACACCTCTGTCCTAGGAATTTCTTTCCCTCTTTATTTATTTTTAAATTTAACATAATTGGTATAAAATCAGAAGAAAAAATTAAAACACACTTGCTTTTTATTTTTCTTTTCTTTATTTTTTTCCAGTATAAAAAGTGGAAAGCATAGTTGAATATAGTTGACAATGTTACATTAGTTTCAGGTGTGCAACATAGAGATTCAACTTCTCTATTTGTTACGCTTTGCTCACCACAAGTGTAGCTGCCATCTGTCACTATACAGTGCTATTACAATATCATTATCAAGATTCCCTACGCTGTGCCTTTTATTCCATGACTTATTCATTCCATAACTAGAAGCCTATATCTCCTGCTCCCCTTCATTTATTTTGCCCATCCTAAATCCTCTTCACTCTGGCAACCATCAGTTTGTTCCCTGTATTTATAGGTCTGATTTTGCTTTTTGTTTGCTTGTTTATTCATTTGTTTTGTTTTTTATATTCCCCATGTGACTGAAATCATGTATTTGTCTTTCTCAGTCTCACTTATTTCACTTAGCTTAATACCCTTGGTCCATCCATGTTGTTGCAAATGGCATGAGCTCATCCTTTTTATATGGCTGCAGAATGTATGTGTGTGTGTGTGTGTGTGTACCACATTTTCCTAATTGATTTATCAGTCCGGTGGACACTTAGGTTGCTTCTATACCTTCACTATTGCAAATAATGCAGTAAACATAGGGGTGCATATATCTTTCTGAATTAGTGTTTTCGGTTTCTTTGGGTAAATACCCAGAGGTGGAATTATATGGTATGTCTATTTTTAATTTTTTTTGAGGAAACTCCATATTGTTTTCCACAGTGGCTGTACCAATTTATATTCCCACCAACAGTGCAAGAGGGTTCCTTTTTCTCTACATCCTCACCAACACTCATTATTTCTTGTCTTTTTGCTTCAGCCATTCTGACATGTATAAGGTGATATCTCATTGTGGCTTTGATTTGCATTTCCTTGATGGATTAGTGATGTTGAGAATCTTTTCACATGGAAAAATGTCTGTTCAGGTCCTCTGCCCATTTTTTATTCAGATTTTTTTTTTGGTGTTGAATTATATAAGTTCTTTATATATTTTGGATATTAACTCCCTTATTGCATATATCTTTTGCAGATATCTTCTCCCATTCAGTAGGTTATCTTGTTATGTTGTTGATAGTTTTCTTTGTTACGCAAAAACTTCTTATTTCGGTGTAGTCCAAATAGTTTAATTTTGCTTTTGTTTCCCTTGCCTGAGGAGACATATCTAGAAAAATGTTGTTCTGACTGATGTCAGAGAAATTACTGCCCTTGTTCTTTTCTAGGATTTTTATGATTTCAGGTCTCACATTAGGTCTTTAATTCATTTTGAGTTTGTTTTTTTGTGTATGGTATTAGAAAGCGGTCCAGTTTCATTTTTTTGCATGTGGCTGTGTTTTCCTAGCACCATTTATTGAAGAGACGGTCTTTTTTTTTGTTTTACTATTATGAAATCCCCATCAAAATCCCAATGACATTTTTATTGAAATATAATTAACATACAGTTTTATATGTTTTAAGTTATTTTCAAGTGTAATCGCTTCTCGGCCTTTTGGCTAAAATCAAGTGTAAATTATTTTCAAGTGTAGAACATAATGATTCAACAATCCTATACTGTCTTTTCCCCATTGTATATTCATTGCTCTATGTTATTTTGATTTTAGGTTACCCAACTCATTATATATAAAACATTGTATTCTTTTCTTTTTGTAAATTACTAGGTCAATGGATTTACATGCACTATTTTGACAATTATGATAATTGAGGTATTCTTTTTCCTTACATTAACAATGGAAAAAATGCTTTATTCAATTTTAATAAATATTTCCTTTCCTAGGTTAAAAAAAAGAATGTCTAGGTAAAAGTCATTTATCAGAACTGTTTACAAATTAGCTCTTTATTCCCCACCACTGAGAGAAATCTACCTATAGGATGGAATGTCATATCTCTTAGGACTTTCTCAGAGTTACAAAGGCCAGTTACAGCAATGCATAAATGAACAGCCTAGCAGAAATGACCTCAGGTTATATGAAGAGAATGACCTGCCTCTGGAATTTTTCATGGCTAATTTACCAAATTCATAACACTGTCATCTATTCTTATTAAAATTAATAAATAGAAATTGTTCCTGTAAATCTCTAAAGAAAATCATGCATCTACAAATAGCAAAGCTATTAAGCAGATGACAAATACATGTTTTCTAACACTATTCCTAGAAAAGCTGTATCTGACATCTGTTATTTATGTTTATTTTTATTTTATACATATGTTCAGATTGCTTTAGATATGCCACCATAAATATAACCAAAGGTTTTTATCTCAGTACACCTCCTGGAGCAAATAAAGTTTGCCAAGGAAGCTGGCAAAATCAGAGCCTGCATCTACACAAACACTGGAGATCTGAGATTCATTTATCTATACATTTTATACCTGACCCATGCTTAATCATAGGAAGAAAACATTTTAAAGAAAAGGTAATAAATTTATATATAGTATATTCCTCAATTTCATTATGAAGCATATTCAGCATATTCATCTTTTATACAAAGATCTGTTGAATGCCAGCTCCCAAAATATCAACAAAACAACCTATTGAAAAGATAAAACAGATTTTTGCTTATTGTAGCAAAGGAGAATACCACCTTAACAGAATCTTAGTATCATTTCAGAGAAAATAATACAAAGATTAGATATTGAGATCTTTGAAGTCCCTTCTAAGGTGGGTCTTTCAATGTGGAGACTTGGTTAAGATTGAGTAAAGATCATGATATAAAGTTGAACCTTGAATAACGTGGACATTAGGGCTCCTACCCTCTGCACAGTCAAAAATCCATGTATAACTCATGATTCCCCCAAAATATGGCTACTAATAGCCAACTGTTGACCAGAACCCTCACCAATAACATAAACCTTGATTAACACATATTTTGTATTTTATGTATTATATACCATATTCTTACAATAAAGTAAGTTAGAAGAAAATGTTTTAAGAAAATCGTAAGGAAGAGAAAATACATTTACAATACTGTATTTATGGTTACCATAAGTTTATGTCATCTGTTCACAAGATGAATCATCATCAATATTGTCTTCTATGAATCAAAACACTGTAGATGTTATATATATTACTAACACCAGACATCAAAAATGAAAAGATAATGTAAAAAAAGGAGTTCATTATTATTTATATGTACAATGACCCATGCATTGATAGTGAAAAAACAGAAATATGATTGTTTTATGGTACAGTGTAATCAATATGATTGCTTCATGGTAGTCCAGCCATACAATAATGACGGAATTGTTATAAAATTTTTATAGTATTACAGTCATTTTCATGATACAGTATTGAAAACATTGCTTCTATCTTTTAAAACCACTTACCTGGCTGATAGGCAGTTTTTCCAGTTATAAGAGAGAGAGGCATACTGTATAGTAATGTAATTCTTGGAAAACAAAGTTATAAAATAGTAAATGAGCACATTATTAATTTTATATTAAATATCACTCACCTTATGCTTACATAAAGATAGGCTGTGCACTTCCATACACATCTTGCACATGACATTCCAAATGACGACTACTTAAGCGATGATGACACAAAAAAGTTTTACACAGTTCTTGCTACACAGTTAGTAGGTTTTCACACAAAGACACATATATACACAAGAGATAATTTTATGAACTGTATGGCATGATGATTATTTACTATTCATTGAGTGGAAATGGATCATCATAAAGGTCTTCATCCTCACCATTTTCACACTGAGTAGACTGAAGAGGAAGAGGAAGTGTTGGTCTTGCTGTCTCTGGTAGCAGAGGCAGAAAAGATAGAGGAAGTGGAAGGGGAGGCAATAGAGGCAGAAACAATGTAATTTTTCAGAAATACATCATAATTTCTCTTTGACATTTTTGCTTTTTCTTTTCTCTAAAAATGTTTCTATGTCTTGCTAGTACTTCTTCCACCATCTGCTTTAGTTTCAGTGTCCATATCATAGAAGGATCCATGTCATCAAAGAAGTCAAACACATAGTCAGAACCCTTCGGCCAGATTGTCTAATGTCAGTTTGTTTTCTGGCACTGGTTTGGAAGCACTCATCTCCATCAAGTCATATTCTGTTAATTAGCTCTTGAATTTGTCCAAGATCAGTATCTTGAAATGCTTCACCCCTCCCCCAACATACACCCCCCCCCCCTTTTTTTTTTTCCATATCCACAGTCTCTTTTGTGATTTCTTTGATTGGCTCTGTCGTAAATCCTGTGAAGTCATGCATAACGTCTGGACATAGTTTTCTCCAGTAGGAATTTATTTCGTACTTGATGGCTTTTGTGGCTTTTTCTATAATAATGATGGCATCTTCAATGGTGTAATCCTTCCAGACTTTCATGATGTTGTCTTTATTGGGGTTTTCTTCCATAACTTTGACAATCCTTTCCTTAGAGCATGTAATGAGCCTTAAAGGTCCCTATGACCCTCTAACCTAGAGGCTGAATTAGAGACATTACATTTGGGGGCAAGTAGACCACTTTGATGCCTTTGGTATTGAACTCTTGGGGTTCTGGGTGACCAAAGGCATTGTCCAATATCAAAAGAACTTTAAAAGACAGTCCCTTCTTGGTAAGGTACTTCTTGACTTCAGAGACAAAGCATCAGTAGAGTCAATCCAGAAAAAGAGTTCTTGTCCAGGCCTTCTTGTTGCATAACCAAAAAAGACCGGTGTCTCTCTTCTCCCTTCAAGGCTCAGGGATTAGCAGTTTTATAGATAAAGGCAGTCCTGATCATAAACCCAACTGCATTTGCACAAAACAGTAGAGTTACTCTATCCCTTCCTGCCTTAAATCCTGGTGCTTGCTTCTCTTCCTTACGAGTAAATGTCTTTTGTGGCATTTTTTTTCCCCCCAGAATAGGGCACTTTTGTCAGTATTAAAAACCTGTTCAGGCAGATACCCTTTCTCCTCCATGGTTGTCCTAATAGTATCCGGGAACTTGTCTTCTGTCTCTTGGCCAGCAGAATCTGCTTCTCCTGTTATCTTGACATTTTTAAAACCAAACCTCTTTCTAAAATTATCAAACTATCCTTTGCTGGCATTAAATTATTCAGCTTTAGATCTTTTACCTTCTTTTTGCTTTAAGTTGTCATGTAGTGACTTTGCTTTTTCTTGGATCATATTAAAGTCTATAGGTATGCCTTTCTTAGGTAGTCCTGCACCCACATAAAAGCTGCATTTTCAATACAAGATAAAAAGGTATTTCACAAAAAGTGCAGGGTTTTTTGCCTGCTGGTATAGCTGCAGTGATGGCTTCATGAATTTCCTTTTCTTTTTTTACAGTGGTTCTTGTGCTGGATTCATTTATCTTGAAATGACCGGCAACTACGGTACATGTCAATCAATTCACCTTTCTCTTATAATGTCATGACTTTTCTCTGCTTCTTGGGAGTACTTCTAGCATCACTAGTGACACTTCATAGGGGGCCTATGGTGTTATTCAGGTTTTACAGTATTGCACTAAAATGATATGCAAGAATGATGAGAGATCACCTTTTACTGCAATATGCAACTTATCAGAGAGAGGTGAGATGATTAGCTCACACAGAGGTGATTAGTGTCACATGGCATTTTAAGTGGATACTCACAACACTTGAGCTTTCTGCAATAGCAATGGGAAATGGCTACAGAATTATTATGGTAGTGCAGTATGCACTACAGTTAATTTTATGCAGTTATAACTTAATACTACATTTTTATATTTGTTTACATTTCTCTCAACTGCAAATGGCACAATCTATGGTCTATAGGTGTTTGTGTAAGTTTTGATAAATTTTAACTTTTTATAATTGATTTATATATATTTTATGGTAGTAAATGATAAAATGGACTAGCATCCATATACATTTTATGCATTCATGACATTCCTTTTTCTTAATTTTTTTTCAAAATTTCTAGGGTACATGGTTTGTCTGCAAGTTTTATCATATTATGGTAAGTCTCCAAAAAGTTTTCAATATATTCATTGAAAAAAAATCTACGTATAAGTGGACCCACATAGTTCAAACCAGTATTGTTCAAAGGTCAACTGTAATAGTTCAGCATCAGTGGACACAGCAAGGTGAAGATATTGAAGTAAGGAATCTAAAGAGTCTTGGAGTAGAAATTGTTGCTTGATGCTTTTCTGTTGAAGAGTTTGATGGATCTTCTGGGAAATTACTTGAATAAACAATGAGGTAATTCTCCATATTTATCTTCCTGGGCAGGTGTTTTCTGGAATTACAAAGTTAAACTGATGAACATAATGGAATGCCAAAGTCATGTTCATGTAGAGTAAGCTGTGTAGTTGTTTTGATTCTCAGATCACTGCTAAATGAAAGGTGACACTCCTTCCCAGCAGAATATTGTCTCTGATCTGGCACTTCAGCTCTACCTTCTGTGAGTCTGTCTGCCTCTGGTACAGAATACGATATTAATAGTGGATCCTATGGTCATTGGCCCATTCCTACAATTCTGTGTGTGTGTGTGTGTGTGTGTGTGTGTGTGTGTGTGTGTGAAATAGGTCCTTTGGTCAAATGATATTTTGTGTGCAATTCCAAGTTTGTGGATCAGGGATTTTGTAATCGACAGATAATAGTGCTAGGTGACATTCTGTGGACAGAAGGGGAAAATCCATATTGGGAAGATTAACTATTCCTGTTAGGACAACCACTGACCCTTCCAAGATGGAAGGAGACAAATATAGTTGCTTTACGCTCAAGTGACCAAGCTGTAGTCTACTTGCACCCAAGTGACCTCCTCAAGGAATGGTGCCAGATCTGGGGCTTAATGTTGCTGAAAGATTAGACATTCAGATATCATCTTTTGTAAGTAGGATACCATGCTGTTAGACCTATGTGTAGCATCAGTCTCTGTCAATGTGATCAGTCTGTTCATGTGCCCATTGTCGCAGTCCCATGGTGACCCATGGATGAGGCTGGCTGACAGCAACTGGCCAACCATTTAGTTTATTTGGTTGTTCAGTGCCTCTGTCATAGTGAATATATTCTGGTAAATATTAATATATGATGCAGGTATCTTCACATTCTCTGTGCACAGCCAGATATCTATTCACACACCTCTATCCCAGAATTCCTTAAGCCCAATTTTCCATATCTTTCCTTCTAGACCACTCACAAAATAGCCAGGCCATTGGTGACTGCCCAGAAATCTATATATATATTCTCATCTCAGGTCACTTCTCATTGTATAGTAAATGGTGACCAGATACACTATAACTCTTTGTGACTTCATCGAAGTCACTCATGTGACTTTAGTGCATCTGCCATCCATTTGGCTTGCATCCATATATCCAGCTAACATATATGTTAAACCAAATTTGGGCCTTTTCTCCTCCTTTAGCTGGTTGTACAGAACGCTCTTTTGACTACATGTAGTAGCAAAGGGAAGGACTCTGTGCAACTATGGTGGGTGATATGGGAATTCTGACACCTACCCATGCAGTTTATTTGTGCCTTCTGGTCCTAATGAGATTAGGTCTTGGATGTACCATTTCCATCTCACAATACACTGCTGTTGGGCCTGTCCAGTTTTTTGACTTGGAGGATAAAACGAAACACAGCTCACAAAGGGCATTTGGTATACATGGTAAAGTGCTTATCTCTACTAAGGCCTAGTAACAGGCCAGGAACTGTTTCTCAGGTAGCATATAATTCTCCACTATGGATGGTATAATCTTGCTCTAAATCTCCAGGGCACTGTATTGTTTTTCCAGTGATGCTTTCCATCAAAAACACACAGCATCTTTTCCCACCACTGACATACCTAATACCTCAGTTCTGGTATCATATGGCCCTAGCAACAGCACTACTTTCATGGAAGCTTTCACCTTTTCTACTCCAGGTTTAACTCAAGGCTGGCAGCTTTATATTTCATCCAGTATTTTTAGGTGTGGAATATGATGCCTTCACAACAAAAAGAGATCTACCAGGTACTATGGGGGTTTTTTTGTTTTGTTTTGTTTTGTTTTGTTTTTTTAAGATTTTTATTTATTTATTTGAGACAGAGAGAATGAGAGAGAGAGAGCACATGAGAGGGGGGAGGGTCAGAGGCAGAAGCAGACTCCCCGCTGAACAGGGAGCCCGATGCGGGACTCGATCCCGGGACTCCAGGATCACGACCTGAGCCAAAGGCAGTTACTCAACCAACTGAGCCACCCAGGCGCCCTTTTTTTTTTTTTTCTTAAAAAAAATAAAAATCTGTTTTGTTTTGTTTTTAGTGGTAGATGATACAACACAATTCTCAAATTTTGGACCTTGCAGATGGCTAAAGAACACCATCCATGGCATTGGGAATTGTGAGTTTTTCAACTTCTGTGAGCAGAGATCTGCAAGAAATGAAGGGAGGCCATCCTATACATGAGTTCAGGACCAACAGTTCCAGAATTTCTGAAATGTTTTGTTTGTGGGCACATTTGGTGCCACTTACCATGCCCAGTGTGTTAGGGGTGGGGTTTACTGTGTGAGAGACAGAGAGAGACATACCCAGAGACAGAGACAGAGAGACTTTTAGAGGAAAACAGTGTCTATTTTATAAAGAAGATGATGGTTCTTTGGGCGTTAGAGAGCAAGTACAAAATCCCAGTCAGAAAAAAGACATAGTTTAGTCTTGTTTTTTGTTGCTCATGATTTTCTTCTTTAATCCCCTGCCTCTCCCTAGCCACATTTTCCCCTAACACCTGGCCACTAAAATTCTTAAATGTAGCCAAAGTATATAAAAGCATCTAAAAGAATATAAAGCATCTAAATTAGTAGCTAAAGATAAAATTATCAATATTCTCTATTCTTAGTAATCAGTTTCCTGACTGTAATTATAATCTTATTTATCCTTCATAATGTTCTCTAATAGCATGTGAAAGTGTTGTATATTGTGCTAAGTACAGAAAGACTCTATTAGTACAAAATACAGGTAAGACTGACAATCTAAGAAGGTGACATTAGCATAGTAAATTCTTTCAGGCTTTGAAACAGCATTAAATTTGTATTCATAATATTACTGAAGTGATCTTTAATGAGAAAATACCTTTAAAAAGTTCCTGTAAATTATATACCAATGGAACATATGTTCATAAAGAGTTTCCAACTGAAGGCCATTATACATAACATTATACATAACTTGTGGGTATTGGCAGTAATAACTCTCCATGTATTTGAAAGATACAACTGAAATGAGTGAGAAAGCAAACACACAGAATAAAAAAACATGTTTTCTTGAATGAAGAAATTTATTTTGTATTTTAAGCCTGCAAAACTATAATATTTTTTCATATAAAGCTTTAGTGATTATAAGATTGCTAAGACATGGTCTATTATTAGAAACAAAGTGGTAAAAAAAAAACCCATAAAAAGACAAAATACGAAAACTAGTTATTATGGTATACTGAATGAGTAAATGAGTGAATGGGTAGCAGTGCGAAAGTTTATTTTCTACTTTCATGTGAACAAAAGGAAAGGTAGTCTTTATTTACTTCTTTATTTCCTTATTTAGAATTGTAGCTCACATAATTAAGAAGCATTGCTTCACAATACTGGCAAACATTAATATTTTAAACTTCACAGAATGCATCATTTGATTTCATAGTGACCTAGTATTATTCTGTAATATACCATGGGAGAGATTGCTAGCTGGTTACCAGATCCATTTCCTTTTTAATTTATGAACAAAGTTGAGCCATTTTTCCTAACTTTTCTTTTTGTTAGATGTAGTCATACGACTCCATTCTATCCAATGGAATATGAGCAGAGGTATACCACTTCCAAGACTTCTACATGGGATTCTTTTTTCACTTTCCTTTTTAGTTGGCTTAATGTAGGTGGGCAAAATGATTTGGAAGCCATATGTTGGATGATGGTAAAGCAGCAAAACGGGAGGTAGATGAGTCCTGTCTTAGAAAAGAGGACTTCAGGAGAGAAGAAAATAAGCTACTCTCGTTTACTAAGCCTTCATACACTTACTGTCATTGCAGCGAGTATTACACTAAAGAGAATGATTTGCGATTGTTTGCTTGAAAAAAAATATTACACAAATAAGCATGTTTTCTATCTAAAAGAAATTAGGCTGTATCAGTGGGTTATGTGGCAGGGTTGCAGGGTTCTTGTCTCACAGAGTCGAAGAATGAATCTCCTGGACACAAAAGGGTGAAGTGAAGTGAAAGTTTATTAAGTGGAGGTGAAAACAGAAAGGAAAGAAAAAAAAGCTCTCTAAAATGAGAGGGGTCCTGCGTGGTTGCCACTGAGGGCTTTTAGGAGGGCTTTTTTGGTCAGTCTTTTATAGAAAACTGACCAGGGACCTTGGTAACTATCTTGTCTATAACATTTGAGACAAACAATGTGAATTTGTAAATATCATGAACTATCCCACCTATATTTAGAACAAACAAGGTGGATTTGTTACGTTTCCTTCTCTCTGGTTAAGATCTCACACTTCTCCACATCTGGGATTTCTGTGAGCCTGGTCACATAGCTGCCTGCCTGAGCCTAGTCAGGGGAGTCAGGGGCCTCTTATCGCTCCCTGCCTATACTTTAACCCTTTCCTTACTCAGTTATAAATTACGCATCTGTCTTGAGAGAAATACAACAGGGTGTTTCCTTTGTTTTTATAAAATTGGTTGAGGTAACAGAAATTAATAACTTCCTGAGATCAAGAACATTTAAAGTAACTTTGGGCAAAACAAAACAGAAAAATGGAGCAGGATGAAGACAAAATGTAACTAAAGAACTTCTTACAAGCTGCCAGGTGTTTCTAATTCTTTATTAAAACTATAAACCTGCCTCATAATTTTCTCAGACTGTTTGCATACAAAGTCCTAATAGTGCTAGCCTGTGGTAATTAATTTATAAAATCCACCACTCTGAGCTCTCTTCCTATCTCAAGTTAATATTCCCAGAGTGCACCAGGCAGAGAAACATTCTTCTAATGTATAAGTAGAGGTGGACTACGTTAGCAGCCTTATTTTTTTTTTTTTATTAACCTGACTTTCTAACCAGTGAGATAAGAGCCCCTTGGCTTAATCTCAAGTGCCTTTGAAATGTTAGAAAGTATTTATAAGAAGACATTTTCAGGAAAAACACCACAGGAAGTACATTTCTTAGTATATGCTGCAAATAACAACAACAAAAAAATCACAGCTATGAATCAATGGAGATTGATGAAAGTATCAGGCAGTGTAAACATGCAAGCCCAGAAAAGACACGTACAATGTGTCTCCTATTCTTCAGAATGCTTCAGTGTGTGGGTAAAGCTTTTGTAAAAACTTGACTTAAAGCAATACCAATTCTCTTGGGCTATTTCTAAGAGGAAGAAACATATTATGACCATTGCTTTCAGTTGCTCAAGTGGAAAAAAAATGTTACAGTGTCTCGTGGAGCTGCCATTTATCATCTCATAGATGTTAAAACAAATTAATAGAAACAAATAAGCAACAAGGAAAAAAGCTAACATAATATATACCTAAAGAAAAAAGTTAATACGGTCTTCACACATGATTTCCTAAAGATTTTACAAAGTCCTGATTTAGTCTTTTGAAAGTTGCCATAACAACTTCACTAGGGATATGCTAATCCCACTGCCTGGCAGATGGAATGCTAATGCTTTGGCAACTGGCAGGGAAGGATCCTCAACAAATTGCTTGTTACTTCATTGTGATTTTGAAACATCCTCTGGAGGATAACTGTCATTATACTCCTTAACGTTACATTATAACTCATAGATTCTGACATTGTTATTTAGCTGAAGCAGGGAGTTCTTAGCCAAACTGCTGTGTTTTATCTCTTGGAGAATTCCAAAAAACAAATTGATTAAGTAAGTAAGCTACACATTGAGGACAGATCCAATTCCTCTAGTGCTGATTGACTCTTAGACAAACTATTTTTTGCTTCTTTGTTTTTGATCAAGATCAAGTCATTCTGTTTATCTGTATGTACAGATGAGTTGTATATTTACCCAAATGGTAGCTTCAAGACATACCTTTTTAAACCATCTATTGGCAGAGTATGAATATCCAGTGAACTGATTATTCAGGAGAAGCAGCTGTTTCAATCATCTAGCGCTCTAATTAGTTGATATGTGTGACTGTGCTGGCTTCATACAATATTAGCACATCCTGGTTGCTCAATAGTTATTAAAATCAATTATGAATACTGGAAATAGCAAAATGAAGAGGGCATTATTGGAGCAGCTGATGATTTGAGGAGATATTTTAGACAAATTCCAAACTAATCATAATATGCATGTAGAAAGAAAGGAAGGAAAGGACAAGGAAACTTCCACATTAATGGAACTAGTCAGCAGCAGACTGGAGCCAGTTCTACCAGCTTGCAGGAGCTAATTGTTAAATTTCAAGGAGTTTTGTGAGTCGGTTATTAAACACAATCATTATTTAAAAATAAATTACATAAATTTATAATGAAATAAACTATACTAAAATTGTCATAGTTTAAAAGTCATCACTTCCTAATTGTTTTACTACATTTAACTGTTTTTTATTCTCCTAGACTTATTTATACCTATTATATCTGTAAAGGGGAAATACTGTATAATGGTGTTCAACTGCATGTACCTCTCTTCCCAATTCTGCATTCAGTGATGATTCATGAATATTGAAATTGGCCATAGTGGGTGGGCTCATGGAACTATGGAAATAAGCAAATGCTACAGTTTGATATTTAGATATTTGCAGATGTTCATCATTCTGTTGCAAATCTACAAGTCTATTTCAGATCTCTGTAAGCAAACATAGAATCTATATGCTAAATTCTGAGTTGGCAAATACCTGGAAATTCTTAAATGTCACAAGAGTTATAACGTATATCACCAGTCATATCAGTGAATTTACTTCATAACTTATTTTGAAATACATTTAGATAACACATTTGAATGCATATCTTAGAACTCTTCAACCAACAATTTTTTGTAATAAATATTGTAAAATTAGAGCAAGTCTAATAAAAGGTGAAAGTTGTACTTGGTAGACAGATAAAACCAACTGAATTTCTCGGATCATATTAACACCAACCTTGTTTTGTAATGACAAAATGTTCATGAAAATGTGAGAAGCTAACTGAAATAGCTAAAACTGATAATGTAGAAGTGCCATCTGGAGCAATACTTCTTTAAAAGACACAGATGAAAATTCTTCAGACTTCACCACTTACACTATTATTATTGTTATTTAAGTTTTTTCCCCTTTTGCAAGTTTTTATTTAAATTCCAATTAGCTAACCTACAGTGTAATATGAGCTTCAGGTGCAGGATCCAGTGATTCATTGGGGACATACAACACCCAGTGCTCTTCACAAGTGTCTTCCTTAATACCCCTCACCCATTTAGCCCATCCTCCATCCACCTCCCTCCATCAACTCTCAGTTTGTTCTCTATAGTGAAGAATCTGTTTCTTGGTTTCCCTTTCTCTCTTTTTCCCTTTGCTTGTGTGTTTTGTTTCTTAAATTCCATGTACGAGTGAAATCATATGGTATTTGTCTTTTTCGTATTGACTTATTTTGCTTAGCATAATGCTCTCTAGCTCCATCTACATCATTGCAAATGGCAAGATTTCATTCTTTTTTATGACTTAGCAATATTCCATTGTATGTATATACACATCTTCTTTATACATTCATCAGTCAATGGACACTTCGGCTGTTTCCGTAATTTGGCTATTGTAGATAATGCTGCCATAAATATCAGGGTGCATATATCCCTTTGAATTAGTATTTTTGTATTCTTTGGGTAAATACCTAGTAGTGCAATTGCTGGGTCATAGGGTCATTTTATTTTTAACTTTCTGAAGAACCTCCATACTGTTTTTCAGAGTGGCTGCACCAGTTTGCATTCCACCAACAGTGCAAGAGGGTCCCCTTTCTCCACATCCTCACCATCACCTGTTGTTTCTTGTATTGTTGATTTTAGCCATTCTGACAGGTGTGAGGTGATATCTCATTGTAGTTTTGATTTGCATTTCCTTGATGATAAGTGGTGTTGAACGTCTTTTCAGGTGTCTATTGGCCATCTATATGTCTTCTTTGGAAAAATGTCTATTCATGTCTTTTGCCCATTTTTAATTGGGTTATTTGTTTTTTGGGGGTTGAGTTGTATTTTTTCTTCTTCAATAAACCTATAATTGATTTTAAATTCTGTGCACTGAACTTGTACAAAAATCTAAATTTCTTCACAATTCTTTTTAAATATTGTTCTAGAAAGTTTGATTTATTTAGTATTGTTCTGGTATTGTTGCCTCTTAGTCATCATCTCTCTGGCTATAGCTTGGGAAAGAGAGAACTATATTTGTGACTTGTTCAGTTTAATTATCAACCTACTAGGCAGAATTGCACTCACTGCTCTTCCCTTCAAGTGTAAAAGTCCTTTGTTAGGTTAGCTTATTATACAACTCCAAGGAATACACTCCCTTGCCTTGCTCTTTTTACAGCAGAGTGCTTGGTGTTTCCTTAGCAACACTTGCTGCTCTACTCTGTTTGATTTTCTTCAATTTCAAAATTAATGCTCAACTGGCCACTACGATGGTGTTTATTTTCTGCAAGATAATTTGCACTTCAGTCAAACATAACCAATCAGGCACTGGCATAGAAAGCTGTTCTCTCTATCCTTTTCCTTTGGTCACTAACAGAATTTTTACACTGTTCAAATTATTTGCCTAAACTTTATTGTTTGAAGTAATTGATACAGACTAGAATCTATTTTGAAGTTTTTTTAAGGGGTTCAAGTTTAAATGTATAAAAGTAAGAATGTGTAGTAGCCATTTTCAAGCATTAAAAAGAAGTGTTGCCCTCTAAAAGGTCTTTAAGAAATTGAATTTAAAAATACAATTATTGTTTATGTCTTTTTAAAGTAATCATAATAATGTTGGATATTAATAATAATTGAATTTACTCTAATTCAATCCATTGACAATGGAATCCTACTCTTTCATTCCCCTCCCTTGTTTTTGTTCCAACTTTACTCACTACCACAGAGTCTACCCTTTGCTGAGGACTGCATTGTTTCAGTGCACTGTTTTTTTTTTAAACCAGAGATAGGAATGCAAAACAAGTCTATTTAGGATGGATTGTCAAAACAACATCTGGGTTTGACAGATTTTGCTTAAATTGCTGATTGTTCAGCATTTGAAAATACTTTTAGTCTTTTTTTTTTAAACAAACATGAACTTTGCTACTACGACATCATAGATAAATAAAATCCATTCTGTTCTTGCCTTTTCAAATGTGAATTAATCCAAAGATCCTTAAACAGGAAAAAAAAAAAAAAGAACTGTAAACCATACATTCCCTGCATAAGTGTCTGGGTTCTAAATTTGGAAATCGATCTTTTTTCCAATGGATAAATCTAGTTACAAAATGTGTGTGTACCTGTGTATGTGTGAGTTCACTATTTTATGTACATATTAATTTTAATTTATTGAAATAGAAAGTCAGATAGATACTGTTGTGTTTGCGTACTATAGTTTTCTATTCAACATGCTAATAAAATATAGGTTGTTCACTGAAAATATGCTATAATCATTTAGATAGTGCAACATTGTAAGCATTTAATTCTCTGAGCCCATATGTACATGGAGTAAATCAGTAGTGTTTTAGATTTTTTCCTCATAGACAATAATATGAATATAAATACATCAAAGATCTAACTTTTTTCTACCTGGAATTAACTCATTCATCTGAGCTTGAAGGTTAGTCAGTAGGAGCTTCACAAACTGGAATGCAAAGAGAAAAATAATTTTAGAAAATA
The DNA here is from genome assembly GCF_011800145.1 of Mirounga leonina. Classification (NCBI taxonomy): domain Eukaryota; kingdom Metazoa; phylum Chordata; class Mammalia; order Carnivora; family Phocidae; genus Mirounga; species Mirounga leonina. Next base: position 45,212,460 of record NW_023270377.1, on the reverse strand, counting down.
ACAGAGTATACAAAAACTCTACGTCACAATTTCAGAAAGTGTAATATATATGTAAATGTAATACCAGGAGAAATGAGAGAGAATAGAGAAGAAATTTTTGAAATAGTAATGGCCAATAATGTTTTAAAATTAATGGAAGACACCAAACCACAGCTGTAGAAAGCAGTATAAAGACCAAAACTCCACACAGGTGAGCATATCATATTCAAACTGCAGAAAACTGAAGACAAATAAATTCTTGTAAGAAGCCAAAGAAAGAATATATTTTACCTAGAGAGGAACAAAGATAAAAATCATAATGGACTTCTATGGTATAATAAAAAAGTATATTTGTTCTTTGTCTCTAGTTCCTGGCACACAACTCCTAAAACCTTTGAATTGTTCTCAGTGACAGGAGTGTCTTATTCATGCTAATGAGGTGACATATGTATTATAGACATATACACACATCTATGTGTATATATATCTTATACACGTATATGTATATGTGTGTGTATATGTATATATTTAAGCCAACCTTTCCCTTTGTTAATTAAGCACTATTTATTCACATCTATTGCTTGTAACCTCGAAGTTCATGCATATAACAAATGACAAATATTAGTGAGAGTGAATTATTAAGTTTCCCAAATAAGAATACCTATATCTGAATAAACATTGTCCTTTTAAATGATGTACTTGGGAGTTTATACATATCTTCATCACTCAAATGTTTTGAGACTCTTCCTTTGTAAGTTGCAAATAATTTACAATCAACACAGGAAATCAGACTGATTACATATCAGTAGAGTCCATACAATAAATTACATATTATTTTTTCAGCTAACGGCTACATTCCTTAGCCTGACAACGCAGTGGACTCAAATGACAAGTTCAGATAAAATTAAATATGCTGTCTAAAAAATGAATTTTACCCTGCAAGATTTACCTGCATTGGACATTTAAAGTAATGGACCGTAAGTTTTTCAGACTAGTTTGAAAAGTAATTCTTAAGATCAGTCATAATAAAATATAAATAGGACACACTTCGGCAGTGTCTGCCAGACTATCTTCTCTGCTACATGCCTCTTTCATCCTCTCCTGGAGCCACCAACAAACTGGAGCCACCAAACATGTTTGCACTATATGATACCATCCATTTATAGGAAGTAAACATCATTGTGACAAATAGATACATATCCATGCTGGGAATTTTGAGGTGGTTACATAGTACCAGGTGAAAGAGAAGCTGAGAAAGTTAATCAGGAAAAACAACAACAAAAGATCAGAGAGAAAAAAAAAAGAATGTATTTCTGGTTAACAGAATCTTCCAGTTCATTATTCTAGACCGTATCTTGAACCTGGCCATATGCCTACCCTTAAGTTCTATGAGTGCTATAGAGTATTTGTGACCTCCCCAAATTCATGTTAAACCCTAATGCCCAAAGTGATTTTATTTGGAAGTGGGCCTTTGGAAGATGATTAGGTCATGAGGGTGAAGCCTTTGTGAGTGAGAGACCCCAGAGAACTCCCTTACCTTTTCCATCATATGAATTTATAGTGAAAAGGTGGCCATTTGTGAACCAGGACGTGGGTCTTCACCAGACACTGAATCTGACAACATGTTGATCTTGGACTTTCCAGCTTCTATAACTGTGAGAAATAATTTTCTGTTGTTTATAAACCTGTTGGTCTGTGATAGAGCAGTTCAAATGGACTAAAACAATGATACATCCCAGCATAACATAATAAATCCTTCCTTTACTGCTTTAAGTAGCTCATATTATCAAGTTGTTGCCAAAGTGTCTTGATTAATCCTAACTTCATACTGTAGACCATTACTACGCAAAATGTGGCCCAGGAACAGGTACTCATACATGAAGTTTTTGTGCATACTTAAGGAGCATACACCAGATTATAAACTAATTACTTCATTAAGTACACTGTTTAGTTCAGCTGACTTAAAAAAAAAAATTTATAGCAAAAATTTTTTTAAAGAAGGAAGCAATTAATTGATCTGTAGTCTGGCACAAATCCCTGATCACTTTGCAGGTCTATAGATAAAGAAATCACATAAAGAAATTGAACTAGTAACTTAAAACACTCCCACAATAAAAAGCCCAGACCCACTTATTTCCCTGATGAAGTCTGTCAAAAAATTTAAGAGGAAATACCAGTACTTTATAACTTCTTACAGAAAAGTGGGGAAGAGGGAATACTTCCCAACTTATCCTAAGAGGACAACATTACTTCAATACAAAAGACAAACTAAGATGTTATGAGAAAATAAAACTAGAGATCATCTTCCTTAATATAGATGCAAAAAATCTCAACAAAATATTAGCAGACCAAATCCAGCAATACATAAAAAGGATTATACCATGACCAAGTGGGATTTCTTCCAGGTATGCAAAGTCAATTTAAAACTTGAAAATATTAATATATGTTACAAATCATATTGATAGAATAAAGGATAAAAAACCACAATCATTTCAAACAGACATGGGAGAAGTATTTGACAAAAGCCGATACCCATTCATGAAAAACTCTCAACAGATAAGGAGAAATAGAAGAGAATTTCCTCATCCTGATAAAGGGCATCTGTCAAAAACGTAAAGTAATGTAATCCTTAATGGTAAAAGACTGCTTTCCCTTAATATCAGGAACAAGGTTAGGGTGTCCACTCTCACTTTTTTAGTCAACATTGCATGGGAGTTTTCAATCACTAGAATCAGGCAAGAAAAAGAAATAAAATGCATTCAGATTGGAAAGGAAGAAGTAAAGTTGTCTTTATTCACAAATGACATGATTTTTTTTTTAAATTAATTCCAGCATTGTTAATATACAGTGTTTTATTAGTTTCAGGTGTACAATATAGTGATTCAGCAGTTCTATACATTACTCAGTGCTCATCATGGTAGGTAAGTGTAGTCTTAATCCCCTTTACCTATTTCACCCATCCTCCCACCCATCTCACCTCTGGTAACCACCAGTTTGTTCTCTATGGTTAAGAGTCTATTTCTTGGTTTGTCTCTTTTTTTTCTGTGTTCATTTTTTTCATTAAATTCCATATATGAGTTAAATCATATGGTGTTTGTCTTTCTCTGACTGATTATTTCACTTAGTATTATACTCTCTATATCCATCCATGTTGTAGCAAATGGCAATGAAAACAATAATATTTCATTGTATATATACCACTTCTTCTTTATCCATTCATCTATCAATGGACACTTGGGCTGCTTCCATATCTTGGCTGTTGTACATAATGCTGCAATAAACATAGGGGTGCATGTCTTTTCCTTTTTGTATTCTTTGGGGAATGGAATTACCCAGTAGTGGAATTACTGGATTGTATGGTAGTTATATTTTTAATTTTTTGAGGAAGCTCCATACTGTTTTCCACAGTGTCTGCACCAGTTTGCATTCCCATCAGCAGTGCATGATGAGGGTTCTTGTTTGTTTCTTCACATCTTCACCAACACTAATTGTTTGTTGTGTTTTTAGTTTTAGCCATTCTGACAGGGATGAGGTGCTATTTCATTGTGGTTTTGATTTGCATTTCCCTGATGATTAGTGATGTTGAGCATCTTTTCATGTGTTTGTTAGCCATCTGTATGTCTTTGGAGAAATGTCTATTTAGGTCCTCTGCCCATTTTTAAATTGGACTATTTATATTTTTGGTGTTGTGTAAGTTTCTTATATATTTTTGATACTAACTCTTTATTGGATATGTCCTTTGCAAATACCTCCTCCCACTCAATAGGTTGTCTTTAAGTTTTGTTGATTGTTTCCTTTACTGTGCAGAAGCTTTTCATTTTGATGTAATCCCAATAATTTATTTTTACTTTTGTTTCCCTTGCCTCAGGAGACATATCTAGAAAAATGTTACTGCTGACTTCAGAGAAATTACTGCCTGTGCTCTCTTCTACGATTCCTATGGTTTCAGGTCTACATTTGGGTCCTTAATCCCTTTTGAGTTTATTTTTGTCTATGGAATAAGAAAGAGGTCCAGTTTCATTCTTTTGCACGTAGCTGTCCAGTTTTCCCAACACCATTTATTGAAGAGACTGTTTTTTGTGTTTTTTTTCCCATATCATATTCTTGACTCCTTTGTCTAAGATTAATTGACCACATATATTGTGGGTTTATTTCTGGGCTCTCTATTCTGTTCCATTGATCTATGTGTCTCTTTTTGTGCCAATACCATACTGTTTTGATTACTACAGCTTTGTAGTATATCTTAAAATCTGGGATTGTTATACCTCCAGTTTTGTTCTTCTTTTTCAAGATTGCTTTTGCTATTCAGAATCTTTTGCAGTTCTATACAAATTGTAGAATTGGCCTTGTTCTAATTCTGTGAAAAGTACTATTGGTATTCTGACAGGGATTGCATTAAACTTGTAGATTTTTTTGTGTAATATGGACATTTTAACAATATTTGTGCTTCCAGTCCATGAGCATGGGATATCTTTCCATTTGTTTGTGTTGTCTTCAATTCCTTGTATCAGTGTTTTATAGTTTTCAGAGTACAGATATTTAACTTCCTTGGTTAAGTTTATTCCTAGGTATTTTATTATTTTTGGTGCAATTGTAAATGAGACTGTTTTCCTAATTTCTCTTTCTGCCACTTCATTATTAGTGTATAGAAATGCAATGGATTTCTGTATATTGATTTTGTTTCCTGTGACCTTACTGAATTCATTTATCAGTTCTAGTAGTTTTTGGTGGAGTCTTTAGGGTTTTCTATATAGTATCATATCTCTACAAATAGTGAAAGTTTTCCTTCTTCCTTACCAATTTGATGCTTTTTATTTATTTTTCTTTTCTGATTGCTATGGATAGTACTTCCAGTACTATGTTGAATAAAAGTGGTGAGAGTGGACATCCATGTGCTGTTCCTGACCTAGGGGTAAAGCTCTCAGTTTTTCACCATTGAGTATGATGTTAGCTGTGGGTTTCTCATATATGGCCTTTATTATGTTGAGATATGTTCCCTCTAAACCTATTTTGTTGAGGGCTTTTATCATGAATGGATGCTATACTTTGTCAAATGCTTTTTCTACATCTGTTGAAATGATCATGTGGTTTTTATCATTTCTCTTGCTGACTTCGTGTATCATGTTGATTGATTCATGAATTTCGAACCACCATTGCATCCCAAGAATAAATCCCACTCAATCATGGTGAATGAGTTTTCTAATGTATTGTTGGATGTGAAACACAATCCATTTTCATAGTCATCATATTGGACCTTTCTCATGTTTTTTAGGTGGTTTCTACTCTGATACTTTTTTTTACTTATTTGTGAAGTCTTCATTCCATCTTGCCTCTGGCCAAAGTATTTAAACTATTTTTTCCCATTTCTTAGTCATATTGGCTTAGCAAGTTGGCTCCTCAGGACTCAAACCCAGTATTGTTTAGCACACCAGCAAAGCCTGTATCAACACCCTGTGAGAAAAGTGGTGGAAGAAGGAATGGATAGGGGAGGGCAAGAGAACACTCAGGGAATTACAGTTAAGACTGTATATACCTGACTGGAAAAATGAGAGAATGGAAGGATATACCAAGAGATGAAGCTGGTAAGATAGACTAAGACAAGATATCAGAAGTCATTTGGTTCATTAGTTAGAGTTTGAATTTAATTCTGAGTGAAACATGGTTGGGTTAGAGAGAAAGAAATTACATATGTCAAGCTGAGGAATACAGTATTTGGACATGTGTTTCTGGAAGATCATATGGAGAAATATTATGGGAAGAAGAGTATATTGCTACAGATTTAAAAAATGACATAAAGAAATAAATTAAAGAAATAACATTGGGGTTTAGGAAAAGAAACTGAAATTTAGTGTTCATCTCATATCCTAGAGAATGAGAAGTGGAATTTATTTTTTTCTAATTTAATATCATGTTTCCTATTTTTCTACCTGTTGCTGTTCTTGAGGTTCAAGGAAAACCTAACAGTGGCCACTTGCAAATATAAATTCCCGGCTAAAAAGTCTGCCTCTGGTTCTTATTTCATATATCACCCTGGTTGGATCCTGAGGTAGGCAATGTAAAACGTCAAGAATGCCTTTCACGGGGCGCCTGGGTGGCTCAGTCGTTAAGCGTCTGCCTTCGGCTCAGGTCATGATCCCAGGGTCCTGGGATCGAGCCCCACATTGGGCTCCCTGCTCGGCGGGAAGCCTGCTTCTCCCTCTCCCACTCCCCCTGCTTGTGTTCCCTCTCTTGCTGTGTCTCTCTGTCAAATAAATAAATAAAATCTTAAAAAAAAAGAATGCCTTTCACATTTGTTACCTTAGGCTGGAGTAATCATTCCTACTACTGTCTACTTGTATCTCACATCCACAGCTCTGATCTATTCACATCCCTAGAATTTCCTTCCTGTACACCTGCCTTGGTTCCAGATTTCTAGCAATGGTAAACACTACTGATAACTGATCTTTTGCTTTGTTTTGTTTTTCTATTTGTCTCACTAAAAATTTGAGTAATTTTTTCAGGAGGAATATTTTGGAAGCTAATACCCCCGTTCCTTTTGTATATAAAGAAACCTATATATTTTTTTCACAGTGACTGAGAGTGTAACAGAGTTTGGAATTCTAGGTTCAAAATTTTTTTCCTCAGAAATTAGAAGACATCTATTTAATCTATATTTAACATATTCTAGTGTGTGGCTGTGACTGATGGCTATCTAAATTGTAGGATTTAGATAGAATTTAGATATAAATTTCTTTATAGAAATTTTGTTTACCCTATATATAATTTTAGGGTTCATATTTTATTAAGATTAATCTAGGTGGAAGTTTTTAAAAGGATTAATTCTGACATTCTGTGTGGACTTTTAATTCAAAGTTTCATGCCATCAGCTTAACCCATTTTCTATCTTACATATTTTAATTGGTTTCTTTTCCTTTTTTCTGTTAATTTTGTCCCTTTGTGGCATCCATTAAATGAATTTTGAAATCCATAAAATTATCCATGTTACCTGACTTTTCCCCATACCTTTTTCATCTTGTACTTTTGTATATGTTTTGAAAGAACCCCTCAGTTTATTCTTAGGGACCATTAAATAACTTTTCATTATGAAGAAGATTAATAACCTAAGTTTAGAAATCATCAATAAATATGAGGTCTCCATCTTTAAAATTATAATTTTCATTGTAGTATTCGTGGTCACAGTCAACAAAATATACTTTCACTGCAAAAGGATTTGGGGCATAGTGATATATTAAGGATCTTCACATACTTTATAAGAAAGTATGAATTTCTCATTAAGTTTATTCATGTCCCTTTTTTCCACCTCCAAAGGCCCAATCATTTTTAAAATCATCTATTTTTTACAGTTACAAAATTCATTAGGAATATCACACATTTTTCAGATTTTCTTTTTGCATGCTAAGGAATGTGATATGGTTTTTTATTTAACATTCCCAAAATGTAGATATTTTTCCTCTGAAATATTAAATATCTTTGAAGTGAAATAGAGTCCACTGGAAAACTTACCTTACCTAAAGCTAATAAACCTTTAAGACCATGTAAAATCAATTAAATTGTCTACATCCTATGAAATAAATACATTATAAATACAAATGAAAAGCTACTTCCATTAGTGATAAGCACAATAAATACAACAATGAAACTCATTGAACAATAATTATAAGATAACTCAGGCTGAAATCTTGCTTATGAAGTAGAATGTCAGAGGGAAATTAAACCTTTGAGAAATAAATTATATATTCCAGACCCAATACTTTTATGGCTCTAGGAAGTCCCAAGTGTTTCTCTGAATTAAGAGTAGAACCAATTAAAACATTTTCAGAACAGTATAGCGTTTTTATATGGACTGTGATATTTGCATGTTTTTCATAAACAATCAAGAGGTACATGTGTAAGCCATGCAACAGGTGAACATTTGGAAGCTTTAGCAAAGTGAATTAACTGCTTCACTTCCCTGAAACAGGATAGAATTATTTTTAAATGTTCTTAAGTAAAATAGTACTAAATAAGGAGAGTCCTATTCCTGTTCCAACTGCAAAGGCAATTTACTTATTCTAATCTACATCATACCTCACAAAGGTCTTCAATACTAGCATCCATTAAAGACACATGGTAGGAGTAACACTATCAATATCCAAAAGTCTTTATAAAGATATAAGTCTTAAAAACTAATGATGTAATGTATGGTGATTAACATAACAATAAAAAATTTAAAAAAGATATGTCTTTATAAGGCTATAAGGATAATTAATACATTAGACATAGAATGTAAGAAAAAGAGAAGACTAATATAGGGCCTCAAGATTTTTCGTTTTACCTGAGCATCCTAGAAGTGTGTGTTTGCCATTTATTGAGTTTCATATTCTACAGAGGACAAGGTTTCCTGGCAAGATGGTCATAGTTGGATTCAGGAATGCTGCATATTAAGTAGTTGTATTATTCTTTACTGCAAACTCCCTGATACCAACTTCTGCCCAAACGTTAGCTATGTAGCCTTTAGGGTGCATCTCTCTTGTGGGAGAGGTTTAACAGATCTTCCTAACCAAACTGGAAGTAAAAATAATCCAAAATGTCTGCCTGGGCAACTCTTCCCCATTAGTAATTACCACTCACCTATATGACAATTTTCTGTTTTCCATGATTAAGAGTTCTTCATTCATTTTTATACCAATTGCAATAATGCAGGTACTCAGTTGTTTGAAATTAATTAGGTCTTCTTAGTTTTTTATTAAGTATTTACTGCATAGGTATTTCACGTTAAGGCCATCATAATGGTGGGGGGAAATTACTCTTATACAACTTTCCCAAGCACATTTTACTTATTAGGAGAAAAATTACTGTTTTACATGTTAATAGAAGAAAAAACTGAGCTTCCAGAATATTTAATAAAAAGTATATTATTTTATTGCTTTCTTTTATCATTTGAAGACCTTACATATTTAATGCCAGTTAGTATAATTTAGATATTTAGACCAGAAAATAGGAAAAAAATCAAGCTGTATTTACTCTAATCATTTATACTGATTCTACTCTGGGTTTTTTATTTGTTTGTTTGTTTAAGAACATAACTGTATGAATGAAAAGTGAGCAGAAAATCTAATTAAAATGAATAAGTCATTTGTTTAATAGTAGTGGAGGTCTGCTGAGGTAGTGAAAATTAGGGCTGAGAGTCCAGGGAATAAAAGATCTGAGGGAAAATTTTGGATGTCAGAGTATAATATAATAGAAGGTCCACTTTTCAAGTGCTCAAAGAAAATAGAAGCCCACTGAAAACTCTGTAAACAGTAAAATATCACTCCAAAATGAAGGCAAAGAAGATGATTTCAGAACAATAAAAACTGAGAGAATTCCTTTCCAGCAAAACTTTTCTAAAAAAAAATTCTAAAGAGAGATTTTAAGGAAGAAGGAAAATGATCTCAACAAGAAACACTAAATCTCTGTAAGAAAAAGAAATATGTGGGTAAATAGAAAAGACTAATGACTATGCAAAACAAGAAAATTATATGTTATCTGGTTTGAAATGTATAGAAATTAACATGTGACAATAATATAAAAGGTAAGGGGGTAAATGGAGTTAAAGTTTTCTAAAGTATTCTAACATTAACAGGATATTGGCAAAACAATTTGTATTTTACTGAATTAAAAATATTCTATGCTTTTAGCAATAACAGGAAATTAGTTAGAAAAATTAATTCTAATAGACTATAATAGACAAAATAAATAAAAGGAGCTGTATCAGTCAGATTCTAGTCAGGAAACAGAACCCACACCACTTATTTTAATGCAGGTGATTTAATTAAAAATTTAATAAAAGAACAGCTATATCTCAATGTGTATTAATCAGAATTCTCCAGAGAAACAGAACTAGTGTTCATATATGTATCTTCTTTGTATATATGTTCTTATATATCTTCATATATACACATATATAATATACAAAGCATATGTATGTATATATAATTATATGTATGTTTGTACATATATGTGTGAGAGAGAGAGATTCATTATAAGGAATTGGCTCACATGATTATGGAATGCTGAGAAGTCCCCTAAGATCTGCCTTCTGCAAGCCAAGCCCCCAGGAAAGCTATTGGTATAGTTCCAGTGCACGTGGAAAGGTCTGAAAACCAGGAGAACTTTCTTTCATTACTTTAAATTTCAGTCAAACACACTGTTGAATCACGGACTATACCAAACACAGGAAAAGACCAGCGTCTCAGATTGAAAAAAGTCAGGCAGAGAGCTTCTCCCCTTATCCTACCTTTTGTTTTACTCAGGATGATAGATTAGATGAAGTCTGTCCATACTGGGAGGGCAATCTTTTCTTAGTCTACCAATTCAAATGTTAATCTCATTCAGAAACACCCTCACAGACATACCCAGAATAATATTTAATCAAATATTATCTGGGTACCGATAGCCAAATCAAGTTGGCACATAAAATTAACCATCGCAAAATGAATATTCTCACACCTCTATTATAACTTTCATGAGAGATCAACTAATTGTAAATGCCAGGCAGACATTTATATACCTATAGTCTCCATAAACTGATCTGTAGATATGCTTATCAGACTAGTTGTTTGATAAGTAACTTCAAAAAATTAATGACTAGTATTTTGCTCACAGATTTATACAGAGAAATTTTAACACAAGGGCTTCTAAACCGTTGAAAATAAATTAACTATAAGGACTCTGTCATGTCTCCCTGGCTTTGGGTCCCGTAGAAATCTTATCAATAGATGTTAGCTTTGATGATTTGATAAATGACTCTTTGAGGGCAACTTTTATGGAAAATAAAGAATTTAAATTTAATCAAAGGATTAATTTCAGCAAATTTACTTTTTAGTAAAACTGTTAAAATATTTTTTTGAGGTTCTGAAACTCTCCAGTGACAGTTGTATCTTTCTTATAACACAGGCAAATTGTGTACATATTTTATAATGTTATTATCAACTCCACTACAAAACAAGGGGCTTCAACAAAGCATAAACTTGAAAAGAATTCTACAGGAATTTTGGGGGAAGATACAGTAGTAAAGAATTAGAAGAAAATTGTAATGACCTTAGGCCTGTCACACCTTACAGTGACTCACTTTTTCCACCACCTAAATAACAGCTCTTTACAACAGCTTTTACCTGCAAATGGAATATTAAAATAAATCACATGCTATGTAAAGTGTCCGTGAAATCTGTTTGAGTAGGATTGTTGCCTACATTTTACTTAAAACTAATTTATTTATAATTGAAAACCAAAGTAAAATTATTATTCTGTTGTCCTTGAACACCTATAATAAAATGCATGTTTTTGTAGTTAAGCATTAAAGTCTCATTAGCTATCATTAAATGCACCAGACATCACACCACTAAGCAAGTGTCAAGTGTAATGGAATAGTTGTGTTTCTGCCAAAAAAAATTTTTTGCCATTATTTGTTAATAATCCACATTTTGTTTAATAAATGACTCTTGCTTTTGTAGGACAGTAAGCATTTCAGATACATTTGCCAAGGTTCCATAAAGATGAAAAAAGAAGGCATCAAATAATTTCTATTATACTATTCAGGTGCATTGAATAGCTGAGATGAGCAGGAACTTCTAGAGTCTTCTCCTAACTAAGATAACGATTTTCTTATTTATTTCTTTGCCTTAATCATGCAAGGCTGACATATTTCTTTTTCTGTGTATTACAGTCTGGGGCTACATTGTATTTTCCATGACTTTAAGATTGAATGCAGAGCACACAAAATAAGCTTACCTTTTGCAGACATCTGAAAAAAAAGGTAGAGACTTAATTTAGCATCTAAAAAAATGACTTCTAGACAATATCTGCTACACTGACGAAAACCTAATAATGGTATATATTTAAATGTCAAACTTTAATTAACCATTTTATTGTAAAACAATAAATCTGGAATGCAGAAAATGATTTAGTTACTCTGTGTGGAGCTGAGCTAGAATGGAACATGAATGAGGTGACCATATGTCCTATTTTTCCTGGGGCATTTTAAGTTAATTCTGATGCTCCGGTGTAAATATTAACAGTATCCCCTCCTACAAAAGTATCCCAGCATGTATGATAAAATATATTCGTGGACCATGCTAAGGACACAGACTTATTTATCCTGTCTCTCCTTTCTGTATGTCTCATGGCATTTTCAGTCAACGCCCCTGGGAAATGTTCTCTTCAGTTACATTAAAAGTAATCTCATCGTAAAGATTTGGGACATCGTACATGTTTGATATCCCTCTTAGATGCTCCCATAGCAACCAGCACGCCCCTCTAATTTATTAACAGAAGATTGTAATAGCCTCTTCACCTACCTTCCTCCTACAAAAAAGTCTGAATCCCCTGATGGCATCAGGGGTATTATTAAGTATTGTATCACAAGCATCTGGCACAATGACTGGTGTAGAATAAGATCTCCGTGAATATTTGGTGAAACTGTGAATGAGGTAGATTGTATGTGGGGTTAAACGTCTAATTGTCTTTTACCTCATTTTTATACAGATTACCAAGACATTATCTTGTTGGCTAGATATTGATTTGCATCAGGTAAATCTTTGCCTCATGCTCAAAAAAAGTCAATTGACTTTGAAGTATTTGTACTGTTTGTTTATTTAGTATTGTTAGATAAAGCTGTTGAGGTCTCTTTGAAGTATTGACTTTCAAAGCAGTTTTCTAAATATGCACAGATATTTAACCAGTCATTCTCCATTTCTTCAAAATATTCGCCTCTCTTTTAAAATAACTTTTACCTTAGAATGGGGGAAAAAAACTCCTTAGAAATATTCACTTGTTCTGTCCAGTTGTCAAAGGTGATTATGCAATATACATATGAAATTAGATTTATCCTATTTGCATTTAAAAGAAAACTACACTTACTACTATTTGTCACACAATTATGAACTCTGTATATATCAGAGGAAAGTGTGACACAGGCAAAATTTCACCCAGAAACTAATATTACTATATAAACAACCAAAAATTTGTATGAAAAATAAGTCTTCAAAACACATTCAAGAATATGAGACTTTACAGACTGAGAAAGACAAATACTGTATGATTTTACTTATATGTGGAATATAAAAAAACACAAATGAGTAAACAAACAAAAAGCAGACTCAGACCTGTAAATATAGAAAACAAACTGATTGAAGGTTGCTAGAAAGGAGAGCGGTAGAGGGATGGGCAAAATGAGTGAAGGGGAGCGGGAGATACAGGCTTCCAGTTACGGAATGATTAAGTCACGGAATAAAAGGCACAGCATAGGGAAGATAACTAGTGATACTGTAATAGCATTGTGTGGTGACTGATGGCAGCTACACTTGTGACCATAGTACAATGTATAGAGAAGTTGAATCACTATGTCATACACCTGAAACTGCATTGTGTGTCAACTATACTTCAAAAAAGAAAGGAGGTAAGAGACTTCAGTTTAATGCTATCATAAGACAAAATTGGAAACAGAAAATAACATCTTATTGGATTAAAAAAATTCACATGTATGTGATTTAAGAATTAAGGTAAACTATTTTCATTTTTATCTTTGTTTTATTAGCTTGAAAACCCTTCAAAATATTTTGGGACATTATGTGAACATCACAGGCTATTGATTTCCTCTAGGGCTATAAAACAAGTACTAACCAATTTTGAAATAAAGCTTTAATGCTACATGATTCACTTTTCAACCTCTCAAGTCAGTGAATCTTTTACATGCTATTTCATCATTTGTTACACAAAGGCACTCGAGCGGGTTATGATTTGTTTTTGTTTTGTTTTGTTATTCGTGTTTTGTTTCATGACAGGGCTTTCTGAGCTCTCTCAACTTAGGTGAGGTTTCTGTTGCAGAACTGAAATCTGAAGCAGGTTGGAGAAATTCTTGACTATAAGTCTGTAAGTCTATACTGAAATTTAAAAGCTTTGGGCTGAGGGTAACTTGCTGATTATTTATTTTACTTTAAAAAATTATTTCATTGTGCTGCTAATATTTAAATATAAGGAGACTCCCCATTAAAAAAAAAAAAATCTGGACTTGCATTTCAGAAAATCCATCAACACTAGGCCAGTATCACAGGATATACCTGGCTAGAGTTGAATTTCAGCTGCCCCTGTTAACTGACTGTAATAGTTTACCTTCTGGGCCTACTTCAGCCTTGTATGTTATATTATAGAATCTGTAGGTATTTGAGATTGCCAACTTTGGGCTTGGCAAACTAATACTTGAAAGTATTAGTTCTGTTCTACTGAAAGGAGAATTACCTTGGAGGAACAGGCAGACATAGAGAGGGGCAGGGTTCTTCTCCAAGCCCAGGAAGAAGTGTTCTTGATTTCTCCAGGGCTTTGTACCACTCGCTAACTGTGTCTCAGGTGGGGTTGCCAGACAGCAAATAAAAATACAGGACATTCAATTGCTTTTGAATTTCTGATAAATAATAAATATATTTTAATTTAAGTATATACTATGCAATATTTTCAGTATCATTAAACAACAAAAAAAAATGGGCTCTTTATCTGAAGTACAAATTGAACTTGACATCCTGTATTTCTCTTGATAGGCCTAAGTAAGCCCTAGGAGATTGCCAAGTCCTCAGAGGAAAATGGTTAAGTTATGTGCCTAGGGGGTTTGACTTCAGTTACTGAAATTTTGCCCATAATGACAAAGGTTGTTATTCCAGAGAGGACTGAATCATGTGTCTTTAAAGGACCACATAAACTTGGCACAGGAGGTTGTTATCAGTGACCGTGATGGTTTGAAAGAAGGAACATTGTACATTTTCCAGGTACTTCTCTAGAAAAAGATCCTCTGCTGCCCTGTCCAAGATAACAGGATTGAATTTCCTGCCCAGAGGATGTGTCTTAATGAAATTATTTTGATGGAAAAAAAATACTAGACATTTCTTATATACTTGATTTTGTATATCAGGAGTTACTTCTGAAGCATGGAAATTGCACCTTTTCTGAGAAATTATCACAACGTAGCTACACTATCCATTTGCTCTACTCCAAACAGGTATTATTCAATGTACTATTTCAGATTTGATTGTGATACTACCTAAAGCGAATACTCAAACCAGTGACAACTTTACATCATATCCTTTTGATGAGTCACACAGGAACACTAATTCTGCCACTTAAAAAAATCTTACTGACAGTAAACCTGTATGCTTATTCAAAAGCAAACTTACCAGGTTGGACAAATAAAATATAAAGCAAATGAAATATATAGCATATAGATAAAATAAAATATAAAACAAATGAAAATTTATAAAAAAAATAAACAAATGTGTTGAAGTAGAGCAGTGACATGCTATTAAGTCACACTGCATCACAGCTTAAAGTAATATAAAAACTAGCAATCTTTACTCTTTTGTCAGTGATGGAAAAAGAACATCTATGACATTGTCAGGTGAGGTGACACTTACATCCATACTTCCTCAGTATCTACAGACACACCTTCTATATACACACCTTATAGATGGTGTATACCCATAAGGAATGATACACACTCAAGACACATTTAAATATCTATATAATGGAATTTCACATATAAGCAAAATGTTGACATGTCTCTGGGAAAGAAGCATTGACGGGTTTTGCAAAATGGGTAATGCATCTGAATTTAATCCCCTAGGACATAAATAGCTGGCAAATTTCAGCCTTGCTTTGTAGAGTAAGTATGTTCTTAGGGCAAATAATGTAAGTGGGTTTTATGTATCTATAAATGAGGTGTTTTAAATTGAAATTTTAAAAAAACATATATACAAACGGAACACAGTATTTAAAGGGGTCTACAACGCCTGTGATCAATCTTTTAAAAATAATTACCCCTGATTTGTTATATAATAGTCCCTCAATTCTAAGTTGTACTTTTTTTTTTTTCACATTTAGCATTTCTGTAATCAGGATAGTCTTATTTTTTGGTGGGTGTATTAAATTTAGTGCTTATTTTCACTCCAACAAGCTATTAAATTGATGATATATATTTAGCAATAAATGATTATTGTATTTAGAGGGGAAGAAATTTATGTTTACCTAAACCAAATTGGCTTTAAAAAAATCACAAAACTATTAAGCCTTTGGTGAGGTTTATTGATCTTCAAAGTCTTGAAAAATTTAAAGCCTTTTAAAAGTTTTCTATTACAAAACAGGCCTGATATAATACATTTTGGTATTTAATCAGATTTTACTGTTATCTCTTAATCAAATGGATCATTCATTAAGTGAATCTCTGCCTCAGATTGATTTGACAGCT
Source organism: Mirounga leonina (assembly GCF_011800145.1). Lineage (NCBI taxonomy): Eukaryota > Metazoa > Chordata > Mammalia > Carnivora > Phocidae > Mirounga > Mirounga leonina. Next base: position 45,196,232 of record NW_023270377.1, on the reverse strand, counting down.
AAAATGTCAACATTGTGTCTGGCTCTCATGTAGAGAACACAAAATGTGAAGCCTAAATGAAATCATCTTGAGGGAAATAGGAAAAAATAATGTCTACATTCTGATTTCATTTTTGACATGTGCTCTTTTTTTTCCTACCTAAGGTTGCCAAATTTGTATCCATTTTCCCACATATCCTACCAAAAAATGGCTAGGAAAAGCCAGCCTAATATGACCTATAAAATACCAAAATTAACTGGAGCTAACATTTTTGAAGATTTTTTAATCTTACATAACAGGCTTCTATTATTCCATGACTAGCTGTAAATTTAGAATTTAGGTACTCTTGAAATGGTCCCTGATAAATATTACCAGCAATGATATTTCTCCTAGAAATATTTCAGGAGTAGGTTGGGGTGCTAAAACACTTCCATATGTTGTAGGGAATATTGTAGTTGCCACAAATGATGTTGAAATTGTAATGAAAAAGAGGTCCTTTTCTTTGATGCTCAGATGCCATCTCAATAACTTAGAAAGCAAATTAGTGGTCAACAATAATGTTAAGCACACTTAAAAATTTTTTGATTGATTAAAAAAAAGGACAAGGAGGTGACATTTGGAGATAGTGCTGGTAATATATGCCAAGAGAACTATGGATATTGTTATGCGTGTAAGTAGGAGGCTTGAGCCATAAGCAGGCACGTCAGTGTGGTATTATGTATATGCTTTCTCTGAAAACAGAAGAGGAATTGAAGCTAGGCTGGAATCAGCATGAACTAAAGAATTCTCCTTGCAGCTTGCTCAGAGAGAGTTCACTTGTGTCCCTGTTTAATGTAATCAGTAGCCCCTTCTTTGTAAATTAAAAATAAATCCCCTTTGCATACTAATGTTAAAAAGAAGAGAAAGAACACCCTATCTTTCTAAAATGTAATTAGTCTTTCAGTATGTTTCTTTCAACATCTTGTCCCTAGAAACATGGAAATGGAGGGGGAAAGCTGTCATACTCCATTGATCCAATGGGTAACAATTTGAAAGTAAGTTCTTAGCTAATTGAATTGGCCCCCAGCACCAAGTAAATTTACAAGTGTGAAATTCCTCTGCTAATTTCAAGTCCTTTTAAATTTGACAGCTCCAGAGAAGTTTTTAAAAAGTTTAAAAAGAGTGAAAAATTTTAAAGGATCATTATTTTACATTGGGATATATTTAAAAATTCAAATATTGGGGCACCTGGGTGGCTCAGACCTTAAGTGTCTGCCTTTGGCTCAGTTCATGATCTCAGGGCCCTGGGATTGAGCCCCCACATCGGGCTCCTTGCTCGGCAGAGAAGCCTGCTTCTCCCTCTCCCACTCTCCCTGCTTGTGTTTCCTCTCTCGCTGTGTCTCTCTCTGTCGAATAAATAAATAAAATTCAAATATTAATACAGAAGAGGTACTGAAATAAAAATTGGGAGAGTAGTTTTGTAGACCCCAAATTTATACAATTCAGAGAGCTTGAGAAATGTGACTCTCAATAGAAATTTCCATAAGACTATTGCTGAGAACACTATTCCTTCATAATACTCCTCTTTGGGAAAAATCACATGGTCAAAATAGTTTGGGCACTACTGTATACTTTATCCACCTGACAATAAGGAAACCTGTTAATAACCTGTTCAACATGACTTCTCCAAATACCTTTAATCTATATGTTGATGATTCTATATGCAATAATAATTCTAAGCATTAGTAGACTCAATCAGTCCCTTCTTTTTGGAAAAATATTTTTTCTTGGTGTCAAGGACACAACTCTTTCTGGTTTTCCTTCTCTCAGCAGCAGACCCTTTTCAGCCTCATTAACTGGATCATTCTCCATTTCCTGAAGTATAAAAATGGATCACTCTTCATCACTACCTATACTTAATCCTCAGGTGATCTCAAAGAGTTCTACACATTAAGTAGCATCTATTAAAAATATGAGACCTGTATTTATGTATCCAGGGCAAAAATTTTCTGTCCTCAAGACTGGACAGTTTAATAAACATCTCAGTCATATTATAACTAAACTGAAATATCACCATCTCCAAAATCTGCTTTTTTTCCCAAATTCCACAGTGTTTTTTTTCTTTTTTTATTACATTAATCAGCCAACATAGAGTACATCATTAGTTTTGGTTGTAGTGTTCAATGGTTCATTAGTTGTGTATACCACCCTATGCTCATCAGATCACATGCCTCCTTAATGCCCATCATCCAGTTACCTCATCCTCCTACCCCCTTCCTTCTGCAATCCTCAATTTGTTTTCTGGAGTCCAGAGTCTCTCATGGTTTGTCTCCCTCTCTGATTTCTTCCCATTTAGTTTTCCTTCCCTTCCCCTATGATCCTCTGCCTTATTCCTTATATTCCACATAATTGTGAAACCATATGATAATTGTCTTTCTCAGCTTGACTTATTTCACTTAGCATAATACCCTCCAGTTCCATCCATGTTGATGCAAATGGTGAGTATTCATCCTTTCTGGTGGCTGAGTAATATTCCATTGTATATATGTACCACATCTTCTTTATCCATTCAACTGTTGAAGAACATTTCGGCTCCTTCCATAGTTTGGCTATTGTGAACATTGCTGCTATGAACACTGGGTGCATGTGCCCCTTCTTTTCACTACATCTTTGTCTTTGGGGTAAATACCTAGTATTTGCAATTGCTGGGTCGTAGGTCGTAGCTTGTAGCTCTATTTTTAACATCTTAAGGAACCTCCATACTGTTTTCCAGAGTGGCTGCACCAGCTTGCATTCTCACCAAGAGTGTAAGAGGGTTCCCCTTTCTCCACATCCTCACCAACATTTGTTATTCCCTGTCTTGTTAATTTTGCGCATTCTAACTGTTGTAAGGTGGTATCTCATTGTGGTTTTGATGTGCACTTCCCTGATGGCAAATGATGTGGAGCATTTTTTCATGTGTCTGTTGGCCATTTGGATGTCTTCTTTGGAGAAGTGTCTGTTCATGTCTTCTGCCCATTTCTTGACTGGATTATTTGTTTTTTGGGTGTTGAGTTTGAGAAGTATTTTTTAAAGATTTATTTACTTATTTTGGGGGGGGAGGGGTAGAAAGAGAGGGAAAGAGAGTCTCAAGAAGGCTCCATGCTCAGCAGGGCTTGATTTCATGACCCTGAAATCACGACCTGAGCTGAAACCAAGAGGCAGATGCTTAACCAACTGTGCCACCCTGGTGCCACCCACAGTATTCTTTTTTTTTTTTTTTTAAGATTTTTATTTATTTATTTGACAGAGAAAGAGACAGTGAGAGAGGGAACACAAGCAGGGGGAGTGGGAGAGGGAGAAGCAGGCTTCGCACTGAGCAGGGAGCCAGATGCGGGGCTTGATCCCAGGACCCCGGCATCATGACCTGAGGCAAAGGCAGTCGCCTAACGACTGAGCCACCCAGGCGGCCCATAGTATTCTTAATCATAGTTTTCTTCCATCACTCTCCATTAAAATGTTAAGGTTAAAACAAAACATCTGAGTTCAGAAAAGCAATTTCAACTCTACAGTCAAAACACATCCTATATCTGTTGACTTCTAAAGAAGTTATTTGCTATTACCTCATCCAGTCACTACCTGCCTGAACTATTGCAGCTGACTCCCAGCTAGTCATTTTGCTTGCACTTTTATCCCTAGTGCAATCTACATAGAAGAGACAGCATACATCTTTTAATATATAAATTATATGTTACTATCCTAACTCAACTATTTGAAGCACTGTAGAGTAATCAAAGTAGGCGGAAAATCAGAAGTCAATTCTTGAAAGAAGGGAACTACATTAGATCGGTCACATGTACGTGGCTTTTTGCCTAAAGGTACTCCTTTTAGTGGAAGGTAGTTAGAAATGAAAGCCTCAGTGCTGAAAAGGAAATTTATATCTTTACTTATATTAGAAAAAAAAGTTTTAAGTATAAGATCTAAGTTAAGTTGCACACTTAAGTCATTATGACCATGTGCGTTTGTTCCAAGAATGCAACGTTGACTTAACATTTGAAATATCAATCAATATAATAAACAGTACTAACAAATTAAAAGAGAAAAATCATATGGTCATTTCAGTAAGTGCAGAAAAAGCATTTGATAAAATATGATGCCTATTTGGGATAAAACATTTCAGAAAACTAGAAATAGAAGGAAACTTTCCCAGACTGATTGAAGGGTAATATGGTTGATAAGTGTGAATGACTGAACACTTTCCCCCTCAGAATTAGAACAGGGCAGGGAAGTCCATTTTTACCACTTCTATTCAACATTTTTCTTAAGTCTAAACAGTGCAACAATGAGATAAAGTAATAAATATTGTGAAGGAAAAGGTAAACGTGCCTTTATTTGTAGAAACCATAATTATTTATGCAGAAAATCCTAAGGATTCTACAAAACAGTACAATGTCAATTAGGCGAATTTACCAAGTTTGCAAGATATAAAGTCAATATGCAAAACTCAACTGTGTTTCTTTATTCTATCAGCAAATATATGAAAAATAAAAAAATTCATTTAAAATAAGATAGAGAAAAAAATTTTTAAAATATGATAGAAATCATAAAGTACTCAGAAACAGTTTAAACAAAGTTGCTGACTTTAAAACATAGCTAAATGAGATATAGGCCATATTCAAGAATTAGAGATTCAATATTGCCAAGATAGTAATTTCCAAAAAGTACAAAGAAATATAATGAAATTCTAGTCATGATCCCAGTGGACTTTCTTTTTATTTTTAAGGAAATTGGAATGATGTTTCAAAAATATATAAGGAAATGAAAAAAAAAAAAGCTAAAATAGCCAAAACAATTATGAAAAGAAGAAAAAAGTGGAAAACTTATATAACTAAATTTCAAGTATTACTGTAAAGCTTCAGTAATCAAGACAGTGTGTTTTTGGCATAAAGATAGAAAAATGGATGAATGAAACAGAAAATAGAAAAGGCCTAGAAGCAAAGACAAATCCCTAGCAAAGAACATAACCTAGAGCAAAGTTGAGTAATCGGAAGCCCATAGGCCAACTGAGGCCCCTGCTGATTTTTATATGGCCTATGAGCTAAGTAAGGTTTTTAATTTTAAAATGGTTGATAGCGGGGTGCCTGGGTGGCTCAGTTGGTTGGGCGGCTGCCTTCGGCTCAGGTCATGATCCTGGAGTCCCGGGATCGAGTCCCGCATTGGGCTCCCTGCTCGGCGGGGAGTCTGCTTCTCCCTCTGACCCTCCTCCCTCTCATGCTCTCTGTCCCTCATTCTCTCTCTCTCAAATAAATAAATAAAATTAAAAAATAAATAAATAAATAAATAAATAAATAAATAAATAAATAAATAAATAAAATAGTTGATAGGACACCTGAGTGGCTCAGTCGGTTAATCTTTCAACTCCTGATTTTGGCTCAGGTCATAATCTCAGGGTTGTAAGATGGAGCTCCATGCTGGGTGAGGAGGCTCCTTAAGATTCTTTCTCTGCCCTTTCCCCTCCCCCCACAAATAATAAATAAGTAAAAGAAAAGAAGGGTTGAAATATATGAAAAGGGGAATATTTTATTACATAAGACAAAAAAGAAATATAAGCCATTTTTTTTTTCAAAATCTTTAACCCATGCAAAATGGTTCATCTACGACATAAATCTTTATGGTTAATATTATAAAATTAACTGGAACTGTTGTTCCTGAAGAGAGATGCATTGGTTAAATATAAGAAGATACTTATTTCCAGCAATAAAAAACTGACTTTTATTTTCATAAGGCAAGACATTTATTTTGAAATCTGGGAGCCTTTCAAAGAAAAACAGCACAGCAGAACTAATGATTTCTGGGAATACCACCTTATTTTAAAGATATTCATATAAATCTCTGGACATTTCATGGCTTTAGAGGGGACCATTTCAGGATAATGAGCTATGAAATATGGCAAACATTAATCTCTACCTAATCTTTCAGATAGAAAATTATTTCCTTTAGGCATTTGATACAGTTGGATCACAACTGACTATCCCTGAAGTAGGTAATATTTTGGATTTTTTTTTTTTAGAAAAGGTGTATAACTTAGTGATTTCACTTTAAAAATATGGCATAGAGCCACAAGACCAGAGAGGAAAGATCAAGGTCTTTTAAAGTACACAATTTTCACATTTACATTTCAAATCCACAGAAAGCACACAAAACCTCGCAAAGCAAAAACAAAATCACCATCACTATCTTAAGGACTGTGTCTGATAAATGATGGTATTAGGCTAAAATGTTTTAGTTAAACATTTATTCTTACATATTTTTATTCATTTCTTATGAATGCATTGTTTAAATCTCTTTTCTCAAAAGTAGGAAATTGAAACTACTTTTTATTTACTGCCATTATTTAGCTTCCATTTGCTGTTCACTAATCTCAGATTCTATAATTTGATGTCATTAGATGTCTGTTGATGTCAATAGATATTGGGGAGATGCTTGATTTGAGAATTAAGTACTTGGGTGCACATTATAAAGAATAAAATAGTGATTCTCTAAACGTATGTTAGACATGATAAAGAAATCTGTCTTCCCATTGATAACCAGACAATTAGTTTTCAGTGGCTTGTTTATCTGTCTATAATGATTCTCCTTCGTTTCTACTGCATAGTTTTGTGTGCTTCACTCCTAAACCTGAAAACTTTGGTGTAAAAAGAATAATAATAAATTTTAAAATTTTTAAAAATATTTTTTTCTTTTCTCTTTCTTCTACATCTTCCACTTCCTCTTTCTCCTCTTCAGGTTCACAGAGTTGAGTTAATTCCACCACAATATTCTCATCAGTGCATTCAGGACTCTGGCTTTAGATTATGTTTCGCCATCATAGTGCATCCCCCTGTTTATCTCCATCCTCCCTTAGGTACATACTAACATATTTGATGATAGCAAATAAGCATACATAGTGTTTAAGATTGTGACAATTTCCCTAACAATTTCCCCAGTGATTTGTCCTTAACAACTGTGTTACATATTAAATTGCCATAGTATTATAATTAGATTTGGGGGAATACATTGACTTTATAGATATATTGGGGAGAAATTTATAGCTTAAAAAGTTATGTTATTCAGAAATTTGTTATTTTTTCCACTTTTTCAGAGTCTTATTATATCATTCGGTATAAATATAGAATTTCTGTATAAATATCTTTTGCATTCTTTGCTAAGTAAAATCAAGATTTTTTATGAATTCTGTTGCCAGGCAAGGAATATCTTATTTACTTTATTTTTTTAATGACATATTTGAAATTGCAGATAAAGAATAATATAATTAAGACTCAGATACCTATAACTTGGCTTTGCTAATTTAAACATTTTATTATATTTACTTAACAATTATTTTAAGCAATAATATATCAGTTGGAATACTTTTGGGATTCCTCTCAATCCCTCATTATTTTTCCTTTTTTTCCTAAAGTTAACAATCTGAATTAGGAGTTGTCATTGCTATGTATGATTTTTATACTTTTACTATACATGTATGTGATTATTTTTAAAGATTTTAAAACAAAATAAATAATCTACTGCATTAAAACTTTGTTGTTAAACAAAACAAAAAGAAAAAAGGTAAAGGGAAAAATAAACTAATGTGTTCACTCAGCAGTTATTTATATTACAAGAGAATAATAGCAGGTCAAATTTGTGAGTGATCATTTTCTCCTAAACTGGGCATGTGTTTTGACTTCATGCAAATATTAAAAACACGCTTCATAAACCACAAGTCTACCCAAATATAATGTCTGGTATTTCTAATATTTTAAATTGATGTAGGCAACATTTAGGTATCAGGAAGCTCTTATTTTCTTGGATCATAAATATCCAGGACACTTAGAAGGAGAGAATGAGAGAGAGAGAGCATGAGAGGGGGGAGGGGCAGAGGGAGAAGCAGGCTCCCCACTGAGCAGGGAGCCCGATGCGGGACTCGATCCAGGGACTCCAGGATCATGACCTGAGCCGAAGGCAGTCGCTTAACCAACTGAGCCACCCAGGCGCCCCTACTTCCACATTTTCTAAAATGCATTATCTTTTCTTATTCCGTAAGTGTGATAACTAAAATTATTATATTAAATTATGTTGTTTCCCCCTATTAACTCTATTTCTTCATGATTTCATTCTGTTAATTAACTTCAATGTCTCCATTCCATGGTCTGGATATAACACAGTATCTGGTAATTCTCAGTTGTCTATGTGTCTTGTAGAGGTCGTATATGAACAGCGTATTTTCTCAGGTCATAACTTCTTCCTCTGTTTGTGAAAACTAATGTTAATTATAGGAGACTTGTTTCAGGATTTCCAGAGAAAGGTTGAGTTGTGTGGCTGTGTGGATATGATGAACTTATGTTATGGGGATTACCATCTCCATCCCTGTCTGGAAAAATTCTTGCAGCCATTGTGGATATCTCTTGGATGCAATCTTCCTCTGTACAAAACTGTAAATACAGCTTTATCCTGGATGCAGTTACAAAAACCGGTATTTTCTTTTTTCTCCCCCTTCATTTTCTCCTTTACTGTTTTTGTTGAGATATGGAGCTTTCATAATCTCTAATCCACTTCTCATTCTTTTCCAATATCTAGGCTAAGCACTGTCACTGGGCACATCAGTCACATTCTTTAGAAAGTAGTGCTTGAGTATTAGTCAAGGACAAAATTCTTCTGATGCCATTTATTTAGTATGGGTAGGTGGTGGGACAGGTCCTCTGATGTAGGTATTCTAAAGACCATACTTACATTATCCTGATGACAACACCGCTCTTCACCTCGTTGACTTTCTTTCCACTGAAACTACTCTTTCCTTTGCTGGCCATTCTCTTTTGTTTTGTTTTTGTTTTTGTTTTTGTTTTTGTTTTGAGCTGAGATTTTCTCTTTTCTAGTCCATACCACAGGCCCAATTCTGTCCACTTTCTGTCAAAGATTCCATAATTCCCACTCTGGTAGATTGGAGGAGATATGTGTTCCATACACCAGCATAATTCACATTCCCCCAGTGCAGGAGTTCCTTACATAGCACTTATGTCTCTGCCTTAAAAGATAGGCTCTTTTCATTTTTGGAGAACTCCAATCATTAGAAATTACCATGAAAAGAACAGTGATTCTCGGATACTGAAATACTGGGGCATAAGTCTACCAATAACTTTCATTTTATCCCTATACCTTTTCATTTAGAAGCATTCTCTTCGATCCTTAACAAGTGTAGATGCTTTGAAGACTCTTGCCTTTTCTTTATAGTTCAGAGAAAAGCACTTCAACTTGAGAGAAGTTATAATGAAAGGTTAGCCCTTTTTTCCTTTATTTTTTCATGTTATATTTAGAAGAGGCCACCTTGTATGAGAAAATGTGCAATGAAAATTAAGTATCATCACAGAATGAAGAATGAAACTCTACTCTTACGGGCTCATGCACATTTGAAACCAGATGGCTGCCCAAATTCATAATTTCTAGCAATACACTTACGTAGACATTTATATGACTTGGAGGCCAATCCCCAGAGTTTGCCTTCAATGAGTGAATAGCTTTCAGACGTTTGCAAGTACAATACAATGACAGTTCCCTCTCTAAAGAGTGGATGCATATCACTCTATGCAAATTTATACAACATCATGGAACCCCAACTTCCTATGCCAGTAACTTGCTAAATAAGCAAGCATATGCTAACACAGATCTCTCACAACCAAGTAAATGGCTTTAAAAAAAAAAAAAAAAGGCTAGAGAGCACAGAAATCCTGTTTCCTAGTCTACATTACTCTTTCAGTGGATGTCAGTGGGCCTGGTAAGATACATAGTGATCAAACAATTGGCTATTGTGGATATTGCTGCTATAAACATCAGGGTGCACATACCCCTTCAGATGCCTATATTTGTATCTTTGGGGCAAATACCCAGTAGTGCAATTGCTGGATCATATGGTAGCTCTATTTTCAGCTTTTTGAGGAACCTCCATACTGAGCTGCAGGGTTAGTTCAACATCCGCAAATCAATCAATGTGATACAATGCATTAATAAAAGAAAGAACAAGAACCATAAGGAGGAGAGGCATAGGCATCTGTGGTTTTTGTAAAAGTTTCTTGGTGATTCTCAGTGTTTCTCCTACCTCCTAACCTACCCTGTAGAGATATGAACTGTGTCTGTTATTCTTAATTCTATCTTTTTCCTGTTCTTTATTGCTTAAGAAACAAATTCAGTAAATATTTCAGTGAGGCTTTTTTCTCAAAATCTGGCCATGTTTACAGGACAGCCTACTGCTATAATTCACATTTAAATAATAAATATATGACTCATCCGCACATGTAATTACTGATCGTCATTCACCCACTGAACTTTGAGCACTTTCATTTTTCAGTAATGCTGCTTGAGCATACTCATTTCAAAGCTTGTGAGGATGAAATAACTAACCCTTAATGTCTTTGAATAATTGCTCCTGGGGTTGGTCATGAAGCATTACAATGAAATGTCAGACCTTCAGCACTTCTTTCCATCAGAAGGGGAAGAAAAGATCACTTTCAAGAGAACTACAAAGCTGGGGAAACAGAGAGCAAAGACACCTGACAGCAATTAATAGTTCATTCTTAGGCTAAAGAAAGGTAGTAGAATGACAGTTTATTTATTTATTTTTATTTTTTTGGATGTAGTGTTCCATGATTCATTGTTTGTGTATAACACACAGTGCTCCATGCAGAACATGCCCTCTTTAATACCCATCACCAGGCTAACCCATCCCCCCACCCCCTTCCCCTCTAGAACCCTCAGTTTGTTTCTCAGAGTCCATCGTCTGTCATGGTTCATCTCCCCCTCCGATTTCCCCCCCTTCATTCTTCCCTTCCTGCTATGTTCTTCTTCTTCTTTTTTTTTTTTTTTTAACATATAATGTATTATTTGTTTCAGAGGTACAGGTCTGTGATTCAACAGTCTTACACAATTCACAACACTCACCATAGCATGACCCTCCCCAATGTCTGTCACCTAGCCACCCCATTCCTCCCACCCTCCATCACTCCAGCAACCCTCAGTTTGTTTCCTGAGATTAAGAATTCCTCATATCAGTGAGGTCATATTGTTTATCGGGAGATTTTTGATTACTGCTTCAGTTTCCTTAGTGGTTATAGGTCTGTTCAGGTTTTCTATTTCTTCCTGGTTCAGTTTTGGTAGCTTCTGTGTCTCTAGGAATGCATCCATTTCTTCCAGGTTATCTAATTTGCTGGCACAGAGTTGCTCATAATATGTTCTTATAATTGTTTGTATTTCTTTGGTGTTGGTTGTGATCTCTCCTCTTTCATTCATGATTTTATTTATTTGGGTCATTTCTCTTTTCTTTTTGATAAGTCTGGCCAGGGGTTTATCAATCTTATTAATTCTTTCAAAGAACCAACTCCTAGTTTCGTTGATCTGTTCTACTGTTCTTTTGGTTTCGATTCCATTGATTTCTGCTCTGATCTTTATTAGTTCTCTTCTCCTGCTGGGTTTAGCCTTTATTTGCTGTTCTTTCTCCAGCTCCTTTAGGTGTAGGGTTAGGTTGTGTCCTTGAGAACTTTCTTATTTCTTGAGAAAGGCTTGTGTTGCTATATACTTTCCTCTTAGGACTGCCTTTGCTGTATCCCAAAGATTTTGAACAGTTATGTTTTCATTTTCATTTCTTTCCATGAATTTTTTACATTCTTCTTTTATTTCCTGGTTGACCCATTCATTCTTTAGTAGGATGCTCTTTAGCCTGCATGTACTTGAGTTCTTTCCGACTTTCCTCTTGTGATTGAGTTCTAGCTTCAAAGCACTGTGGTCCAAAAATATGCAGGGAATGATCCCAATCTTTTGGTACCAGTTGAGACCTGGTTTGTGACCTAGGATGTGATCTATTCTGGAGAATGTTCCATGGCCACTAGAGAAGAATGTGTATTCTGTTGCTTTGGGATGGAATGTTCTGAATATATCTGTGAAGTCCATTTGGTCCAGTGTGTCATTTAAAGTCTTTACTTCCTTGTTGATCTTTTGCTTAGATGATCTGTCCATTTCAGTGAGGGGGTTGTTACAATCCCCTAGTATTATTGTATTGTTGTCGATGTGTTTCTTTGCCTTTGTTATTAATTGGCTTATATAAGTGGCTGCTCCCATATTAGGGGCCTAGATATTTACAGTTGTTAGATCTTCTTGTTGGATAGACCCTTTAAGTAGGATATAGTGTCCTTCCTCATCTCTTATTACAGTCTTTGGTTTAAAATCTAATTTGTCTGATATAAGAATTGACACCCCAGCTTTCTTTTGGTGTCCATTAGCATGGTAAATTGTTTTCCAACCCCTCACTTTCAGTCTGGAGGTGTCTTTGGGTCTAAAAATGAGTCTCTTGCAGACAGCATATCGATGGGTCTTGTTTTTTAATCCAGTCTGATAGCCTGTGTCTTTTGATTGGGGCATTTAGCCCATTTACATTCATGGTAACTATTGAAAGGTATGAATTTAGTGCCATTGTATTGCCTATAAGGTGACCATTACTGTATATTGTCTCTGTTCCTTTCTGGTCTATGTTACTTTTAGGCTCTCTCTTTGCTTAGAGGACCCCTTTCAATATTTCCTGTAGGGCTGGATTCGTGTTTGCAAATTCCTTTAGTTTTTGTTTGTCCTGGAAGATTTTTATCTCTCCTTCTATTTTCAGTGACAGCATAGCTGGATATAGTATTCTTGGCTGCATATTTTTCTCATTTAGTGCTCTGAATATAGAGTCCTTTCTGGCCTGCCAGGTCTCTGTGGATAGGTCTGTTGCCAATCTAGTATTTCTACCATTGTCCTGAGCTGCTTTCAGGATTGTCCCGAGCTGCTTTCAGGATTTTCTCTTTGTCTCTGAGACTCGTAAGTTTTACTAGTAAATGTCAGGGTGTTGACCTATTTTATTGATTTTGAGAGGGGTTCTCTGTGCCTCTTGGATTTTGATGCCTGTTTTCTTCCCCAAATTAGGGAAGTTCTCTGCTATAATTTGCTCCAATATATCTTCTGCCCCCCTCTCTCTTTCTTCTTCTTCTGGGACCCCAATTATTCTAATATTGTTTCATCTTATGGTATCACTTCTCTCTCGAATTCTGCCCTCGTGATCCAGTAGTTGTTTATCTCTCTTTTTCACAGCTTCTTTATTTTCCATCATTTGGTATTCTATATCACTAATTCTCTCTTCTGCCTCATTTTTCCTAGCAGTTAGAGCCTCCATTTTTTGATTGCACCTCATTAATAGCCTTTTTGATTTTGACTTGGTTAGATTTTAGTTCTTTTAATTCTCCAGAAAAGGTTTCTCTAGTATCTTGCATGCTTTTTTCAAGCCCAGCTAGCATCTTTATAATCGTCATTCTGAACTCTAGTTCTGTGATCTTACTAATGTCCGTATGGATTAGGTCCCTGGCAGTCGGTACTGCCTCTTGTTCTTTTTTTGCTAAAGAAATCAGAAGAGACCTGAAACCAGGGGGAAAGAAAGGTAAAGAAAGAAAAAAGAAAAAGATTAAAAAAAAAAGAATATGATCAGGCTGGTGAATAGATCAGTGCCACACACTAGATTTGGGGTGTATTTTGGTCTGTTAGAAGAAACTGCCTCCCAAAATTTTAAAAGAAAGAAAAACATATATGTACAAAAATAAGGGTAAATACAATGAGGGGATGGAATATGACTGTAAATTTGAAAATTATAAAAGATTTTTTAAAAGGAATTGATAAGAACTTGGTTGAAAAAAGGAAGAAGAGAAATATAAAAAAAATTAAAATTTAAAAATTAAAAAAAAAAGGAGAGAATGTGATCAGGCAGGAGACTAGAACAAAGCCATACACTAGAGATTTAGGGTATATTTTGGTCTCTTAGAAGCAACTGTATCCCAAAATTATAAAGAGAGAACAACTTATATATATACCAAAAATAAGTTTAACTACTATGAAAGGATAGAATATGACTCTAAAAATAAAAAATAAAAAAGATTTTTAAAAAAGGGATTGATAAGATGTTGGTTGAAAAAGAAAAGAAGAAAAATTTTTAAAAAATAGAAAAAGTAAAACTAAAGAAAATTTAAAAAATTAACTTTGAAAGACTAAAGAATCATGGGAGAAAAGCCATGAATTCTATGTGCTGTATTCCCCTAGCGCTGGAGTTCTGCCATTTTCATTGATGGGTAAACTTGGTCTTGGCTGGCTGTTTTTGCTGATCTTCTGGGGGAGGGACCTGTTGCCATGGTTCTCAAATGTCTTTGCCAGAACCGGAATTGCCCCACCCTTGCCGGGCCAGGCTAAGCAATTTGCTCAGGTTTGCTCTCGGGAGCTTTCCGTACAGCTTTGGAGGATGAGCGTGAAAATGGCGGCCTCCCAATCTCTGCCCCAGAGGAGCCGAGAACTCTGGGCTCTGCTCCTCAGTGCACCCCCAGAGAAAAGCAGTCAATCACTCCCGTCTCCCTGGTCTCTGGCTGCACTCTGCACTCACCCGGCCTGTGACCGAGCGTTTCTCTCTGGCACACAACCCCGTGTGGAGTCTCCAAACCCAGCAGATCCCTGAAGTGCGCTCCCGTGCGGTTCCTCCTGGAGGAGGAAGGGGAGTCTCCCCGCATCTGCTGCTTGTTGGGTCCCTACTGTAAGAGCAGTGGCCCAACTGTGCCATGGAGCATGGTTTATGGCAACCCCAAGCTGAAAACCCACTCTTTGGCTCTGTCTCTGCAGCCGGCTTCCCTGCTCTGATACTTGGGAGCTCTTCTGCACTCAGGCATCCCTGGTCTTCCTGTGACCCTGAGGGTCCTGAGACCACACTGTCCCAGCAAGGGTTCCACCCCTGCTTAGCCACTGGAGTGAGGTCCCTCAGCGGAGCTGACTTCTAGGAGTTCCAATTTTGTGCTCCGCTGCTCCATCACTTGCCAGTAGCGGCTGACAGAGGCTCCCTCCCCCGCTGTCTATCTTCTCAAATATCACCTCGCATTCACTTCTCCACACGTCCTACCTTCCAGAAAGTGGTCACTTTCCTGTTCAGAGAGTTGCTGCTATTCTTTTCTTTGATCTACAGTTGAGTTTGTAGGTGTTCAGAATGGTTTGATCCCTATCTAGCTGAATTCCTGGGACCAGAGGAATTTAGGTCTCCTACTCCTCCGCCATCTTGCTCCTCCTCCAGTATAGGGCAATCTTAAATGAAATATTATGCAACTGTTAACACTATGTTTGAAAATGAATCATCATTCCTCAGCATTCTCGAGTTCCCTTCTCTCTTTCCTTCACAGTTTCTTCACTACAGATTGCTATTAATTATACGATTCCCTTAGGAAATAATTAAAGCTTCCAGAGCACACACTCCCACTAATGAATTCATTACATTTGACTTCAAGGCTTCCTCATATTTTCTACTTTTGGCTTCTTCTACCAAAATTAATACTAGTAACTCAGCAAAAGTTAGGAGGGGTTTCCCTAGTTTCCTCACATTGGCCATGGTAGTTATGGTATTTTGCTTGTCTGGAGTAAGGTCTTTATTGGTTGCAGCAGATCTTTATCTTCTAGAACTTTAATGTAATTGCCTATGTATGTATCAAAATGCCTTTAAAAAACCATATCATCTGAATCTACTTCTATGTTCTGAGTATAATATTTTGCTACATTATCAGTGCCATAATGGTATACTGACAAAAATTTATAACATCTGAGTTTCACGGCTTATGCCATGTGATTGCAACTGTGCAGCGTCCATTAAACAGTGTATGCTGTTGGTTGTCTCCTCTGGTGCAAGGCTGAGATGGGACTGAGCACGGCAGGTCTGGCTCTGAGCTACCACAGTGGAAAAATTAAAGGACTGGATAATGAAGTTTATGAGTGTCCTCAACAGGTAGAAGGGGTATGTATCAGTGTTCTGAACGAAGGGCTAAGAATCAAGACATCTTGATTCTGGATCTTACAAGAAGATGGAGAGTTCATGTTTACCCTGTGATTCTTTTAGTAGAAAATATAGCACTAAAGTAATATGTTAAAAAATTAAACATTTTCTTGTGAATTCTATACATATATGGAAGTGTGTGTGTGTGTATAAGAGAGAGAAATAGAAGGAGAGAGAGACAAAGAGGGATTGAATTATGAACTGTAACACTTGGAGACATGGCCATTTTACTGTTAAACACTAGAGAAAAAGAAAGATTACCATTTATGCACAAGAAGCCATCATGGTATGGAAAAATTATAATAGAGATTTATACTGGAGTAATTACAGCAATGATTAATTAAGCCCAAGAAGATTTAAGGAATGACGTGGTCTGTGAAGTAAGTGTTTCAACAGAGCTAATTGTGACATCTGGCATGATAAGTCTTGTGCAGCTTGTGCCTGTCTTTGTGACATAACCCTCAGATCAGCAGCTGCCAATGCCACAAGGCTCCCAGCTCTGCACTGCATCACAAGAAGCAGGTGGTTTATTTCCTTAGAACTTCCAGGGCTTTGGGCCTTGTCAGCCATAGGAAGGAAGGAGAATCCTGCCTTATACCATAGCTGGGCACCCAAGTAAATTTCCTTTGGAGTTTTCCTCCATTTCACAACCCAGGACAGCACAGAAACAGCCACCCCTCCTGTTTAGGATTGATTGCTGCACTGGGCACAGTAGCAAGAGTTCAGGCACTGAGTTAGGAAGTGCTAACCTCAGGCTTTACTAAAGATAGCTGAGGCTACGAAGTGCTCTCACTGGTGCTAATGCCAGTGGGGATGGGGTCCAGCACCAAGGGAACTCCCTGTCATCCAGCAAAAACCAAAGACTCCAAGAAAGTTTTGTGAATGCATGTACATGCACCTTGGAATTCTTGTGGATAGGAATAATAGAGAACCATAGAGAAAGACTGAATAGCCTGCTGAAATCACAGGTGGGGATCCGAACTTTATAATCTGAGGTGACTGACTTTGTACCCTTAGGCATCTGATGCCTGCCCATGCTAATTGCATACATAATTAATTATCTGGCCCACTAGATAGTGATTCCTTGAGGAAGATTAATAAGCTGTATTCATATTTGTACTCTCAGTGTCTCATTGTATTTATGAACACATAATAGATATGCAGTGCTTCTTTCTTTAAAGAGTAGATTTTCAGTGAGATAGAGCACAAGCCCAGGAATAAAATGCATTCAGGAGGCAAGTAGATAACATAAATATGTGAATCCATGTTGTATAATAAAAATGGATGGCAGGAAACTAGTGTCAACTTCAAGTGGGCATGCCATATCTATTACTATATAATAGTAATAGTAGGTTAAATTATTACTTTAATAAATCATAGTTCTGTAGGTTGTCAATTTGGTCTGGGCTCATCTCGGTGGTTCTTTTGCTGACCTGTCCAGTGCTCACACATGCCCTACTCCTGAAGGTAGTTGGAAGCTGATTGTCCTCAGATGGTCTCACACATATGTCTGGTGTTCACTATAGCAAACACAGGTTATGTCTCTTCATCAAATATTAGGCAAGTCACAGCTTCTTCTGAGCTTCAAAAGCAGCCTCATGCCTGCTAATGTCCCATTGCTTAAAACAAGTAGATTATAAATCTTGATGGAAAGAACTTAAAATTTTGTGACCAGTTTTTCATTCTACCATGAAAGACATTCAAATTTTGAAATATTTTAAAAATTAAAGCACCCTTCTGTCCACATATACGACCATACTCAACTTCTAACCTCTGCTGGAAGAGCTTAACACCTCTGCTCTAAAGAACCATAATTTTTTAAGGAACCATTCAACAGAGAAATTTTTGTCTTGGTATAATTTGAATTTCTCATGTATACACTGAATTGTAAATGCACTCTTTTTCATGGCCTTTTAGTATTTCAGTCTCTAAGCCCCTTCAGACAGCACTTGACATGCTCCTGTGTTACTGTGAATTCTACTTTACAAGGGATGTCAGTAGAGAAAGGTTCCTGTCACAGTGTCTTGTGCACACTGGAGCAAAAGTGCGTGACTCCTGTACTTCTCCACACAGTTGTTCACCAATACCATCTGTCTGCTCCATAAAAATGCATAAGTGAACCTTTTGTGAATCATCATAATTACAGTTAATAACTTACTTTTTTGCCAACCAGAAAAAAGCGCTTGTTTGGTCATGAGCAGTTGCACACCTGGTAAAATGAATGACAAATCGAATAATTGGGTATTGCTCTGTAACCTGTATATTAAAAATACTGCATTTAGGATACATTCCAAGTTTCACCTTCTTTTTTAATCCGTTTGCAATTCCATGGAATAGTACCAAATATTCTAACATTATTCAACAGATCCTGTGAACTCTCATTTTCATTGATTATTCATCTTATCTCATACCTTCCTTATGAAACTATCATGGCATTTCAAAATCCACATCAAGACAGGGCTACAAAAGAAAACAATACATTAAATAATCTATATTTTCTTTTTAAAAAATAATCTATTAGTTTTCATTATTGAATACATTCTTGTGTAGCATACTATTTCAATTTAAGATTTCATTAAAATTGACACAATGAGACTATGTAATAGATTGTCAAACAGAAGTATGATCAAGTTTCAAATCTTTGGCATATGTATTATAACCCATATTTTCTTAACATTCAAGATATGTAGACTCTGGAGAAAACACCTGCGAATTTCTTGCAGTCCATAAATCGCAGTATTTGAAACACTGTAGTATATCATAAATAAGAAAGTACATGCAATAAATGAAAAATCCCACTGCACAATGAAGCATTAAATGACGGCTCTCATTTTGACAAGGACTCATACCAAAAGAATGATCTGAGGATTAAGAAAAAGTGGCATTAATATATTTAACTTAAGCCTCAGGGCAACTGAGTTAAGAGGAGCTAGAAATTTTAGGAATATTTTATATTGCCTTAAATGGAGTTAAGGGCTAACTCAAGTGAATAGAAACGGTCCCCAAATGTGTATAGCCTTCTTTTGTTTTAAATTTTTTATTGTTATGTTAATCACTATACCTTACATCATTAGTTTTTGATGTAGTGTTCCATGATTCACTGTTTGTGCATAACACCCAGTGCTCCATGCAGAATGTGCCCTCTTTAATACCCATCACCAGGCTAACCCATCCTCCCACCCCCCTCCCCTCTAGAACCCTCAGTTTGTTTTTCAGAGTCCATTGTCTCTCATGGTTCGTCTCCCCCTCTGATTTCCTCCCCTTCATTCTTCCCTTGCTGCTATCTTCTTCTTCTTCTTTTTTTTTTCTTAACATATATTGCATTATTTGTTTCAGAGGTACAGATCTGTGATTCAACAGTCTTGCACAATTCACAGCGCTCACCATAGTACATACCCTCCCCAGTGTCTATCACCCAGACACCCCATCCCTCCCACCCTCCCTACTCCAGCAACCCTCAGTTTGTTTCCTGAGATTAAGAATTCCTCATATCAGTGTGTATAGCCTTCTAAGGAAGACTGCCTCCTACACTGAAAATGCTGAGAATCAACATGGTGATTATCAAGTAAGCTATATCTTCATATAGTTACTGACTTTACAACTCAATAAAATTACTTCTCCCTTTTTAAAAAAATTATTTATTTATTTATTTATTTATTTATTTATTTATTTATTTATTTATTTTATTATGTTCAGTTAGCCAACATATAGTAACAAAACCTAAGGTAGGCTTTTAAAAAAAAAATCTATTTATTTATTTGAGAGAGAGAGAGCACGAGCAGAGGGAAGAGGTAGAGGGAGAGGGAGAGGCAGGCTCCCCGCTGAGCAGGGCCCTGGGATCATGACCTGAGCCTAAGGCAGACGCTGAATCAACTGAGCCACTCAGGCACCTCCTTAAGGTGGGCTTTCTAACTCAAAATTTTTTGTAAAAGATATTGAAAGGTGGAGAGAATTTTAAATACCTTCTAAAGAATGATCTATATATACTCATAAAAAAAGAAAGAAAAAGAAAAAAGAGAAGTTATTAAAAAGACCACTGTAAATATGGTATCATGCAAACTGGCTTTCATAATGCTTCTGTCCTTGCACTAATTTTCTTTTTCTTTTCTCCTCATGGTTCTGTTATTCCTCTTTACTATATACATGCTCATCCATGTGTCCTTGTCTCTTTGCATTAGTCTTGATACCATAAACCACAGAATTCTCAAGATCATTGTCTTCAGTAATTCACAAATCAGCCTTAATAGGTTAGAGAGTTTCTAACTCAAATACAAAGATTTAACTGATGTGTATTTAGCCATGTGCATAGGGAGTACTGTGTCCTCTGCACAGTGACAGAATTATTAGACATACAATTTGGTTTACTCTTTGCCAAAACCAAGGCACGTTGTTGTGAAATATTGCTTAATATAAGCAATATTTCCTACTACAAAATGTCACCTATTGCTTCAGTTTGGGGAAAAGGGCGTTTACAGACCTTTCTGGCTTTGACATAGAAAAATAATACCTGTATCTGCCTGTTGCCCGGAAAGTTTTCCACATTACTCATTACTTTCTGCTGTCATCTTCCATTTTCGAATATCATCCATCTGAGCTACAAATGTAAACATATTTATTCTCCAACTAGAGAGGCTTTGCTGAGGTTTTGTTATGTAATGGATTTAGATCCATTACATATTAATTATACACACATCAAACACATATAAACCCAAATTCTTAGAAGACTTCTAAAACATCTTTTATTCCTCCATTTTCTGCTTTGACAGAGATTTTGAGGGAGGGATGTATATACACTTGTAACAAGTCTTTAAAAGATACACCACTAGTTAGATAATAGGTAGACATTGAAAATGGATTCTGAGTAAAGCAGATTGCCCTTCATAATGTGGGTGGATCTCATCCAATCAGCCGAAGGCTTAAATAGGAAGAAAAGTGTGACCCCTACCCTCCAAGGAAGAGGAAGCTTCTCCTGCCTGACCTGTATTTGAGCTTCTCTTGCCTTTGGACTTGAACTGAAAATTCAGTTCTTCTTGGGTCTCAAGCCTGCTGGATTTTGGTCTAGAACTACACAACATCAGCTTTCCTGGTTTCCAGTTTGCCTACTGCAGATCTTAGGACTTAGCCTCCATAATTGTGTGAGCCAAGTCCTTATAATTAATCCCTTTTACACTGTTATGGTGGCTGACAAGTCCCAATTATATATCCTAATCTGTATATTTATATATCTTAACCTATATATAGATATCCATCCTATATAGATATACAGATATCCATCCTATTGCTTCTCTTTCTCTGGAGAACCCTAAAACATGCTTTAATAAATTATTTGCATAAAAAAGAATAGCTTGCCTTCTGATTGGTAGAGGGAAAATGTATTCCATTTTACATTTACACTTAGCCCTGGTCAAGCATCACTTTTCTTACACTAATATTTTAGTATCCCAGAGATTTTATTCTTTTTTTTTTTTAAGATTTTATTTATTCATTTGAGAGATGGAGAGAGCGTGAGTGGGAGGACAGGCAGAGGGAAAGGGAGAAGCAGACTTTCCGCCTAGCAGGGAGCCTGACTCAGGGCTCGATCCCAGGACCCAGAGATCATGACCTGAGCTGAAGGCAGATGCTTAACCATGTGAGCCACCCAGGAGTAGCCCCCAGAGATTTTATTCTAATAAAACAAACTAATTACATGCAGAGAGCATTTGTTGGTAATGAGTATTCCAACTGAGAATAGTGTTTCTGGGTCTAAATAGCAAAAATGAGTGTGTTCATGTTATAGAGAAAGGGAGAAAGAGAGAGAGACAAGGAGAGGAAAGAGAAGAGAGAGAGAATATACCTTAGGTAGGTACACATGCTGATCTGTCTATAAGCAATATTTCCTCTAAGTCATTAATGCTAACATGTTCTAAAGCTTCTTCGGTGGTTAAAAAAAACCAAAACATGCTAAGATGGGTCTAAAACTTTTTTTGGTAGCAAAACCCAACATGTTCTAACACTTTGTTTCTTTTTCATGTATACCTACTTCTTAATTCCTCTTTTCATGTGTACCTACTTCTTGATTCCTCTTTTTCTCCCCTGAATCTGTTACTTAGCAGCCTTTCAGATTTCACCCAGTTAATTAATGATGAGTATCAGTTTCCCAAGTCATGTGATTCAAATATCTCTCATGTAAAGTTCCAAATGTGTCTTCTTCTACCATATGTATACTCCAGGGTGTCACAAACTTTGCCATGCAATCATCAATTTTTCCAGTACCTCTTGAGGAATTCAATTTGATGAGCAGCATGTCTGCATCATTATCATATTCTGCCCAAGAGGGATTTATTTCATCAACTCTCTTGTGTGGAAAATGGAGATAATATAAAAGTAATGGTACCATAACAGTAAGGAAAAAAATTAGCAAGAACAAAAATTAATTTTGAGTAGTAAATTAATTAGGTACAAATCTCTTCTTTTTTTTTTTTAACTCATTACGAGTCTGCAAATTAATCATTCTAATGGTCTAATTGGAAATAAAAATGACGTTACTGATTGGCTGAACAAAAGAAGGACATGGAAAATCTGACAGCGTGCTAAAAAAAAACAAGAATTATTACCTCTTAATATTAAAAGAGTCGATGGGCACCTGGGTGGCTCAGATGGTTAAGCGTCTGCCTTCGGCTCAGGTCATGATCCCAGGGTCCTGGAATCGAGTCCCGCATCGGGCTCTCTGCTCCTTGGGAGCCTGCTTCTCCCTCTGCCTCTCTCTCTCTCTGTCTCTCATGAATAAATAAATAAAAATCTTAAAAAAAAATATTAAAAGAGTCGAAGTAATTTTTTAAATTGCATTTTATTTACTGATTAGTATACTGACATAGTGCTTTCCATAAATCATCATATATATATATTTTTTAAGATTTTATTTATTTATTTGAGAGCGAGAGAGAATGAGAGACAGAGAGCACGAGAGGGAAGAGGGCAGAGGGGGAAGCAGACCCCCCGCTGAGCAGAGAGCCCGATGTGGGACTGGATCCCGGGACTCCAGGATCATGACCTGAGCCGAAGGCAGTCGCTTAACCAACTGAGCCACCCAGGCACCCAAAGCATCATATATTTTATCTCATTTGATCATAAAAATTACCCTGTGAGGTAACTTTTATTGTCTTCATTTTAAAATGAGGAAACCGGGGTTCTAAGACGTTAAGTGATTTGAGGTCACAGAAAAATGATCAGGGAAACTTCATTTTTAAAGTCCTTTAAAAATTTTTCAGCTACTCAGGGCGCCTGGATGGCTTAGTTGGTTAAGCGACTGCCTTCGGCTCAGGTCATGATTCTGGAGTCCCGGGATCGAGTCCCACATCGGGCTACCTGCTCGGCAGGGAGTCTGCTTCTCCCTCTGACCTCCTCCCTCTCATGCTCTTTCTCTCTCATTCTCTCTCTCAAATAAATAAATAAAAAATCTTTAAAAAAAAATTTTCAGCTACTCAAATGCAAGACAAATCACAGTCATGAAAGGAGAATGTCTACTTAGATTAAATAGGAAGTAAGGTAGTACTTGGAGAAAGAATGGAATCTAAATGTTGAACACTGTGTGAGGCAGTGGGCTGGATATTTCATATTTGTATTTTACAATTGAAGAGAGAGTAAATAATATACTTTGGTAACAGTATTACCACTTTTACTTCCTGTTTGCTTTCAGAAATATTAATTTTGAAAATAAATGAAAATTAGCTATAATGTCACTACTTTGAATAAATAGATCTATTGACTATCTTTACTTTTTCCTAAATTCATTCTATCCAATTGTTGTGAGCCTACATAGAAATAAATATGTGTATGCATTTAACAAACTATTATTTTTTTCTTCTATTTTGCAAATGTATCTCTAATTTTATGGTATTTTAACATTAAGAAGGATTATTTTCTTTAAAGATTTATTGATTTTAGAGAGAGAGAGAGCTCATGCACGCGTGAGTGGGGGGAGGGGCAGAGAGAGTCAGGCAGACTCCCCACTGAGCACAGAGCAGGATCCATGTGATCATAGCCTGAGCAGAAACAAAAATTTCTGCCTGATTAGAAACCAAGAGTTGAAAGCTTAACTGACTGAGCCACCCAGGTACCCTGACATTAAGAAGGATTATTAAAGGGTACCTGGGTGGCTCAGTTGGTTAAGCGACTGCCTTCGGCTCAGGTCATGATCCTGGAGTCCCGGGATCAAGTCCCGCATCGGGCTCCCTGCTCGGCGGGGGGTCTGCTTCTGCCTCTGACCCTCCTCCCTCTCATGCTCTGTCTCTCATTCTCTCTCTCTCAAATAAATAAATAAAATCTTAAAAAAAAAAAGAAGGATTATTAAAAAGTTACATTAAAAATCGAAACAGTGGATATCACCATTAAAATAAAGTTTTTTACAGTGCTAAGCAATGTAGTGAGTTAAGAAGAGAAAATGTAAGGTGGAGTTAAAACATTTCTTTTCCAGACAATATGGTTGTTTTACTATAAAATCATGTACATTAAAGGAAAAACCTGAAAAGTTATGCAAAAAATAAGAAAATTGCCAGAGGTGAAGAGAGTGGGGGAAGGGGTAAAATAGGTGAAGGGGATAAAAAGGTACACAAACTTCCAGTTATAAAATAAGTAGGTCAGAGGATCTAAAGGACAGCATAGGGAACATAGTGAATCTGCCGTAATAGTTATATATAGTGACAAGTGATAACTAGACTTATCATGGTGATCATTTCATAATACATATGTCAAATCACTATGTTATATACCTGAAACTAATATATTATTGTATGTCAACTATACTTCAATGAAAAATTTAAAAATAACAGGTGTTGTGGATTTAATTGTGTCTCCTTAAAATATGTTAAATTCTTGGGGCAGCCGGGTGGCTCAGTTGGTTAGATGTTGTCTCTTGGTCTCAGCTCAGGTCTTGATCTCAGGGTCATGAGTTCAAGCCCCATGCTGGGTTCCATGCTGGGCATGGAGCCTACCTAAAAAAAAAAAAAAAAAAAAAAAAAGAAGTTAAATTTCTAATCCTTAGTACCTATCGGTGTAACCTTCTTTGGAATTAGGGTCTTTGCAGACCCTGTGCAGGCTATGTGGTGGGCAGTGATCAATGAGAATGGATACCACCCCTATGTGGCCAGGTCTATTTTCTCTAGCTGATACAGAAAACCCTAAAAGACCTATTAATATAAAAGGGCTTGTCACAGACCACTCCATAGTGTGGTATAATTTATATAAAATAAAGTATATGAGCATACATGTCTATGCAAATATGTAAAAAGGAAACAAAAAAGTCATAGTAAATTGTTAACAGAGGTTACCAATGGTGAACAGAATGTGAATGAAGGAGATGTAAAAAGGGAGCAATAGAAAATAGAAAGGTCTGCTCATGCTTTCATCTATTAGAAGTTTCTTTTTAAACAATATTAATATATTCACAAAATAATTTGGTAGTATGCAAGCTATTAACTTGAAGTTATTCTGACTTTTTACTTGCCCACCTCTTATAATTGACATATTTCTTTTGGAAACATTCTTTGGTCTGCTGGCTTAATGCTGACTTAATCTTATGCTTTTTTATTGCCAGTTGACATTGTCACAGTAAAATCTGTAGTGAAACTTAAAATAAATTTATTATTGAAATATTTATTATAGTCTGTTTTCTTCATTAACGTAAATTTCTAAATATTCACTATCTAGTCTTATTTCAAACAATGGATCCGTAGAAAATGGCATGGTAGTTAAATGTTAAGGATTTTATTTATACCATGAGAGTGAAAAGAGAACTTATTTGTACTGATTTAAAATTATCTTCCAAAATATTTATTTAGGAATGAAATATTTCAGTCTCATGCCAGTTACCTCCAAGTACCAAATGTTTGGAAGTTCCATGTAGCTTGACTCAACCTGGTCACTTTAAGGAATACCAGTCAGAAAGTAAACGTATTTGAAAAGCAAGTTAAATCTTTATAGAGAATTCTCAAGGAATGCCAAAAGGGTATATGAATGGTCATAATTACAGTAAACTTTTGTTGTAGCTCTCTTTTTTGTGTAAATTATCCTTAATCTTTCTTATCCTTATATCTTCCTCTTCTTTTTCTAAAAATTTGAAAAGTCTTCCTCCAGTCCAGTCTGTGTGGGACTTTTGTGGTTTCAGCCCACCATTACTTTTATTTCACTGCTACTCTTACTTTTTTCTAAGTAATTCTCATTTGCTTTGCTTCTGTACCCAGCAGCTAGGATGAATGTCTAAAAACAGGAAACAGATCATACCACTCCTTTCTCAGAAACCCACTATGTAGTTTTCGCCCCCTGACCTTTGAAATTCTTCTCTTCCCTCACTCAGCTACTATATAAAAAATGTGAACTGAAAAATCCATAAATATAACAATAAAAATGGGATTATCCTGATGATCAACATCTCAGGCTTGATACATTTCATAAAATGCAATTAAAATGCCTTCACCAAAAAGTGATTGGTCAAAAATCCAAAATTTTCAGCTTATGCTATGATAATATTCTGGTTTACTTCCAGTCTGATAAGAGTACTGGTTGGCCAAAATAAGAATTACTGTAGCTATTGAATAAAACAAGTCTCCAGTAAGTAAATGAAATAGGCCAATTGTAATGATAGTTTTGAAAATTCTAGTATAACTATAGAGAACAAACAGGGTTGATTGAGGGAAGGGGTTGGGGGAGGCTAAATGGGTGATAGGTATTAAAGAGAGCACTTGTAATGATGAGCACTGGGTGTTATATGTAAGTGATGAATCACTAAATTCTACTCCTGAAACCAGTATTACACTATATGTTAACTAACTAGAATTTAAATAAAAAATTGAAACAAAACAAATTCGAGTATGTTTCTTTTTTTTATTTAAATTCAATTTCGAATATAAGTTTCTTAATATATATTTATCTGTCTATGTTTTGTTTTTTATGTGTGTGTTTAAATGAGTCAGTCATATAAATATATAATTTTTATTTGAATTAAGATGCATTTAATTAGGTTTGTAGCCAATGTTTAATCTTTTAATAAGAATCAGATTTCTTAGTCTTGTTTACTAGTTGTGTAAATCTAGTAAGTTAGATGTGAAACAAAGTACAAGTATCAGTGAGTGTTATGCACCAAGTATCTGACAGAAATTTTAATGCAAATATTTTCACACTTTATATGAATCATTAAACCTTTTCAAGATTGTAAGAAGTCTTGAAAAGAGTAAGACTGTCAAAGTATCTAATTCAAGTAAGGAACAACATGTTGTGCCAAGACTCCTTACTTATCTGTAGGATTACCACTGAGTCCAGTGTCCAGATAAAAGTGTATATATCTAACCTTTACTGGTGAACAAAATTTAAACTTAAGCTGGACTCCCCACTTCATTTTTTTTTTTTAAGATTTTACTTGACAGAGAGAAAGTGAACACAATCAGGGGGCATGGCAGAGGGAGAGGAAGAAGCAGGGAGCTAATATGGTGCTAAGCAGGGAGCCTAATGTGGGGCTCCATCCCAGGACCCTGGGATCAGGAACTGAGCCGAAGGCAGACAGCTAACCACCCAGGCACCGCGTCCCCACATCAAATAATTAATCTAGCAACAGTGCATAGGATGGATTAGAAGGAGAATTACTGAAACTGACAATTGAACAATAGTTCTTCTCAAATACTTATTGAAAGAAATGGGTATAAAATATAAATAGGTTCGGCTATTTATTGGAAATGGTGGTAAAGAGAACAGTTAAGGTAGAAACCAAGATTTTGAGACAATGACTTGAGATAACTATACTACCCATAGTAGGTTTTACAGACTTTTCTTAGAAGATTCTTAAAAGCTATGGTGGATAGGATCATGTGTTGAGTAGTAATATGGCTTAGACAAAAAACATATCTTTAAACTTTAAGATTCCTCCCCCCAAAATAAAAAAAATTTAAAAAATAAATAAACTCTAAGATCCAGAAACTGTGTTTGTGTCTGATAGTATCTTTCATCTCCATCAAATATACTTGTAGTCACCTTTTGTACATTATTTTTCTACACCTGCCTTCCCTCTTTCTTAACAATTATTGTTTCTATTTTATACCTATTTACCTAATACCTCTAACAAATTATCTTTTATTATACATCTCTCTTCATATATCTATTTTCCCTGTTTGACTTCTAATATGATTCTAGTGATCACGTTCTGCTCACTTTTGTACCCCTAATATTACCTATGGACACCTTTGAATTATACATTCTCACCAAATATTTGAAAAACTGGCAACCTGTCTGAACATCAGTATTCTTGTCAAGTTGATTTTCTTTCATGTAGAAAGTTTTATTTGACTTTGCTCCAAGTTTCAGCCAAACAGGAATAAAGCAAAAAAGAAGAGACCCATATACTAATACCATATACTAATTTCAACCTCTTTTATTTTGATTTAAATGTACTCGTTCCAAAAACATTCTATTACTAGTAGTAAATATTAGTAATAGGATACTCTGGGAATATTCTCATAGCATAATTTAAAACTCCAAAGGTAATTTAAACCTTTAGGAACCAAATATTCTTAGAGTATTTTATAGTGGAATAATCTTGAAACTTCAACTAAGTGATGGAATTATACCTTTTGTACTCTCTACATTTTAAAATTTAAATTAAAAAATTATTGAAATTAAGGAAAAAATATTTCAAACCACTAGCCAGGCAAATGTTCACAAAAATAGTAATCTTTGTCACATTAGCAACTTCTTTATGAGTGGCAGAGACATTTAGTGAATTTCAACTGTGGCATAAAATGTTCTCATAATATTTTTCCAGGCAACCTGCCTTCTACAGAGGCCTCCAGTTGTGAAATACAACACAAAGATATGTAATGGAAAGAGTAGTGAGCCTGTCC
This sequence comes from Mirounga leonina, assembly GCF_011800145.1. Taxonomy (NCBI): domain Eukaryota; kingdom Metazoa; phylum Chordata; class Mammalia; order Carnivora; family Phocidae; genus Mirounga; species Mirounga leonina. The sequence continues at coordinate 45,167,534 of NW_023270377.1, read as the reverse complement.
ATCCTGTGGTACCAGCCCTGTCACTAAGTAACTGGGAGACTGGGACTCCATTTCTATCTGGGACACGGTTAGTAGAATGGAACACTTAGTCTTTCCATATCAATTATAATTAATTATAATCAGATTCTTTTTTATACAAATGTGATTTCTATAGATCAAAATAGGCAAGATGATTTTTATAATGTTCTTAGTTACTTAGGTAATTGGATTTATATCAGAAATAATTAACACCTTGGCACACTTTAAAATGCCTCTTCATTAAAATAAATTATATGAACTCTTAATCAGTGAGGAACAATAGCTGAGACTGATTTGATCAGTGAGAAGAGAGTACATGATTTATTGTTTTATATTTTGAGGGAAGTCTGTGACACATGTTTAAGTTATACTGTTTCTTTGAGGTCATTATGACAATTCAATTGATGTTTTCTAAAAAATAAATAAGAAAAGTTAAAAGCAGTAGCTCTTACACCAGGGCAATATTTTGATCAAAACTATTGTTACTTCCCATTCAGATTATCTTAAAATGGATCTGTCTTCATAGTGTCATTTAACTTCCCATGTGCAAATTGTCGTATTTGAGATAACAATCCTGGAATTTCTTAAAATTTTTAAAGAGAAGTTTAAAGTTTCTTAGTTAATCAGTTATAGATATTAATGAGAAGTGGACTAAACTCAAGGACCTAAATATAAAAACTCTTCAGAATATTATACAAAAATTACTTTATAAATAAAATTCTTAATACTTTTTAAGACTTAAAAATGAGTGTAAACAATAACAACAGCAAAAAACCAAAAAAAAAAAAAAAAACATGAGCAATCCTCTTATGGACACAATTCTTAGGCAATTACATAGAAATTTAAGATCTTTAGACTGTACAATACAGTGCAAGACAGTGAGTGAGCCCAGTTTTCTCACCAATAAAGTGAGGAGTTGTACTACTTAATGACTTCTGTATTTTTGGCTCTACCTTTTATGTTTTTTCAAAAATTAAAATAGAAGAAAATAAGAAAAAAAGAGAAATGGATTAGTCCTCCTTTTTCTATTTGTTGGGTAACATTGATAGGGATTATATGATGAATTTATACTTTAATCTAAAATGGATAACAGACTATTTTGATGTTCTTAGTCCAAACCATAAACATCTCTGTCAACATAACATTCCCCTTACATATTGATAGCAAGAAGGTTTAGCTAACATTTTAGAGTAAGAATCAAATTCTATTCAAAAATTTAAGCTATTTGTTTTGACCTTTCCCTAATACTTCTATGAACACTAGGCAAAAGGGCATATATTTTCCCTAATTTGACAATTTTGTTCCTAGCATGTTATTTGTACTACTCTCTACTAAGATATTTACTGGAGTTTTTGAAGCTCAAATGGATTTCTGGGAAACATTCTAAGTTTGTACTTTCCAGATCACCTGGAATCTTATTGACCATCTTAGTAAATAGCTTTTTCATGGCACTTCTAATGTCTTTTAGCACTTCAAAAATACCTCCAGGGATTTACAGTAAGGTATTGAAACTCCCCTCCATATCCACTCTGGTAGTAAGGCACCAGACCAGAAAGCTCCTCTGTTTGCTAGCCCACATATCTATAGCTCAAATAATCTCAAATAACTTGTGTACCTCAAGTGTGCCTCTTTGTCTTTGGGGGTTTTGTTCACTTTTTTTTGCATCTGAAGAAGCAGTTCTTGGAAAGACTCCTTGACTCCTTCATAAGGAGTATGATTATTATTTAGGTAGGCTTAGTACCCTTTCATTATCTCAGGCATTAGGGAAAGTCAAACCCCTACCCAGATAGTTCAAGAACTATTCTTACCCATTTTTCCTGAATTCTCATTAGGAGATGAGAGCACATAAAACAATTAGATTCCAAAGCAATGACACAAAAAAGGGTTACCACACTCATCCTGATTACATGGGGGGTACAGACCAAGGTCAGGCTAAGTAAAATAAGCCCCGAAATTCATTGATCTAAGGAATTCCAGGGGTTGACATTTAAGAAAGTTGTGTTCTCTGAACTAATCCAGTGACCCAGTGATAAAGTTTTTTAAATCATCTTTAAGGGTTTGTGAACAAGGTAAAAAATTTAATTTTTCTAATTAAAAGGAAAGGAAACTAATTAAGAAATATCAAAACCTAGCCATTGTGTTAACTTGGAAGAATATTTAAATTTACAAACATTATCCCTAATAAGTTATGATACTGTGTATCTTAACCAAAACATTATCTGTGAAGTTTAAATGTAATTTAATTCATCACATTTCTTTATGATTCTGTTTTGATTATATCTTATTAACTACTTTTTACTAAAAAATAAGGCTTTTTCAGGAAATGTGTGTCTGTGCCTGGGTGGCTCAGTTGTTTAAGGAAATGTGTGTCAAAGGATTTACCCAGCAAATGCTTTTTTATATATTGCCACTGTTTTAAGAGATAAAGAGCATTAGAATTATATATGGATAACATGTTCCCCAGAAAAGAATGGAAACAAATTTAACACATTTAGATTTGAAGATCATTATTTTTTTGTTATGTTCAGTTAGCCAACATTTAGTACATTAGTTTTTGATGTAGTGTTCAATGATTCATTAGTTGTGTATTACACCCAGTGCTCATCGCAACATGTGCCCTCCTTAATGCCCATCACCTGGTTACCCCATCCCCCCACCCTCCTCCCGTCTGTAACCCTCAGTTTGTTTCCAGGAGTCCAGTCTTTCATGGTTTGTCTCCCTCTTTCATTTCTTCCCAATCAGTTTTCTCTCCCTGCCCCTATTATTTCTAAAGCTAAATGACTGGTATGGCAGTTTTGTTTTAAAACACAGATTAGTTGGTTGCTTCACTCATTTTTAAGAGCCAAACTGGTACCTACTGGGATTTTATGAAATGTAATGCTTTATTTTGAACTGATCATTAAAGATAAAATTGTGGATTTCTGTTCTTCCTGAATGACCTTAGAAATAAGTACCTAAAATACTGTAGACGGGCAATGGATATGAAGTAAAATTTATGATTTATACAAGAAGGTTTTCCAGAGTAATACTCTTCCACACTGGTATGCCATTTTCTTGATAATTTTATTCAAGAAAAAAGGAGGAGAAATCAATCACATCACTATAAGTAAAAGAGTATTAATCATGACATGCCATCTTAAACTTATGTAATTGAGAGCAGTTAAAAAAAACCTTCCAAATATCTTCCAAGTTTATGTTTCAAGAAACTGTGCCAAAGTTCAGAAAAGGGTACATGATACAATGATTCCTAAATTCCTGACTTGAGATTGTATGGCCCCGTGAGTCTACTGGCCTGGATCCCACAGAGTTCTATTATTTCTTCAAACACAACCTCCTACTTCAAGTTTGTATGGCTGTCCACAGTAAAAACGTTACTGAGTGTATTACAGGCTTCAAAAATTTCTCATGACATCTGTAGTAAAACTAAACAAGGGCTCATATCAAAATTAATTCCAACTTGAAGGCAAATCTCCATTTCTAAAAAGATGTATTTCCTTATGAAAGATAACCAGAACTGCCGTTTAGCATTTCAGTGAGATTTGTCAAAGGCACTGCTATACTTCACTGAAATTTTAAGTGAGCCTAAATAATTCACCTTATTTAATATTTAGTCCATACTTTTACATTATTTCACAATTAAAATGTTTTCTGAATCATTGTCGCTTAATTTAAGAATGACTCAATGAACATTTCTATTTTAGAAATGTTTGGGGAAGGGGCGCCTGGGTGGCTCAGTCATTAAAGCGTCTGCCTTCGGCTCAGGTCATAATCTCGGTCCTGGGATCGAGCCCTGCGTTGGGCTCCCTGCTCCGTGGGAAGCCTGCTTCTCCCTCTCCCACTCCCTCTGCTTGTGTTCCCTCTCTCACTGTGTCTCTCTCTGTCAAATAAATAAATAAAATCTTTAAAAAAATAATAATGTTTGTGGAAGTATAAACTACATTACAAAATAAATTTATTATGGCTAATAAAAGGTAGAATATATTTTATTTAATTAGAAGCTATAGCTCTTACATATTAGACTATTTTCCATCCTTAGAAATCATAGAGAAGAGAAGGAAGAAAAAGGAAGATAAGAGTTTTCTCTTATCCATCCTTAGAAATCATGGAGAAGAAAAGGAAGAAAAAGGAAGGTAAGAGTTTTCTACTAAAAATGATTCCCAAAATAGCAATTATATTTCATTCTACATTCCAACTAAGACTTCCCAAAGCATTATGTTGAGAAAGAATCTAAGGCCATAACTGGAGTCAATGGGAAAGAAAACACTGTGATTTTATTAGCAATGTCTGCCCTGGAAAGAAGAGGGTGAAATGGAAGCATGGAACCCTATTCTTTCAGACAATTACTTGGTAAAGGACTAGGGTTGAATCTCTGAGTGCTCTACCTGATTCTGAGTGTTATATGAAAATTCCGATTAATCTGAATGAGAAAATGGTTAACTCAAATGCAAATGAAAACAGGAAAAAAAAGGAAAGGAAAAAAAAATTAACCAACAACATCTCAAATTTGCCAAAGAAAGAACCTATATTCCTGGTTAAAACCTGTGAAAGAGCAACAAAGAATATGTGGAATTGTTTAAAACTTTAAAGTTACACTAACCAATTTCTTCACAAAAATCATCATGTGTTTCTGGGCAAGTCAAACATCATATACCTGATTTAGCTCAGCTTAACATAATAAAATACAGACATTTCCATATGTAGTATTTTCTAATAGCATTTATTATGAGTAAAGAACATTGATTTTATGGGAAGTTAAAAAATATGTGAAAATATATGCTTCTTTTTCAGATATGTCTCAGGCACTACTACACATTCTCTTAGTTCTACTTATTACCCCAGTCTTTACTGCCATGACTACCTATGAACAGACTTCAACCAGCTTTATTCAGCTGTACTTAAAATAGTACTTTGACCTGACCCCATATAGTGGACCGCTCAGTTCCCTACATAAGACTTCACCAATGCCACAAGTATAGAGGAGTTAGTGTCCACAGAGCCATCACTGGACAATGGCAAATGGGAGCCCCCCCAACCCCAGGCAAATAGATACATTTTAGAAGGCTCCTCAGAATGTCCTGTTGTGACTGAGCTCTAGTCTCCTTTGATACCCTTGCATTTATTTTCCTTTTCCTCTTGCTCCACTCTCTGTATCTCCAGTCTTTTTTTTTTTTTGTCTCAGGCTTTCCCTTCAGAGGGATCTTGGTTAAACTAGTTAGATGAAGTGGGTTAAAAACTGAATCCTAGGATAGGATTTTGGAGCTAGATCATTGATAGGTCATTAGGCGATAAGGATCCCATTTTTGGTGTAGACCAATGATTTTAACCCCTGAGGGGCAGTAGTATGACAATTACTAAGATTCTCCCTGAAGGTGATATAAAGTGCCCATGCAATATGAAGTGGTAAGATATATACTACCTTTGAAATATAAACAGTATGGAGACAATGGTAATTAAAACTTTTTAATTGCTTTAGAAAAAGGCCCAGAGAGGTGAAAAAGTTAAGATGGATTTATTATGGAAAACCAGAAAACCCATCATCTCACTATCTACTTCTTTTCTTCAGGAGCATCTATAGAATGTTCCCTTTTAACTCAGTACAGAATGCCTTGGTGGTCTTGGGGGTGGGGCAAAGGAGATGCACAAGCACCTTTATGAAGCTCCATAGTGGGTTCCTGGGCACATGGTGTGAGAAGATAGAACTCAGCATCCCTTTCACAGAATTCTGGAATGTCAGAGGCCAGGTGGCAGTACTTAACCATCAAAGGCATGTTAGATGTAATTACTATAATGGGCAGCAAGGTCAGAGTAGCAGTGGGGGTGCCTTGATCCTCAGGGATCTGTGGGATGATTGAGAGATCATGCTGTTCCAAGCACAGCTGATAGGGTGTTGTGTAACTTGCATAACAAGAAAAAAAGTGTGTTGGCAAGCAGAAGGCTGATGTCACCCACCAGAATGGAAAGTTACAGGTTTTTTTGATCCAAGTTCCAGATATAAGTCACTGCCCAGATCCAATATCCATTGATTGAAGAGAATCCTGGGTCCCCTTGAGGAAGGACACAGCAATACCTCTATTAGAATATAAAAAAAGCATCCCCCTAGTCTTTCCTCAAAGAGATCCATGACCATTTTCCATCTACTGAGGAAAGGAGAATATCCATACTTTTTGATGACTTATTGGATATAGAATCCAAGATGGCACTAGTAACAGGGAATCCAGAATGTTACCTTAGAATGCTGTTTGAGTGGGAGTGATAGAAGCCAGTTGATAAATGATCTCCTGACCCAAGATCATCTCACACTAAAATACAAGAAGTCTCCAGATTTCCCCAGTTATATTTCCCTGGTCTCTGAATTCAGACAACATAGCAGCTGGAACAAAAGCTTTCTTCACACTGCCACATTCTCTGACTTAAGGAATAAAAGCTATTAAAGTAGTAAAGGCTAAGCAGAAGTACTTAAAACTGCTCCACCTCCCCTGGAGACCAATATCATCAAAATGAAACAACAACACTGTATCCCAGATGGAATGGAAGAAACTAGTGCCATCCTCAAAGTTATAATGAATGCAAGTGTAGATCTATCTACCAATCATACCGCCCCCCCCATTTGATTCCTATTGACCTTTGCAACATCCAAATGGATTATGATGGATAATGGTGGCTTTCTATGATTTAACTTAGTGGTAGCCTCAAGCTCAGCTGCCAAGCCAGTTGTGATATCTAATAAAAGAGATCAACACAGGGGCACCTGGGTGGCTCAGTTGGTTAAGCAGCCAGCTTTTGGTTTTGGCTCAGGTCATGATCTCAGTGTCCTGGAATCAAGCTGGTGTTGGGCTTCACACTCAGCAGGGAGTCTCCTTGTGGATTCTCTCTCCCTCTGCCCCTCCCCCCCCCCGGTGTGCATGCTTTCTCTCTCTCTTTCTCTCTGACTCTCTTTCTCAAATAAATAAATAAATCTTAAAAAGAGAGAGAGAGATCAACGCGTTCCTGGAACTTAGTATTCAGCTATTAATGTGAAGAGTACATTCATTCAAATTCATTCATTCACTACATTCAAAGCAGCTCAATTTCTATAGGAAGGACAGAAGCATGCATTAAGCATCCCCAAAGCAATTTAAATCTGCTGCTGTGTCACAATATAATGCACAGAAGACATAACCATTTTGATATTCTGCAGAATATCAAATACACACTATTCCTCCACTGAATGGAGCGACTACTTTAACATCAGATACAACAAATTTTAAACACAGGACATTACAAAAGATAAGGAGGGATATTTCATAATAATAATGGAATAATACTTTAAAAGACATAAAAATAAGTACATGTATACCTAAAAACAGAGTTCAAAATACATACAGGAACAGGGGCACCTGGGTGGCTCAGTTGGTTAAGCGACTGCCTTCGGCTCAGGTCATGATCCTGGAGTCCCGGGATCGAGTCCCATGTCGGGCTCCCTGCTCAGCGGGGAGTCTGCCTCTCTCTCTGACCCTCCCCCCTCTCATGCTCTCTATCTCATTCTCTCTCTCAAATAAATAAATAAAATCTTTAAAAAAAAAATACATACAGGAACAGAAATAAAAGGATAAAAAAAAACAGCTTCACAATCATAGTTGGAGATTTTAGATAACAGTTTCAACAATTGATAGATCAGTTATACTAAAAATAAAGGAACAGATAATATGAACAACATCATCAATCACCTTGATTTTATAGTTACTTATAGAGCATTAGTGTTGCAATAGAAGAATACACATTCTTTCCGTTTGAACACCTTATGTTCACCATATAGACACATGTTAAGCTATAAAACAAGTTTCAAAAAATGTCAATTGGTTGAAATCATACACTCTAAGACCACATTCAGATTAAAGTAGAAAAAATAACAAAATATTGGTAGGTCCCCCAATATTTAGAAATTAAACTGTATATTTCTAAATAATCCATATATCAAAGAAGAAATCTCAGGGAAAATTATAAAATATTTCTAACAAATGATAATAAAAGACAACATAGCGGAAGTTGTTGGATATAGTTCAAACAGTATTTAGAGGAAGATGTAGAAAAGTACAAGTAGAAAAATTAAGAAAAAAATTAGAAAAGTACAAAGATCTAAAATCATTGACCACCAAAGGAAGCTGGAAAAAGTAATAAGAAGGAAAAATGAAAGTCAGATCAGATATAAAGGAAATATGCAACAGATAAAGATAATAAAGCAAATATTTGGTTCTTTGAAAGATCAACAAAATTGACAAGACATCTGTTAGACTAATCAAGAAATAAAATGGGAGCAACTCAAGAGTATCAAAATAAATGAAGAGATATACCTTGCTATGTATTGGAAGAATAATTATTTTTAAAATGAAAACTCTATACAAATTGGTCTGTAGATTTACTGTAATCCCAAAGACCCAATATACTTTTTTTAGAATTTGAGAAGCTGATTTTAGAATTTACGTGTAAATACAAGGGACTTAGAATATCCACATCAATCTTAATGAAGTAGAACAAAGTTGAAAGACTTATATTACTTGACTCTGAGACTTAATACAAAACTACAGTAATCAAAACAAGTATGGTAAAATGATCAAAAGATAGATAAATGAGACAGAACAGGAAACCAGAAATAGGACCATGTGGTTATTTGATTGTCAACAAAGTGCCAAAATATTTCAATGGAAAAATGAAATTCTATTCAACAAATTATGATAGATACCCACATAGAAAAAAAATGAATCTTGACCCATATCTTACACAATACACAAAAAGTAAATTAGGAAGGGTATATCAACCACTAAAATATAAGGCTATTACAAGAAAACATAATAGATTATTTTCACAATTTGGATCCCAGAAAGTAATAACCATAAAGGGAAAAAATGCATTATACTTTACCAAGATTAGAATAAACTGCTCCTCAAAAGACATCATTAAGAAAATGAATAGGCAAACCACAGATGGGAGAAAATACATGTAATGCATATATTTAAGAAAAAACTGGTATTCGTGAGACACCAAGAACACCCACAATCAATGATAAAAAAATCAAACACTCCACTAAAAATGGGTAAATGATATGAACGAACACGGCACTAAATAATGTCACTGTAGATAAAAAGTACTTCATTAGGCTTTGGGAACATACATTTTTCATCCAAAATATGATACTATTATGCAACCACCAGACTTAACTGAGAGGTCTGTAGACATTAGTAATGAGCAATGGGGACAGTGATGAGGATGATCTTAGCCTGAAAGAGCAAGGGCTTTTTCCTCAAAAATAGGAGGAACAGCAGTGTAGAAAGAACTGTGAGGAGCTAGAAGACATCAACCACATTTCCAGATCCAGGGTTACATGGAAAGTGAGAGATGAAATAGGTGCAAGTTGAAGATATGAAGGAATTTGTGGGTCATTGAATAGTGGTTTTAGAGAGTATCAAGAAAAGAATTTGGTAGTGATTTCAGAATAAGAGGTTGTTTGTGAATACAGAGCACTGTAGGTATAATATTAATATGATATGATATGATATAATAATATAAAATTACATGGTGAATAAATGACCAGAGGGTCTTGGGTGAGAGATACAGAAAAGTTAAGGTTAGTTCCAAGATTGTGTGCATGGTCTGCTTGTGCCATCACCCTACAAGCAGTTAAGATTTTAGAGAGACCCAGTCATGGCAATGAACTTCTCAAAAATCAACAAAAATTGCTTTTACATACGCACTGTTGGGTCGCAAAATGATATACACTTGGTGCTAAATTAGACTAATCATTAAACATTTAAAAAACAACATTTAAAGAAAGGAAAAATTTGGAAAATCAATCAACAAAAACAGACTGTTGGCAATCGTAAAATGCACCTAATTTTGAAGATTAATTTTAAAAGTAATCATATTTTACTGTATATTTCAAGTACAAATGCAGTGTTTGCACTGTATATATTATTAAACATTTTACTATTTTTCCCTTAGTTGAGTAGAATATTCTAGTCTCAATATGAATACATCAAGTAAAATGTGGTAATATGTCAAAACATGGAATTTGTAATATAATATAATATAATTGCAAGAACTAACAAAAATTACTATAGTAATATAATTACTATTTCTATAATAGCTCCACAGATTTTGATACATATATTCTTTTATAATACATGTCATTTTTATGTTTTAGTTTTAAAAAGGGGAAAGAAAAATCCTACACATCCAAAATTGCTGGCTCCACCACCTTTCCTCTTCCCATTAAAACACAAAGCATCTACATGCTGTTCTTCTTCTTGGTGAGCTATAAACAGTTCACACAAGGAAAGAAAAATGGTTCTGCTAATTTAGCCTGACAACTGGCTCTAAGTATGACAGCACTCAGGCTGGCTGGTGGACTTTCCTGACAACATGTTAGCAAATGGAAATTGGTTCTTTTGCAGTATGGGCGACTCATTCTTTTAACTTAGTCCTAGTGTCACTTGTGATTGAACAACCCTAATAAAAGGAGCGTATGTTTTCTTCTCACTTGATGTTAGTGACTCCAACTAATTAAAAGCTGTGAAATTAAAAATTGATCATTAATGATTTCTGTGATATTGCCTATTTCTTGTTAGTTGATGTAGTGATGATAAATAGCCCCCTATCTCCGGTGAGAAAGGTTTAAGCTGCGTACTCCATTCGCCCACTTTAGACTCTACACACAGTTAAATTACTGACAGCCAACTGCATTGCATCCTGTTTTCAATTGCAAGTAAATATGCATAGCTGTGACGTAGTAATTGTGTCAGCAGTTCAGCTTGCTTTGCAGTTGATCTGGTATCTGGTTCAGAGAAGGTCAATTCAGGCATAAACTGAAGAAATCTTTCTAGGCACAGAAGAGACTTAAATTACATCAGAGAAGAAATTTAAGTCTAACGTGAATGGAAAAAAATAATATAGCTCTTAGGTAATTGCATCGAATTTCTGGTGATTTTCCAAAATGACCTTGTTCTAATTACAGAAAGGCAAACTAATACATACAGGTATAATTTAGATGTAGGACATTAGTATTCAAAATAACATCTTACGAATTGCCTTGTGCTAGTTGTGATCAGACCAGGAATTACGCTTCCTGCTGGTTCCCTACCCACATTAAAACTGTAAGCCAACTTGCTTAAAGTCCCTGGGAAGAGGGCAAGCACAGTGCCCCAGAAATGTACTTTTCACATATCCGCTCTCCCACTTACAAAGACTCTGGGCTACATAGAAACATAAAGAGCCCTTTTTCTCTCCAAACCTTTTCATTGTAGAAGCTCCAACTACAAAAAGGTTTTCTTTTTTTTTCCCCTTACCCCGGTGCACACATACATACCTCAGGTATTATCATACCACCATAACCACTAGAGAGGGAAAAAGACAGTACAAGACAGAAAAAGAGTTTTGACATTTTATTATTTCTCTAACAACTTTAGTTAGGAATCTCAATTCCTTTTAAGAGAAATACGAACATTTGTTTTTATAGTAATTGCTCCCAAGTATGTTCTGTTTAACCAGGTATCTGGCTTTTTTTAACGATTGTATCTAATTCTGAAAGGTTATAGTACTTTCTGTAGAAAAACACTGCCTTCTTTTGTTGAATTTTAAAATGAAACATCTGTTATGATTTAATTTCTTTATGACAAGATTTGGGACCATGCAAATAAAAACATAAAGCTTTTTGAGTCTAGAATTCCATCTCATATGTAAATCACAGAAATAACTTTTGATAGTTAAGGGTTTGCTGCAAATGATTTATGTCCTCTCTCAATGAGCAGGCAAGATGATGGATTCCCAACACACTGAGGGACCCAGGTGACCACTCATTGCTCTCTTAACATTCCATGAGCACAGGTTTACCTTGAACATAATCAATATTTGAGGGACATGATTAAACCATTTTTAGACCTTGATTTGCTTTAGGTGTTCAGTTTTAGACACCACCATAGTCAGATTTGTTCTGTTCCATAAAGTTGAATATGGAAGTTGCTATTAATATTTAAGTCATGGTCATAAAAGAAACTTTGAATATAAATAATATAAGTAGATCACACTCCTTCAATAAATTGGTTATTCATTTTTGTTGATGCCTCCATCTCTCACTGCCTAAATGAGTGAACTTTAAGATTGTATTTTTACTGTAAATTACTGCAGTCCTGTGAGGTGTTTGATGGGAGGGGCAATGTCTATTTCATCATTCTCTTCCCACCAATGAGTACAATTCTTGGTACAAAACAGCCATGCAGTAAATAATCACTGACTTTATAATTCTGAATTGAAAACTCTGACATAATCAATGGTAATAGGTGGCTTGAGTGCAAGAATAAATGCATGATGCAAGAAAATATTCACTCCTGGTATTAGATTTATACATTTTGGGGATTGTTAAATTGTAGTTAATTATAACTTTAGGAAAATAGCATCAACATCAACGACTTTATTTATTTATTGTTTTTATTGAGGTATAATTGACATGTAACATTCTTTATTGATAACAAGGTTAACCTGAGCCCCCTTGTAACACCAGCTGTATGTCAGTGAGTGAACTGAGCATTTTACCTAATTATCTCATTTATTCCTCAACCATATATATATATATAAGTAGGAACTACTTATCCTTTTTTTAACATATGAAAAGAGTAACTAGCGCAAGACTTCTAAGCTAGGGATGAGTACTAGAGTTGGAAATTAAATCTAAGCATCTCTATCTATAAAACATCTACTTTTAACCACTATACTTCATAGCCTGAATGAAGGTTAAACTATGATTATGTTGTCTATAAGAATCTCACAAGATGAAATATATAATTTGAGAATTCAATATAATTTAAAATTACATTCAGTATTATGATCAATATTAGAAGATTTAAGAAATAACAATGACTGTTAGTCCAATGTCACAGAGGTGTCAAAAGGATGGGATAAGGAGAAAATATTAGAAGAACTGTTGTATTTGGTCTAGTTTTGGGTCACATTGTTAAAAAATAAGCATTTTAGTAGCTTGGTTTGAAATGAATACATGTTTTCTTTTCATCTCACACATACTATTCAGAACCTATATTCATTAGTTTCATAATCATTTTTAAAATTAACCCCAGAAAAAAAATTAAAATTAAATTAAATTAACCCCAGAGATCAAAGTTGTCCATAACTGTCATTCACTTTACGTTTTCAAGTGGAAATACTTTGGAAAATTTTGACTTTGAGATAAATACCCATAATCCCCACTGCTGGTCATAACATTACAAAATGTTTAGGATAATTAAATCTCAAAGAATCAAGATAGAAAGCAATTTCAAATCCTAATTTTTATTCACTATTACTATATAATTTTCATGCTATATACCACAAATCAAGACAGCATATTCATAGATGAATTTATGTAAATATGCAGCAAAAGAAGGTTATGTCAATCACATTCCCAAACTACAGTCTTATACACCAAGCATAACTTACTCAAGATATGGATTTACTATATTGTTTAATTCTGAGAGACAACAATTTAAGAATTTCCTTAAAGAAAATCCAGCTGAGTCTTTGAATAAAAGTGAGGTAAAATCAGAAATTGTTAGTTCCCCATTGAGAAACTTCACATAGATGTTGCAATGAAGTGTCTTCAATACTGTGTGTATCTGAAAGTTCTTTTTTATAGATTTCTAATCATTAAAATGACAAAAATGTCCAATTTTATAACTTTAAGATATCAAAATGCTAGTTTTAGAGTTTTTGACTATACTAGAGATATTTTTATTCTAAACTCACATTGATATAAACATTAAATTTTTATACAACTGATATGTTGATTGAATTTAACAGTCTTGTTTTCATAGTCTAAAAAACAAAGAAAACTAAAAACTGATATTGTTATAATATATATTATGTTATATTTTATATTGTATTATGCAGTTTTATGTTGTTGCATTATGCTACAATAAAGTCACATATTTGATTAAAATTAGCTAATAGACCAGAAAATTATAGAACAGGTATTCATTTAAAATTTTTAAATTACTGATATAGTTGTGTGATTTATACAATCATGTATACATTTATACATGTATTTATCATACAATAAATAAAGTAGATTTATTATTATTGTTCATTGTTATTCTGTTTTTCATAAGTATTAGTAGAGCATTTGTTTCTAAATTAGTTCCCTAGGTTAGAGTCAAGAGCTTTTCTAAACTATCTCTTGGACTTAAATTTGGCATGAAAAGCTACATGGTTGCTTACCTCAGCATCCGTGGTTTATTTATTTATTTATTTATTACAGTAATTTAACTTATAGCTTAGAACTAACTACAAACATAGTTTCACCATCTTTTTTTTATAGGAAATATGTATTAAGAAGAATGTTTACGCTGTTAGGTTTTTTTTTTCTCATTACTAACATAAACATTTTAATAATATAAATTATAAATTAAAATATATACACATACACATACACATATTTTTCTTCTTAAAATGGGTCTCGGTTCAACAAAAGATACTTCAGTAGAGTAGATAAAGTGATAAGAGGAAAGGTATGCCAGGCAAAGGCAAGGGGACACTAAATGGTAATATTAAACTAAAGAGTTCCAAAAATGTAACTAAGATACAAATCAAAGTGTTCATTGCATTTAGTGACAAAAGTACTTAATTCTATTTTAGTGCAGTGGTCAAAGCTAAAAGCAGGTGGTAATAGCATATTAAAGGAGTTGGACAAAAGCAAATATAGTTAAGTTCCATAAGTCTTTCAAGAAGTCAAGAAATTGGTCTTAGAAGGAAGAATACAGTCAGGTCCATATGTGGAGAAATGGGAAAGAGCCAGAAGAGAAGCTGAAAATTAGGGAAGAAAAAAAATGATTGAGAAAGCACAGATCCCAAAGACAGAAGGGAAAGTGATCCAAAGAACAGATGGTGGTCTCGGTTCACTATTGTAACAAGAACGAAAATGGATGGGTGCCTGTGCAACTGTGTGAGTAGGTATATGGTAAAAAGAAACTGAGAGATTTCTTAACGTCTTTCTTTTTTTCCTATAAAGTAAAAGGCAAGGTTTTTTGCTGACTAATGGAAAATGCAGGAGGATCAGATTTGAGGATTATTGAGAATGCTTGAAATAGCCTTCATAAAGACTAGGAAAGTCCTAAGGGGATGTTGTAAAATTCTCAGCTAGCACTGAGAACTCAGACCAGATTATTGATCATAAATCTTCTGTGGTGGCAATGTACAAAGTCATATTATTTGCAAATCTTTGCTTCATTACCTGGAGGTGGGTTCTGGGGAGATGGAGAGTTGGACTCCACAAGAATGTGGTTGAATGATAAATCCCAGTTCTAACCTAATAAGCAGAGACTGACATAAAGCTAATGAAGTTTAAGCTGCAGGTCCCTTCTCTTGTACAGGTCACTTTCAATGCCCGCAGACAACCCTGGCAATTTTGTACTTGTGATTTATATTTTTTTACTATTTTAATTTTTTAAGGTTTTATTTATGTATGTATGTATTTATTTGTTTATTTATTTATTTAGAATGTGCATGAGCAGGGAGGGGGCAGGAGAGAATCTCAAGTAGACTCTGTGCTGAGCATGGAGCCCAACTCGGGGCTTGATCTCACCACCCTGAGATCATGACCTGAGCTGAAATTAAAAGAGTCAGAAGCTTAACCAACTGAGCCACCCAGGCATCCTATATTTTTATACTATTTTTAAAAAGGATCCTGCAAATAGTTCACAAGCATAAAACCCCCAGATCAGAATGCAGCCCCAGAAAATGAAAACAGTAGGAATGCCAATAGGGAGGGGAATAAAAAGTAAGGGAGTCAATGAATTGGATTTTCTGATGAGAATAAAGTGAAAATGGTGGGACTGAAAATACAAAGGAGCTAGGGGAATAGAATTTTGTTCTTGAGAAGTAGAATGAATGAAATCATGATTTCACAGGTGAAATACTTATGACAAACTGAATTTGTGCTCTCTGTTCTATTCGCCTGGGATTTTTTTGTTTATTACAATAAATATATGGAATCTATTTTTGTAATTTCTTAAATAAATAAATAAATGCTTTATGGAGAACACTCAGTGACCTGTATATGAAAACCCAATTGAGAAAGCCTTTTATAGATCTTTTTTCTTTTTTTCTTTTTTTTTTAATATTTTATTATTTATTTGACAGAGAGAGACACAGCGAGAGAGGGAACACAAGCAGGGGGAGTGGGAGAGGGAGCCCGATGCGGGGCTCGATCCCAGGACACTGGGATCATGACCTGAGCCAAAGGCAGACGCTTAACGACTGAGCCACCCAGGCGCCCCACCTTTTATAGATTTTTAACGTTTTTTTTTTTAAGTAGCTCTATGCGTGACATGGAGCTCAACTCATGACCTCAAGATCAAAAGTCGCATGCTCTACTGACTGAGCCAGTCAGGCACCCCAGAGAAATCCCTTTAAGATTTACTTATAAGAAGATATTTGTATCTAGTGAAGAACCAGGATGCTCACTCTTTTACAGTAATAAGAGTGATATAACTACTGTGTTTCTCTTTCTGGACCGAAAGTTTAAATAAAGCTAAACACAAAACCCAATCAAAGGAATAATCTTAAAACATAAACATGCATCATTCATACTTCAATTCTTTATTTTCTAGTATTGATAATTACTTTTGTGAGAGGACTTACATCATTATTAGATCAAAAGAATAAGTTATAAATGAACATGTAAAGGAATGATTGTCTAGAAGAAATTATTACAGCCTTTTAATTCATATAAACTAATTATGTTGTTTCTAAAAGTTAAGTTGAATTTTACAAAGCTGAACAATCACTTCAATAAATGTTAATATTTTTGACAGCTAAACAGAATAAAATGCTTTTACAGCATTTGAGGGAGAGGTACCCTAGTTAGGAACACTGCTTACTTGATGCTAATGCATATATAACATGCATTATTAGTGCTCCTCCTGTTTTGACTTCTTGATTGACAATAGTAAACTATTATTCTGGGCAAGCATATTTCAGTTAAGCCATTGTTGCATAGATTAACATGAGCAAGAAGACCTTGCAGGAGAAAGGAGACTGAAACATCATTAATGGAACCCATTGTTTACTTTCTATTTAACCTTCTTCTGAGAATCAATTTAACTAATCAAGTTATCAATTAGTGACATATATTTCTTTACTCAAAATTTTAGTTCAGTCTTTCTTTCTTTCTTTCTTTCTTTTTCTTTCTTTCTTTCTTTCTTTCTTTCTTTCTTTCTTTCTTTCTTTCTTTCTTTCTTTCTTT
>NW_023270377.1:45017306-45150246 GCF_011800145.1 Mirounga leonina | reverse complement strand
TTTCTTTCTTTCTTTCTTTCTTTCTTTCTTTCTTTCTTTCTTTCTTTACCTCAGAAATACAAAGAGCATGATGTTCAGTGATAATTTTCTTAAGTCTACTTTAAATACCACATATGACAAAATTTCAGAAGATTTTTGTCTAGGACAAAATTCTGTCATATATCATTGAATTTGAATGCTGAGCATATAAAGTTTTGTCATGAAAACTAACTGGATTCCATGTTTAAGAGTGAAAATTCATTCTTCATTTTTCCCAAGATTATTTATATTAGACCTGTCTTTTACTGTGAATCAATACTATGCAAACACAATATTTTCTACATTAGGTTCTGGCAGACTTACAGTAATTTTTGCCTAGCAAGCGTTCCAGGAATGTCCTTTAATAGTCTGCCTATTGAATTCAACGAAATCTTTCTTTTTTTTTTTTTAAAGATTTTATTTATTTATCTGACAGAGACAGAGAGACAGCGAGGAAGGGAACACAAGCAGGGGGAGTGGGAGAGGGAGAAGCAGGCTTCCTGCGGAGCAGGGATCCCGATGTAGGGCTCCATTCCAGTACCCTGGGATCATGACCTGAACTGAAGACAGATGCCCAACGACTGAGCCACCCAGGTGCCCCACATTCTGCCCCTTTTTAAAAGATTTTAAACTTTTAAAATCCTTGTCTCCTCATATCTGGTTGTAACTAATTTCTTTCTTTTTTTTTTTTAAGATTTTATTTATTTATTTGACAGAGAGAGACAGCGAGAGAGGGAACACAAGCAGGGGGAGTGGGAGAGGGAGAAGCAGGCTTCCCGCCGAGCAGGGAGCCCTATGCGGGCGGGGCTCGATACCGGGACCCTGGGATCACGACCTGAGCCGAAGGCAGGTGCTTAACAACTGAGCCACCCAGGCGCTCCCAACGAAATCTTTCTTAAGTAGAGTTTACTTAAAATTAGCAGCTGTGAATATACAACCTATTTTCATTATTCAGATTCCATATTTGCGAATTTGCCTTCTTGCTAAAATTTATTTATAATACCAAAATCAGTTTTTGCAGGGCTTTTGCACCCACTTAGGTACATGTGCAGAGCAGCAATATGCACATTCCCAGTTGAGATCAAACAAGGTAAAGCTCTGCTTTCTTTTTTAGCTTTCATGTAATAAATGAGTGCAGTCTAATTGTGCCACATTTTTTATTTCTGTGCTTTTGTTAGTAATTTTGCTACTTAAAATACTCCTCAAGTGTAATTCTGAAGTTCTGTCTTGTGTTCCTAAAAACAAGAAAGCTCTGATGTGCCTTACAGAGACAATGTGTGTGTTAGATATGTTTTGTTCAGGCGTGAGTTATGGTACGGTTGGCTGTGAGTTCAACATTAATAAACCAACATATATGTTAAATAAGGTGTCTTCAAACAGAAATGCATATAAAACAAGGTAATGAACCGATTAGTTGATATGACCAGAGGCTTCAGGAACCTAACTCTGTATTTCCCCTAGGAGCAATGGTTCAGTGTTCACTAATTCCATGTTCACAGCAACTTCTTAGAGCATAACATTTGCAACTAATAAGAATCAACTGTATAACTTAATCAACCAAATCTTGCTGAATCAATTTTCTACCTCTTAATTTTCCCATCATGTTTTGTCAATAAGGTATCTACAACTTGATTTTTATTCCTTAAGAGAAAGGTTTAAGGAATGCTTCAAGCATCGTGAAGAATTTTATCTGCAGACGCTCGCATGCTCTTTGGGAAATAAATGCAAAGCAAATCTTGTTTTCTCTCATCTAAAATGTCTCAAGTGACCTTCCATACCTTAGAAGATGAAGTGCAGATTCCTTGGCATGGCATAAAAAACGCTATCACAGGCTAATCCCTTTCTAACTCCCAAGCACTTTTCCTGTTCATTCTCCCTTTTACTGCTTCCGCACACTCTGAATTGCCATTTTTTGAAGGCCACCAAGCAGTGTCAGTTTCCCCGGCCTCAGCACATGCTGTCCCTGCTGCCCGTAAATGACCTACCTGATGCTTGTCTATCTGTTGAACTGCAAAAACTCATCAGAATTCCAAGTCCAGTGTTACTTCCTCCGGGACAGCTTCTTTAACTTGCCAGCGCAGAGGTCATCGTTTCTTTTGTGCTCCCATAGTATCTTATAATTTCCTTTTTGATGCTCATCTTCCTTATTTGCATTTGGAAGTACTGCAATATGGTGCAATCACGTGTTAGACATATGTAACTCTGGGAGATGCTTTTAGAATACAGTGTAAGTGTGAATTCAAACCTACTTTCAAATTTAATCCTCACAAAACAACAGGGATTTATGCATTTGTATTAAGATAACAGAGATTTGGCATTCAACAGAATGGAGTAAACTCTTGAGAAGACATTAATCCGGTATTGAACACTCAATATTTGACCCCCTTTCTAAGAGCTCTGTGGTATACTTGTGGGGAATTATTCTCCCACTACATTGTATGGGGCTTAGCAAGAGGGACATTACCACCATGCATCTTCTACCACAGGCATCATTTGGAAATTAAGTTTGAAATTAATCTCATGAGTCAAGGACATTAGGGCAGAATTGAATAATTGCAGAAACAACAGTATCAGTGTTGGGGTATTAGCAGGAATAGTACGAGTAGCCTCTATTATTATATTAGGTTTGGATGGTCAGGGTAATTTTACAACATTTGACAGGAAATAACTGAGAAATTGATACCTATAGAGTGATTGTAATCATGAAGATAGTTCAATGGTAGAAATCCTTGTGAAATATATAATCTCAGCCATGTATAAATAATAAAAGCTAAGACTTAATGAAAAGAAAGCTGAAAGAGATAATAAAAATATGGTACAATCCATTCTTGGGAAATATATGAAATGCGAATTCTAGGGAAATAATATAATTTGCCCAACATCACACGGTCACTGGAAAAGCTAGGCTAAAAGCCAGGTTTTTGAGGTTTTATTAATTTTCAAAGATTTTATTTATTTGAGAGGGAGAGAGAGAGCACGAGGAGGGGGTAGGGGCAGAGGGAGAGGGAGAGCAGGCTCCCCACTGAGCAGGGAGCCCAATGTGGGGCTCGATCCCAGGACCCTGGGATCATGACCTGAGCCGAAGGCAGACACTTAACCGACTGAGCCACCCAGGCACCCCTTGAGGTATAATTTAGTGCCATATTTTATGATGCTGTGATGCTTTCCAAGTAATTTTTTATCCATTTTTATTTCCAGCATGATTTGAGGGTCTTCAGTTTTTTATTTCCCAACTTAAAAAAAATGCCTTATTATGTGTTACCATTTTTTAGAATAAAGTAGAGAAGTTTTAAGAGTTCCATAGATCGCATATATGACTATCATAAAGATAATCAAATTCTAGTTTTAATATTTAAATAAGAAGTACAGAATGTGTAATATAATATGCACCCATATTGAAATTGGATCTCAATTGTAACTGTAATTCAAAAACTTTGATAATATATTGCCCTCCATACTACTTTTATATATTCACTCATTTTATGGACTATTCTTTTTTCAAATATCTCTATTCACTTCATGTACATTTGGTGTTTTTAAGAGAAACATTTGGTCAGTTTATAACAATGGCATCAGATCAACTTGATAAAAAAAACAGCTCCAAGTAAAACTTAATTCATGACATTTATTTGGGGCCAAAATTTTCAGGCAAGTTCTGGAAGTTCAGAATTCATGAGGCAGTGTAATTTACGGATCTTATTTTTTAAAACCCAGTCTGGATTTAGTGCCAACATTTTCCCAATCTCTATATATTATTTTATACTCCAGATCCATTAAAAGAATTTTGACAGAATTTTTTTTCAACCAAAATCACGGTCACAAAGGGAAATTAAAATTCCCTGACAGTGGAGTTATTGCAAATGTCCCTGCTTCCCAGGATACACAGGTCCACTCCACCAGCTGCTCGGTTCTAACAGGCAGACATTGTATAGCTTACCGAATTACCTTCTTATAAAATATTTGTCTCTAGAGTTTGAGTAGGTGGTTTGTTTGTTTGTTTTAATTTTCTTAGTTTGTTCTTGCTTACCATAAAGTTTGAAATATCTTACATCATAAGAAGTAACAAGTGTGAAAGTTTCAGCTATAGCAAAATAGGCAAAAATATTTAATTATTTGAGTCTGTTCGATTGACTAAAGGCTAAAATCAAAGGACAGTTTGATTTCAGAGGAAGTCATAAGTATGTGAATATGTAGTTCTTCAACCAAATAGTTACTTAAATGTACAGATGCCCCTGTGTAGACCTCTGCTGAATGCAAAGAACTGCTTAAACTATTGTTTAATAATCAACTAATATAGGAAAAATGAAATCAGTAATGTGAAACCAAATGCAAACTATTATCGAAATAGGGATGCCTGGGTAGCTCAGTCGGTTAAGTGTCTGCCTTCGGCTCAGGTCATGATCCCAGGGTCCTGGGATCAAGTCCCACATCGGGCTCCTTGCTCAGCGAGAAGCCTGCTTCTCCTTCTCCCTCTGCCTCTGCAACTCCCCCTGCTTGTGCTCTCGCTCTCTCTCTCTCTGACAAATAAATAAATAAAATCTTAAAAAAAACCAACCAACTATTATCAAAATAGAAGTATGCAAAAGGGAATAAGTAGAGATAAAAGATTTAAGATCATCAGAATTAAAGTATGTCCTTCCACAAAACCTACTCAGGGAACCAAACAATGTATAATACTAACGCATTGTACATGTGGTGCAATTGTTTCTGAAGGACATCTGCCTGCCCCCCAAGAAAGATTTTTCTCTTAGGTAAAAGAGTACCGAAAAGGTATTTGGCAATGCTTGAGTAAATGTTTGCCTAAATAGAGCCCTTCTCTTGATGAATACTTTGCCTTATTCACCCATTTTTTCCCAAATAACTGCAGATAGAGGAGTGTTCTTCTATATAGGTTAGGAGACTTTGAGCTGCCAAAATAGAAGCTCCCTATCAACCAGTTTAAACAGTATAAAATTTAAAAATATATTGTCTCTTTTAACGAGAAAACCAGAAAGAGAAGCTCTTCACAGATGGTTGGTTAACAGCTTAATGATATCATCACAAAAATCATGTGTTTGTCTGCCTAGGTTCAGTGTGACATTCTAGCAAGCTCAGTTGCTTTACTGAAGTAAGGATTGTACCTGCATGGGACTGAACTCTGGTCAAGACGTGAAACATGCTGATTAAGAGTGTAGCTTTGTAATCACGATTTCACATTATTTGTACCAGCTTGTAGGCATTACTTATAGATAGCAACGAGGTTGATGATGGGTATCTGGTCTTGAGACTTACGATGTTCCTCGAGACTCCTGGAAGGTTCTCCTGCTGAGCCAGTTACAGAGCAAGGCTATGCTTAGGTGATCAGCAGAGTATAAAAAGAATTACCCAATTGGAACTGTTTGGGGCACCCTGCTTCTGAAGGGGTTCCAGGCACATGTCAGGTGGTTCTCTATGCGAGGGAGAAAGCATATCCGTTAAGGTCCTCGCAGAGGGAGGAGAATTTAAGTTTGAACTTCGCCTCTCTTGACCCCTGGCTGTGAGGAAGCCTTTAGTTGTGATAAAGATCTTCAATACTGTTGCTGTGTTGTGTCTTTTTTCTCCAATAAAATGTAGATTTGTAAGCGTTGTCATTTGGGATCCTGTGAGTCAGGGCCTGAACTAGGGTCATGCAAGATGGAATATCTCTTTCAGTTTTGTGCATCAGAAGGCTCACTTGCTATACTTTATTCCCATCCTTGTGAATCTTCTTGTCAGTCAACCCTTTTTGTCACCATCAGTGAACTCAACTTCATGCTCAGTCTAGTTTACTACTGTCACAAATCCCTCCCAGTGGTAGTGAAGCCTCCATGCTTTCTTGTTTGTATGTAGCTGTAGAGAAAAATTCAATTCCAACAGTGAACTAGCAATCCTTCCCTTAATTTCCTTAATTTGGGATGTAACACCCTGATCACCAGGAGAATGCACAGCCTCAGATGGTTT
Organism: Mirounga leonina; assembly: GCF_011800145.1. Classification (NCBI taxonomy): domain Eukaryota; kingdom Metazoa; phylum Chordata; class Mammalia; order Carnivora; family Phocidae; genus Mirounga; species Mirounga leonina. Next base: position 45,144,270 of record NW_023270377.1, on the reverse strand, counting down.
ACTAATTAAGGTGACTCTATAGAGCTGGTGTGAGGACAGATATCTGGAAAGGAAACATAAAATAACAACAGAATTTTGTGAAGAAGAGGAGGAGGACTGTTGTAACTTGGGCATCCCAAAGTGTCCACTATACCTTCTTACTGGCAGAAACATGAGCAAAGGAGATGGATAAGTGCAGCTAATGAGTACCAAATACTTCTAACTAAAGTCAATAGTCTCCCACTTTTCATTTTCATGATTCAACTTACAGGCTTAATTAAATAAAGTTTTCCTAAGAAAACCTTTCTACATTAGTGCTTAATATAATACCATTCACATAGTAAAAGATTAATATGAAGATGTAGTAACTAATAACATAGTCTAAGGCAAAGAATTTTGACTAATGACACCAGTGCTCACTAAAATGGCTGGTGTAATTATCATTTTTTTCTACTGATTTCTGTAAATCAGATAATCGAAAATTACTCATAATCTCTTATTTCAGATAGGTTATTTTACATGACTTTTTTTTTTTAATTTTATTTATTTGAGAGAAAGAGTGAGCAGAGAGAGAACATGAGCAGGGGGATAGAGAGAGGAAGAAGCAGTCTCTCCCCTCAGAGCAGCAAGCCCAATGTGGGGCTCGACCCCAGGACCCCGGGATAATGACCTGAGCCGAAGGCAGAAGCTTAACTGACTGAGCCACCCAGGTGCCCCCCCCCATGACTTATTTTATAATTGGAAGTTTGTACCTCTTGACTAACCCGTTCATCTGATTTGCCCATTCCCCCAAATATGCTGCCCTCTAATCACCACTGTTCTGTTCTCTGTATCCATGAGTTTTGTTTTGTTTGTTCATTTTGTTTCCTTTTTCGATTCTATATATAAGTAAAGTGACATTGTATTAGTCTCTTTCTCTCTGACTTATTTCACTTAGCATAATGTCTTCAAGGTACATCTATGTTGTTGCAAATGTCAAGATTTTTTTTCTTTTTCTCAGCTGAATAACATTCCACTATATATGTACACATACCACTTTATCCATTCATTTATTGATGGTATTTAGGTTGTTTCCATATCTTGGCTATTGTAAAGAATGCTGTGGTGAACATAGGAGAACATGTATCTCTTTGAATTGATATTTTGTTTTCTTTGGATAAATACCTAGAAGTGGAATTTTTGGATCATATGGTAGTTCTATTTTTAATTTTTTGAGGAACCTCAATTACTGTTTTCCATAGTGGCTACACCAATTTATATTCCCACCAAGAGTGCACAAGAGTCCCCTTTTCTTCATATCTTCACTAACACTTGTTATTTCTTGTCTTTTTTTATAATAACCATTCTAATAGGTGTGAGGTGGTATCTCATTGTGATTTGGATTTGCTATTGCCCTGGTGATTAGTGATGTTGAGTATGTTTTCATATGCCTGTTGGCCATATGCATGTTTTCTTTGGAAAAATGTCTGTTCAGGTTTTCAGCCTGTGTTTTAATTGGATTGTTTTGGGGGGGTTTGTTGCTGTTTTTAAGGTGTATGAGTTATTTTATGTATTTTGGATATTAACCCCTTATCAGATAAATGATTTGCAAATATTTTCTCCCTTTCAGTAGGCTGCCTTTTCATTTTGCTGATGTTTCTTTTGCTGTGCAGAAACTTCTTAATTTGATATAGTCCCACTTGTTTATTTTTGCTTTTTTTTAATCTTTATTTTTGGAGTCATATCCTAAAAATCATTGCCAAGATAGATGTTAAGATGTTTACCACCAATGTTTCTTCTAGGGGTTTTATGGTTTCAGGTCCTACATTCAAGTCTTTAATCCATTTTGAGTTAATTTTTATGTATGGTGTAGGATAGTAGTCTAGTTTTTTTTTTCTTTTGCATGTGGTTTTCCAGGTTTCCCAACACCATTTATTGAAGAGACTGTCCAATATTCATTGTATATTCTTTCCTCCTTTGTCATAAGTGAATTGACCATTAATTAACATTTTTACAATATTAATTCTTCCAATCCATGAACATGGAATATATTTATTTATTTGTGTCTTCTTCAATTTTTTTCATCAATGTTTTCAGTGTACAGGTCTTCACGTCCTCGATTAAATTGTTCATATGTATTTTATTCTTTTTAGTGCAATTATAAATGGAATTGTTTTCTTAATTTCTCTCTCATGATATTTCATAACTAGTTTATACAAATTTCATGACTAGTTTATACAAATACAAAAACTAGTTTATACAGTTATACTAGTTTATACTAGTTTGTACAAACAGTTTATACAAACAAACAGTTTTTTGGATATTAATTTCATACCCTCAGACTTAACAAATTCATTTATTGGTACTTACAGTTTTTCAGTGGAGTTTTGATGGTTTTCTATATACAGTAGTCTTTCTTTGCTGCCATCTTGGGCCATCCAAATTAATACTTTTTGGATTTTTAGATGAGAATAAATTAATGAACACAATAACTAATAAAATAATACACAGAAGGTCAGGACATAGAAAGTAAATTACCTCATTCCTTATCAATCCTATTCCTACTTTGTAAAGACTTCTGGCCATTTGTTAATATTTTTGATAGTTATATCAAAACTCTAAGTTATATACATATTTTTCTACTTGGTTTCAGAAGACAGGACTTTTGTCTTTCTATGGAGAACACTATGGAGAACACATTAGACTACTTGCCACATATTCTCAACTCTGTAGAGATTTGATAACTATTTTGATTTTAGATTTATTTTTATTATTTAAAAATTTTATATTCTCTTCTCAAACCTCTTTTGTGCCACCCATACTCAGCTTCTCATATTATAATATCAGGATAGAATAATCTCTTCTTCTTTGTCCCCCTTCTGTCTGTATCCTGTTACTTCTACATTCTGTCCCATTGTATCTATGCCTTAACAATAATTTATAATTTGAAAACCAATAATTAACATTTGTAATACATTTTTATATAAATACATAAATGTTCACCACCTGGCCAAGTTTTACTCTAGGATTGCATTTTTCTTCTCTGGGACTCTGATGTCACACACAACCCGATGTCACCTAAAAGTGAGTATGTCTCACACCAAGGTTGAGTAGTCTTTTTCTTTTACTAAGTCAGTTACTTAAAATCATGCCACATCTCACTGCTTTATATTTGAACTATGAATTCCATTTAAAGAGCTTTGCTCTTTAAGTTTCTGGTGTTTTGTTTTGTTTTGTTTTGTTTGCTTAATGTGGACTTTATGAAGCCCCTAGTTTCCAGCTGTTTTTACTACATTATCTATTTTATAGATTCTCCTACTTTTTTCAGTGGCCTCCTGATCTGATCTGGATGGGTCACTCTTGAGGCCTCAGTCTAGCCTTCCCTTTCCTGCCTTTGAGCTACTGTTTCCTGGAGGCCATTAACTTCATTATTCAAGGTATTCATAGAAACAACATGTGGAAGATTTACTTGCTAAATCTTACATGTCTGAAATAATTTTTATTTTGCTATCATACTTCATTGAGTTTGGTTGGGTAAGAAGTTCTAATTTAATTTTCCTTAGAAATATGAATTGTCTTCTAGCATCTGATCTTAATGAAAAGATGCCTAAGAACATTTCAATTCTTGTTCTTTTGAAAGTGATATTTTCTTTTTTCCTCTCTGGAAACTCTTCCAAGTCTTTCTCTTGTCTTTAGTATTCTGAAGTTTCAAGATAATGTGCTCAAGTAGAGATAGATGACTTTTTATTCATTGAACTGGATATTCAGCATGTCTTTTCAATGTGAAGACTCATAATTCCTTCATAAATAGGAAATGATGTTTTCCTTTGATAGTTTCATATCCTCTATCACTTTAGTCCTCTTTTTCTATGATTTCTGTTAGTCTAATAGTAAATTTCCTGGACATGTAAATTTCTGCCATTTTTTAAAAACTCATGTGAAAACTTTTTTTGTTTCTCTATTCTCCATTATGAGATGTCCACTTAACTCATTTTGTATTCCTTCAGTGTTTATTTTCAGTATCACTGCTCTTATTTTTGAACCTGAATTCTCTTTGTTATTTCTTTGTTGTTCCTTTTTTCTAGTTGCCATAATTCCACACTGTGTATGTGCCACATTCCCTCATGTCTCTGAGGATAACCATCACTCTTTTCCTTGAATTATCTGTTTGTTTTATGATCAGTTGGTTTGCGGTGTCCATTGTCCTTTTTTTTTTTTTGTTGAACTATTATTTATTTATTTATTTATTTATTTATTATTTTTGTTATTATGTTCAGTTAGCCAACATATAGTACACCATTAGTTTTTGATGTAGTGTTCAATGGCCGTACCACCCTGAACGCACCCGATCTGGTCTGAACTATTCTTTTTTAAAAATAATTTTATTGAAATATCTTTGACATATAAAAATTATATATGTTTAAGAGAAAACTTAATGTTTTGATATATATACATATATTATATGTGATATGATGCTATATCTGATGTGTGTGTGTATATATATATAGAGAGAGAGAGAGAGATATATACATCTCATCAGAATCGAGTTAACTAACATCCATCACCTCTACATGGTTACCAGTGTGTGTGTGTGTGTGTGTGTGTGTGTGTGTGTGTTGAGATTTATGATCTCTTCTCTTAGAAGTTTTGAGCGCATTATATAGTATTGTTTAACTACAGTCACCATGCTATATTCTGGCTCTCTGGAACTCATTCATCTCACATAACTGAAACTTTGTACCCTTTGACCAACATCTTCTCATATCACCATCCCTCTCACTCCAAGTAACCACCACTCCACTCTCTGTTTCTATGGGTGACTATTTTAGATTGGGTGGTCATTGTCTGGTCCTTCATACTACAGATCTGCACATACCTCCATTGATTCTTGATGGTCTGGTTTAAATTTCAGAAAGAACTGGGTACCTGTTCTGGGTTTCTTCTACCGTGTATTAATTGGTTTTTGTTTTCATTTACATCATTTATCTCTCTGAGGAGTTTCCACTACTAGATCTCTGCAGTGAGGGACAAAGAAGGAGAGGGGGTGGGCACTAGTCCTCTAGCTAAAACCCTGTATGATTCAAGTTCATATCAGGAGAGAGCCCAGTTTCTGCTCTTCAAGTGCGAATTGCCTGCTGGCACTCTGTGGGTTAGCAATATGGGGTATATTGACTAATAGAGTGGAGCTTCACACAACCCCCAAATTAATCTTCCTGATTAAAGCCCCACTTTCCACTCCTATCTTACTCAACTGCCTCTGAGCCCAGAGCTGCTGTTTTTACCTCCACTACAGGTTCTTCATAATGTGTTTTGGGATGCAGACATCTAGGCCCATTTCATCTTTCACCATACCTCATCAGCATTCTGTCTTCCATAATTTCTTTGCAATCCCTCATCCTTTGTTGATCATCCTCCCCAATCGTTTTGTTATATAAGTTTATTCAGTTTTTTCTGTTTCTACCTACATGTACTCTAAGATAAGAGGCAAATATATATATTTAGTCAGGTAAAATCAAAATGGCTATAAATATATAAATTATATTCTTTAGTAACTGTTTTTCAAATTATTTCTTTTTTAATTTTTAAATTTTTTTATTTTATTAGGTTATGTTAATCACCATACATTACATCCTCAGTTTTTGATGTAGTGTTCCATGATTCATTGTTTGCATATAACACCCAGTGCTCCATGCAGAACGTGCCCTCTTTAATACCCATCACCAGGCTAACCGATCCTCCCACCCCCCTCCCCTCTAGAACCCTCAGTTTGTTTCTCAGAGTCCATAGTCTCTCATGGTTCATCTCCCCCTCTGATTTCCCCCCTTCATTTTTTCAAATTATTTCTTAAAGTCGTTATCTAAAACAAATTTATATTAGATCCAGCTTAGATTTACTAAGGAGTAAATTTTAAGTGATGATTTTATAATGTGTTTATAATGTGTTTCCATTGTGGGAAAAGCACTTTTTCCTTTACAGTATGGTAAAATCAGTCCCTTCCTCAAAATAAGCAGAAAATCTATCTTGTCCCTGCATCTGTTAAAGGCATGCGTGCTGAATGCATGTGGCTAAAGATATAATGTATACAATAGTAATTATTTCACCAAAATTGAAAGAAATAGACAAGGTCCTGAAGCTCAGAAAACTGAGCAGGAGTTGTTGAAGAGCCTTTAATAGGCAAAAGAAGGCCCTTTTTCTGAGATTAACAGAAAATATGTTACAATGTTCTTTGATTTATAAAAAAATCACATAAAAAATCACATACTGCAGCTATATAGGAAACTATAAGATTGGTCTTTGAATCCATGAGAATAAGAACTGTAGTTTAGTCAATCCTTAGAGTCTTGAAACCAAATTAAATGATGCAAAGCCCTGAAGTTTGAGGAAAAACAGGTCATCTCTATATTTAGATATACCAGATCTATGGAATAAATAAGCATGATATAATTTTGGTAAATGCAGTTACCACTTTGTGAGAGTTATTATCTATGAGATGTTGTTTTAAGCACTATGCTTAAATCTTTGAGGCAGATATTATTATTCTAGTTTAACAGATGAGGTAGTTAAAAGCAAACATACTAACTAATTTGTGCAGGTGGCATATATAGTAAATAGAGTAGAAACTGCATATTTCCATCATCAGTAATATAATTGTTCTCTATTCTGGCTACATTTTAGAATTCCACCTAAGAAGCTTTAAAAGGGAAAAAGAAGGAATGAATGGATAGAGAGATGGAAGGAGCGGGGAGGAAAGGAAAGAAGGGAGGAAGGGAGGGAAGGAAATAGGAAGGGAGAGAAAGAAAGAAAGGCCTTACCATTTTCCAAGATTCTGATTTAAGTGGTTTGGAAAACATTCTAGGCATTGGCATTAATTTTAGAGAGATTTTTGGGGCATTCTAATGTGTAACCAGAGTTGAGACCACTGTCCTAATCAGGACTTCTTGAGCTTAATATCTATATGAATCCCAGGGGGAAGCTATTAAAATGTAACTTTTCAGTTAGTAGAGGATTTTGAAGCTATGAGCCTACACCAAATGAATTGGACCATAAGCAAAGTCACCTGTGAAGTATTTTGTATACCACACTTCACTGAGGCACCATACCTAGGAAGATCTTTTGTTACTAAAAAAAAAAAAAAAAAGACTTACAGTAAATAGTGAAGAGATTTTGTGGTCAAGGCGAGACAGAAGGAAATTAAGGTAGGAAATAAACTTTAGACAGTAATTGTTGGTATTGCATAGTAAACAAATATTTAAATTATAATTCCCAAAGATCCCTTTGAGATGTTAAAGAAAAAATTATTATGGTGCTTGTTAAAGACAGGAAGGCAGACTATTCAAGAGGACTACTACAGTGGGGTTTTGTAGTAGGGAAGAGGGATTGGGCTCAACTACAAATACGAGGACAGTAGAGATTTGTAGCCAAGGAGAAGGGTGGGGGTCAGTGGATGGAAAATTACTAAGAGGAAACATCAAGGCCATGGACATTCTTGGTAGCTCAACAGGATTCTTGCTGAATGTAGGACAGGGTGATAAGACAGTGAGGGTAGGAATGAGGAATATGAGCAGATAGATATCAAGGATGGGGGATTATCAATAAACTGACCTAACAGGACTCTTCCTAAAAATGAAGTAATTGGGACAACAACAAAGCCCAAGGTCAGGGACTAGTCCGAAAGAGGACTCAGAGGAGCCTGACTCATATTTGGTTAAAAGAGACAGTCTTTGTCAAAAGGCAAAACAAGTCATAATAGAGACCCTTGCAGTTAATTGTATTGATATGTTTTAATATTTATTGGAATCTCAGAAAACTTTTAAATAAATCAATGGAAAATAATTAGGGAAACCCCATAAGATTAGTTTTAAAAAGAGGTAAGACTTAATAATTAAAATCTGACATAGTTCCTGTAAAAAATCCAAATACTTATTAAAGTGTTTATTGAAAGAAGGCAGTTAATTTTATTGCCAAAGATACAACAGGAAAAAGCTTGCCGGCTGCCTTAGAAACAATGTTCACATTGCAATTACTTTATGAGTGACAGCCCCAGAAATGATGCATGCATCTCAGCAAATTTGTTTTTCAAAAAAGAAAAGACTAATTAGTGTGAAATGATATAAATGTCAATAAAATGTAAAAAATTGATATGACTCAGTATCTTAAAATAATTTTAAAAATGTTCCATTCCTGGGTGAGACAAGTAGCAATTAGTAAATAATAGACCAAAGCAATCTTAGTTTTCTATTCTATCCATCTTGTAAAATATAAAAAGTAAGAAATAATTATAAATTGAAAGAAACTAAAAAAGAAAAAGTTCGACATATTACATAATCAGACCTGCATTAAAATAATTGGAAGATTGCTTATGTCCTAAAGGAGTGATTAAAATTATCTTGCTTTCTTTAATCACAGTTTAAGGTATCTCTCTGAGGACTTGGCACAAATTTTAGACACTACTGAACAGGAAGCCAAGATAAAATAGAAGCAATCTGAAACCAGCCTTGAGAAGTATATAGATCTTGGTAGACTTCTTTGTTTGATTAATTTCCAGTATCTTTCTACAACACCTGGCTTAAACAATTATCATTATTCATTCACTATCATAAATACTAAATGCATTCCTTGAGAAGAAAGCCCATTTTTTGAAACTGAGGTAAACCTCCGAATAAATAAATAAAATTTAAAATGTAAAACATTTAACACAATGTAATCTGTAATTACTTGGAATTTTTATAGACTGTCATTAGCATACCTACTCAGTTATAATAAGATTTCAAAATATTGAGGGGAGAATAGAATAATATTTTGGCATATATAATTACCAAATGGATTGGATAAACTGTTGAGTATATATCAGTAAAAACAGAACTATGCACAGTAAAGATCCTGATGCAATTGAGATTATTAGGCAGTTACTATACCACTTCCCACAAATATAAAAACATTTCTACTGTGTTTGGATAACCTACCCTACATTGCTAGAGGATATCTACAAGGTGACATCTTTTAACTCAGTCAAATATTTCCATTAGTTGACATATTTTTTACATTACCATAAAATAATTTTTATTTTTCTCCCTCTAGGAAAATCTTTCTAAATATTGCCATGTTCTCATTGCCATTCCTCAATATTGTGTTGTGATACCATTTCTGATTTTTAGAGTTCTTTTCCCATGGCTACTGAGAGGGAAGAAGCCACCTCTTTGTTTCCATTGTCCTTAAGTATAATCCGACTAAGAATACAGCTAGAAGACACTTAAACCTGCCATTTAAACACTTGTAAATTGTTGGCTCCGATGTTTAAAACTTTACCCTCTTCTTGTAATGGATATCAAGAAACCATGTGGTTTCTCAAATTTCGTATTTGTTGTGGTCCTTTGTCTAGCAGTCACTCTGTCATTAATTATGGGACATGCTTACGTATAATCTACTAGACTGAGAAGCTTCCTTTGTCTCTTTTGCACGTTTGCCCATGTGTACACTTCTGAGTTACCCGGCACTGTTGCTCAAGGTATCAAAGTCCCCACAGTGATGGTCAAGGTGAAAAGGCACTTTAATCCCAACTACAGGTCCCTGAAAATCACACTCAAGTTTCCATTTTGCCCAGTGTTTATGCTATTATTCACTTGTTGGTCTCAGAAAATCTGGGATGTCATCTATATGACATTCCATAACATGATTAGCTTCAGTTCCACATTTAATCTACCGATAAAGAACTTGAAGCAGTGCAGTGTGCTTTTTTGAAAACTCATCAAGGGCTATACATACTCATAACATCTCTGAGTAGCAAAATACTTGGTAAAAAGTGCTATAGATGCCATATGCTCAGAATCTACCGTGGGGACATAACAGAAAGAATAGATGGTTACATCCAGAGAGGTGATGATGTCAAGAATAGCATACAATTATGTAATGTAAGAAAGCACACACATATGAAAGGTCAATATGGTACTCTAAAAGCCCTTTTATCTGTAATGGTTAGACTGATACATGATTATCAGGAATTTGCTGGAGTACTAGAGTTGCTGAAATCCCCAAATATAAGCATTGGTCAATATGTCCACTAAAGAACTGGGACATGGATAAGCGGATACCAGTTAATATTTTTTGCTGTTAAAACATGCTGATATAGGAATCTTAATATATTTTCCTTGATTCAAATGTGTTTCTGTGTCTGAGAGAACAGGTCTCCTCATCTTCCCTTTTGAAAGTATTGGCCACTCTTCATATTTTGCTATTTCTTATATGTATTCTAAGTATCTATGAGAAATCCTGTAGAAATTTGATAATTGCATTGAATCTATAGGTCAATTTAGGAAGATTTTGTATCTTTGATATATTTTCTCCCAACTAGTGAATAAGTAATTTCTTTCATTTATTTAAAACTTTCTAAATGTCCTTTATCAAAATTTTGTAAGTTTCTTTACAGATTGTATACCTTTTATTGTTAGATTTATGTTATATGTTTAAATATGTCTGTCTAAATTAATTAATAATTCTAAATTATTTAGAATATTATTTAGAATAATTGTTCTAAATTAATTTTATATTTATTATTTTCAGCATAAGGATAAAATTGACTTGCGTACCTCCTCATGGTTTCTATTTCAAATTTTTTTTCATATTTTTTGTTTGACTTCTGTGACTTCTTTTTCTGCTATTTCAATGATTCACTGATATACATATATTCCTTTCTATATTAGTCTAGTTTTTCTCATCATTTCCTTTGGAAGATGAATCCGTTTCCATTAAATGTAACATGAAATGCATTGACTTACTTTCATAATATTTAAGCATTATTAATTTTACATCAGGTATTTAAGCTACCAGATATCCAGAAGAGTAAACACCATGCAATGACATTACCTCCTCTTCTTGGGAAGTACAATAAACTAGGGATTGAACAAAGACTTAAGTTCAGTTCCAACAAAAGCCACCTCTTCTTTGTACTTGAGAATGTTATATATAGCCTAGATGCATCTATATAATATAAATAATAATAGAACTTAACCTCTTAGAGTTTGGGGAGATTAAAAGACAGTACTTAGAAAACAAAACAGTTTTTGAAGATTGAAATTAGCGAATATACAAAATATCTTTTTGATCATTACCATAATAGAAGGCCCTTAAATATTTCAAATCTATTATAATTATCCTTATTTAATCACTGATTATTTAAATTAAGTTCTTTCTTTTATTATGACTTTATTATACACAGGCTCAGTTTCCTCCATTAGAGAACACCACCCATTTTCCCCATTTGTTAGACTTTGTCAGATGGTGAAGGTCAGATCAGATGAGGTTATCTCAGGTGACAGAGATTACTGCAAAGATGCAAGAGGAAGTAGGGGAATGAGAAACAGTTGTGGCAGACCTTGAAGAACTAGAACACACACACCCACGCTCAGAGGAGGGGTATAGGAAAGTTGAAGTCTGAGGCCTGAGCAGCGAAATAAGCAATCATTTCTTTTTCAACCATAATCAGAGTTATCACTTATTTGCAAGAATCTCTTTCCTCGGATCTACTGCCTCAAAGGTATTGTGATCATTTTTGTCATTGTTAAATGTTTGTGCCTTTTTTTTCTACTTTCAAGCCACTTAATTCCTATATTCTTTTCTTTGATCATTTCTTTATCTCTCCCCTTCTGATCTAAGGATGTCTGACCCATTCTAATGTATATTTTTTATACTTCTTTGATATATCCCCTTGAGTGACTATAGAACACTTATCTTCTTCCTTGTACAACATTTCTAATTCATTTGAAGCTTTTCTAAATTTTTGACCTGCTAGCAGAGATTATTTTGCTGTATTACTAGCTGCATCATTTGTTGTGCTGAGATGGTCTTCTTACTGTCGTATTTTTCATTCTTTTTTACTATGCTTCCTTTAAAATTATAGAACACAGATAGATACAGAGATCCCTGCAATAACTCTTCATCAGAGGCAAAATAAAATATTTTTGTTCCAGAATGACTGCTTCTGTTATTTCATATTACATTTTTGTTCTAACAATTGGATACAATATCATATACATTATTGTTTAAAACATCTTAGTTCAGTAGTGCCAATTCTTATTAAGAATATTTTTTAATAACAGGTAGTAGCTCAGACTTTTTTTCATAAATTTAAGCAATAGAATTTAATGAAGCCCACAATTCTGAAGTATCTACAACATGATTTCTTGGTAACTCCTTTGTTGTCATACGACCTTATTACTTTTTAATTAGATATATTGGATTTAGGATTTTTGTTGATTAGGTCTATCTCCGTAGAAACAACACAGAGGCAGTCTTACTTAAGCAAAATGAAATTTGTTGTTAATAATAGCATGTCATTTGAAAACTTACTATGTACTGGATACCATTCTAAGTGTTTTCCATGGAGTAATAATCATTAATTTACTTATTCACTCAACAAATATCTATTGAAAGGCTAACGTTTAGAGGAAGGGCTCTTGCTAGGGCTTATTTTATGTGCTTGGAGTGCAGCAATGAACAAAATAGATAGATTTTTACACATCCACTTTAAGCGAGTTTACATTCTATTCAGTGAAACTGGCCAAAAGATAATTACGATGGATTAGATATTTTTAAATGCTATCAGGAAAATTAGTGCTGGCAAAGAGAATAGGAAATTCTGAAGTGGGATGGGCAGTATAATCTTATATACGGTGGGTAGTGAGAAGTTGATATTTGAGCAAAGACCTGAAGGAGATAAGAGAGTGTGAGATAATGAGGGAACAGCATACCAGGCAATGGTATGGCATATTCAAAGAAGATTGTGTAATTGGAGCTGAGCAGAGGCAGTGAGGGAGGGAAAAGCAGAAATTGATGCTAAAGAGAAACAAGGAGTGAAGATTGGACAAGTTGAGATCATATAAGGCAGCAGTCCTCAACCCTGTCATACTCAACATCCCTTTCTTTATAGTAGCTACAGATACAAACCAAATTGTTTTAGGAACTAAGATACTACAGTGATGTGAGTTTCTAAAGTTGTGGACATGACTTGTTAAATTATCAAACAGAACTAAGTATAATCTTCCCTAAATAGTCCAATCATGGTATTCTTGGAAAATTCAGTGTATGAAAACTATTAGAAAATACTTTGGTTATATGTAAAAAAGAACTTGTTTCTAAGCTCAGAAACATAAACAAGTTTTTCATTTTTATGAAATTGTAATTCCATTTGAAAGCTGTGTAAGGGGACAGGGCTGTTCAGGAATACACTACATGTGGTAGGATTTCTGGGATCCTTAGATTTGGCTCAGTAAATGTCAGTGGAAGCACCCTATCCTTCTTTATTGTGATAATAAAATTTTCCCATACTTTTCCAGAACTCCTCTTCAAGAGCAGTGCCAAAGGTATAGGGCCTTGATAGATATTTGTATTTTAGTCTGACCTGACATATCTTAAAAGAATTACTATGGCTACTATTTTGAGATTAGTAAGACAAGAAAGGAGCCAGGAAGACCAGTTTTGAGTCTATCGCAATGATCCAAGCAAAACACAATGATGGCTTGGATCAGGCTTGTAAAAGTAGAGGAACTGAGAAGTAACTGGATTTTAGATGTATATTAAACAGACTTGAACAGATTTACTGTTGAATTGCATGTGAAGAATGAAAGAGAAAAGTCAAATGTGAGTTTAAGTATTTCAATTCTTGGTCTTGCCCTATAATAACTAAAAGGATAGAATTATGATTTACTTAAATATAGTTTTCAGATGGACAGCTTACAGGTAGGAAATCAGAGTTTGATTTGTGCTAGGTTATGTGATTCCCTCAACAATCCAAAAGGTAACTATTATTATTCCTATTTTACAGATGCTGAACTGAGACATAGTATTTGGTGGATGTTCTATAACCATTAAATGGCAGAGTTCAGGACACAAATTTATTAGACTGTGGCACATAATCTTAAGCCCTAACTGAAAAAAGTCCAGTGTAGAAAAAGTCTTTAGACATGGTTGAATTGAGAGGTTCAAATGATATCATAAAATATGGTCTTATTCTCTCCTTTTCTCAGCTCAGCTTTCTTTTCTAGCAATTCCATTTTCAGGTAGGTCTCCTTTCATGGTACCAAAATGGCTGCCATAACTCTAGGTTTACATTTATTCTTTGTGGCAACTCAATCCTCTTGACTATGAGGGTAGGTTTGAATGAAGTGCTCAACCTGTGAACCAAGGAGATGTGATGGTTTAATGGTGACATATCTACCCCCACCAAAACACATCAGCTGATTATGTAGAGTAAGAAATTCTCTAGGAAAAATATGATGCTTTTTTCCAAAGGTGGAATGATGATGATGATAGATCATAGATAGATAGACAGATAGATAGATAGATACAAACAACAGATATCCACTGAAGACATCATGAAAAAATAAATATATAGATATATCCATGATATGTTGTCAAAATCCCTATTTAGTCCCATTCAGCACTCTATCTCTATAATAATAATTCTATTTCTAATATAAACTGTCAAGAATTAATGGACTAAATATTAACACTTGTATTGGCATACAATATAGCCATTGTTAAAAGTTATGAAAAGCAAACACACACATACACAGAAGTTTGTATCCCAGCAACTGACACAGTAGGAATTAAAAAAAATGTCCATTGTATTAATAAATGGGTAAATAAACACTGTTTCTAAATGGAAGCCCACCTTTTTTTCTTAACACTTTAGGGAACTTGCTTTCACAATATTCTTCTCAAAGAATCCAAGATTTTAGACATTTGAGGACTGTATAGCATAATAAAGTTAATGATGTATACCGTTGATTCTAGGTAGAAGGTACTCCTGAAACATACTGAAAATCCAAATAGATTATATAGTCACAGTCATGGAACTCCATAAAAAAGGTCAACAATAAAAGTGGTAAAGCATGGAATTTCAGTCTATGCATTTTTAGCTTCTAAAAATGGGCATGGTTTTATTTTTTACTGTTTTGGTTGAGAAGGTAATGTTTAGTAATAATGTTCTCATACAAGGACAGTTGCATCTGGTAGTTGTTTTAGGATTACGTAACATGGTCTAAGTCTTTCATAGATTTCCATGTAAAACAGTTCCCTTTCTGTTTAATGAGGATAAAATAAAGGGTTTGGTTTTTTTTTTTTTAACCTCAGTCTAGGTATCTCATTTCTGATGCCCATAAGCAAAATTTAGCAGTTGCTTCTAAAAGTTTTTGTTGGAGATATATTAGACCATCTGTTCCATTTGCTCCCTGATACTTGGAGATGAGTAACCCCTGGCATCAGAGGCAGCTACAACAGCTGCGATTTTGCTTGAAGTATGCTAGTTGGACTATCAAGATTCCAAAATCCTAGGGTATCATAATGTCTTCCAAGGCCAAATCCATTTACACCAAGGTCAGTAGATTATTCTCTGAAGGTAGGGAAAAATAATAGTTTAGGTCCTGATCATCCAGTTAAGATGATCATCAACCTTAGATACTGACATTTATTTTACAGTTAAAGTAGAAAGTCCCAAACCAGTAATGTAGGCACAAGTCAATTTAATAGATGTGGATAATCAAAATAAATCAGATACTTTACAAAAATCTCTCTATACCTTTGTGAGGGGTATGTAGCACATATAAAATTCATCTATTAAACTTTTTATTTCTCTTGGGGCACCTGGCTGGTTCAGTTGGAGGAGCATGTGACTCTTGATCTTGGGGTCGTAAGTTCAAGTCCCACACTGGGTGTAGAGATTACTAAAACAAAACAAAACTAAACAAAAAAAAAACAAACTTTTTTTTTAAAAAAACCTCTTTATTTTTCTACATCTCACCACCTACTCAGTGTCACTGCCTGTTAGACTGTTAGTAAATTCAAGTCAAAATCATATTTCATAGGGTTGTCTCTTCTGGGTTTTCAGTAATCTAGAATATGTGGTGTTGGGTTCACAGCAACACCACTCGTCAAAGCCCCGTAACTTCTTGAAATCAGGTAATTCTGTTGCTCCTATGCCATGCCTGAGCAGAGATGCTTTGCTGGGCTCTTAATACTCGCAGTGGTCTGGCCTGCATGCTCCCCTCTGTTTTTCCACTGCAGCCCCTGTTCCCGTGCAGTCCATTTGGAGGGTCTGTCATCTAAGACTTCGCAGTACAGATACCTCTGCCACAGGTAGACAGTTTGATGAATGCTCACCCCTTTCCTTCCACACTTCTTTCAAACCTACGTGAATAGCCTTTGTCCTTGAACAACCTGGATCTATTCTTTTCTAAAACAAAAGTCTGGTGGGAGTTCTTTTCTGGAAGTAGTGCAACAGTTTTGTTTTGTTTTCACATTTCCTAAGTCAAAATAACTGAGTATCTTCCAGAGATAGGAAAGTTTGCCACTTCTTTTCATCCCCTTGCAGCAAAACAGACAAAAATAAACTACCTTCTCACTTGCAGAGGTACTCACAATACAGGGGGAAAGTACAAAATATTTTATAAAACCTTTTACTTAAAAATATTTCTCTTCTGCTAAGAGGCATTTTATATCCTAAATTCTCCTGAATGCATTACTTATGAGTAGGTTGGATGATACATTATATGGTCATCTTATCTATGAGTCATTTAAATTCCCCTTTGTGCTGTGAATTCTTTAATGATAAAACCATTAACTTAAGAATCAAAACTATTTTTTATTCAAGTGAGAAATGGAGTTTGGGTTGAGCTACCTTAATAGTTTAAGTGACAGTGTGAATGGAGTCTTCTAGATCTTTATATTTCAGTATTGAGGAACAAACTCGAAGAATCTCACTAAATATTGTTCATCATCTTGTCAGAATCTCTCACATAATGGGTAAAAGTATGATAAACACATTATAACTATTTTTCCCTATATACAAGCAAACAACTTACATATTTTTAGAATTCTACCCAAGGATCAGGACAGGCTTTAAAATATTGTATTACTAGATAAGACTTCAGTAGACGTTTCTATAATTACAGACAATCAGAACCTTGCCCGAAAAACAAGCGGTTGGCATTTCCTAATCCTACAAGGAGGACTGAGTAGTAAAGCTCACCTCTCATTCATTGTCTCTTTTGGGAAAGAGGACAAACAAGGAGGCTTGGCAAATAACTGATGAATATTAAATGACAGAGATCAGTATTAATCCAGCCTAATTATTTTAATGGATGGCCAATGGAGATAGCATTATACAGACTTAGGTGTCTGTTGATGATACAGACTTGATTTAGAGAGGGGGATATTTTTTTTTAAGATTTTATTTACTTATTTGAGACAGAGAGAGAGTGAGCGAGAGAGCAGGAACAGGGGAGCAGAGGGAGAGGGAGAAGCAGTCTCCCCGCTGAGCAGGGAGCCCGATGCGGGACTTGATCCCAGGACCCTGGGATCATGACCTGAGCTGAAGGCAGACGCTTAACTGACTGAGCCACTCAGGCGCCCTGAGAGGGGGAACTTTATTTCAAATGAGTCTTCATGTGGGCAAAGTGAATTTCAGAAAACATTCTGAAAATTCACAGGTCTGTCTCCTGTTGAAGACTATTTTTTTCATTAGCCTCTCACGTAGATGTAACAGTTTTCAAAGATTATATATAGGTTTAAAATTGAAGTACCATCCCATATTTAATTCTCCTGAACCAAAATTCTAGAAACTAAAACATCATTGAATACTTCACCAAGTTTATTGTGTTTACTTCTTCCTTACTCATTACCCCATTTAATAAACATGTAACTTTATATTACTTGTGTTGGCATGGTATTTTTTACATGCCAGTCTGCCAGAGCAGAAAAATAAATTGTTTCATTCTCATAACAGCAGACAGAGGCAATTGCTAAAGGCCACTTGTACAAAAATATTCATTATTTTTTTTTAGTCTCCCCAACAGCATCCTGCAGATTCTCTCTGGTGTCACTTGGATTTATTTTCATTCACTGTTCAAGCATAATGGTTGAAGCCTAACAATGAATTCTGTAGTGAAGTGAGAAGATGGTGTGACTTTCAAAAATACAGCAGCTTTTTTTTTCTTCAATTAAAAGGCCCCCCTTCAATGCAGGGATTTTTGGCATGCCTATATTTCTATGCTTTTGGTCACACAAATGGGAATATATTACTTAAGCAAAAAACAGAGTATGGGATGAAATAACAGCATGACACATGGCTCCTGGTTATAAGTGCCCTTACAAGCTAATTGGGGAGTTCAGACATTTACACATTTATACAAACATCTAATTCGAGTTACATTTGTGTGTGTGTGGGTGTGTATTATAGGAACATTTATAGGAGAAATTACACAGTTCTGCCTTCAGAGAAAGAATATACTAGCTAGACTTTGAAACACTGAACTTTGATTTTGGAAAATTGGCGATCAAGGGTAAGGGCAACTAACTGTCCCAATTTGCCTCAAGACTGAGGGATTTTTTTTTTTTTTCAGCATGTGTGACTTTCAGCATTAAAACCAGAATCAACTGGGATGATTGTTTATCCTGACTTAAAATATAAGTTTCCTTCTAGCTTTTATCTTCTTTCAATATGATTCCCATTTTTATGTCATTTCTCTCTAAACTCAGTCTGTTTGAAATATTAATCTAACAGCCCATTAAACTCAGTCAAAATCAGTTGAAGACTTATTCCCCTTTTGTGGGGTCTGGAAAGGCTTAATCTTCACTCTCTTGATGGGGTGGGGTGGAGAGATAGTACATTCAGTCTCTCTAGTCAAAGAAAACACAGCAAAGTAATAATGTTAAGAATAATAATAGCAAACACAAATTGAGTTGTTAATTATTGTACGCACATTTATGCTGGGGAGATCTGCGCAATGGGTATAATGAAGAAACCCAGGCATTGAAATATTAAGCAGCTCAAGTGCTGAATCTGGAAGTGAAAACTAAAACAATATGGCTCCAGGCTCAATATTCATCATTATGCTATTGGATTTCCATATTAATTGCTAAAATTGCATATCCTCAAAAGAGGGCTGTTGTTGCTGTTG
Source organism: Mirounga leonina (assembly GCF_011800145.1). NCBI lineage: Eukaryota > Metazoa > Chordata > Mammalia > Carnivora > Phocidae > Mirounga > Mirounga leonina. Next base: position 45,125,362 of record NW_023270377.1, on the reverse strand, counting down.
TTGTTGTTGTTTAACTTTGTATTCTTCCTTTTTCTAAGATCGAAAGAATTAAAGGCATTTATTAAGACTGTGAAAACAGTAGAAGTCCAGAAAGCAGAGGGGATGGTGATAGAAGTTATAAGAGAGAATTAGCAGGGGGGAACATTGGCCTTAAAGATTCCTCTTTCAATGGAGGGAGTGAGGTTTAATACTATTATTACCAGACTTTGTAGTATAAAGAAATGGATGAAACATGAAATCCAGAAAATGTATAAATGAGAATAATCTCAGTTTAAGTGAAATGCTGTGATTTTCCATATCTATTTTCTTCAAAATTTCTTCTTGTGTTATTTGAGAAGGAAGGAGAGAGAATGAAAAGGATAGATTAGGTTGATGTATAAGGCTTTCTAGGGTAAACTACCTTTTCAGTTTCGATTGACAATATCTTTAGTTCTCAATGAAACTCTTCCCTTAACATCCAGGACACAGTCTGTTTTTCCTTCTACTTCTGTGAACTTACTTCCCTAGTATCTTCCTGAGATCTTTCTCTTTCTATCAAATCAGGGTGTGTCCTAAAGATGTATTTTGTAATTTTACCATTCATTCATACACAAACTCTTTCCCCTCATCACTGTGGTAATGTCAACTCATATTTTTGCTTCTCATTAAATATTTGTTCAGCTAAATTAATAATGACAGGACTATAAATCTCTGATTTGTCAAAATTTGATAAGATAATTTTATAGTAGATAGTATTGCCATAGTTTTTACATAGAAAAATAATTGATGGTTTCTAAAAATTACTATTTTTCTCCTTCTTGGCAGACTATAAACAATCCATTGTTAATTGGTTCTGTAGCCATTATCTATATATAGTTAGACATTTAAACATCTGAAATATCCTGCCTTCTTAAAATTTATAGTTTTAGTAACTTTTTTGTTTATTTTTTTAAAGATTTTATTTATTTGACAGAGAGAGACATAGCGAGAGCAGGAACATAAGCAGGGGGAGTGGGAGAGGGAGAAGCAGGCTCCCCACTGAGCAGGGAGCCCAATGCAGGCCTCGATCCCAGGACCCTAGGATCATGACCTGAGCCGAAGGAGACGCTTAACTGACTGAGCCACCCAGGTGTCCCACTTTTTTGTTTATTTAAAAATTTCAGTGTTCTTATTCACATTTGTTGTAGCAAGCACAGCCCAAATATTTTTTTCTAGATCCAAATCTACATTACCCACTTGAAAATGAATTTGAGTTGCCTGCACAAATCCTAGAAAATAATTAATATTACTCTATTGAAGGAAAAAGAAACTTGTTTTAAAGGAACAAATACTCTAGTGACTAGAGAAGTTTTCGCTAATGATTTGCAAAAAAAAAGGTCTAGACCCTGGACAACTTGCTGCAAAGACTGATTATGGTTTTGTAGTTAAAAGCACAGACTCTGGAGCCAAATGACCTCGGTTCACATATCTTATTAGAGAAATGACTTTTAGAAAGTTACCCAACCCCGGTAGCTCATCTAACACAGGGCCAATATAACTATTTCATAGTAAGCATTAAGATAATGAAGTATTAATAGTACTGACATATAACAGGCACTCAGCTATCACTCCTATCTGAGCAGTCAACCAGCCATAACTCCTTTATAAATACTTTATTTTTTACTTTTCATAAGTGAATAGAAATAAAGCAAAATTTCAGTTTCCATTTGAACCTTCTAAAATGTAGTGTTTCCGGGCTGCCTGAGGGGCTCAGTTGGTTAAGCATCTGCCGTTGGCTCATGTCATGATCCCAGGGTCCTGGGATCAAGCCCTGTTTCGGGCCCTCTGCTCAGTGGGAAGCCTTCTTCTCCCTCTCTGCCCTGCTTGTGCTCACTCTTGCTCTGTCTCTCTTTCTCAGATAAATAAAATCTTAAAAAAAAATAAAAAATAAAATGTAGTGTTTCTGTACTCATTTATCTTTAATTCTCAAGAGGTGAATAAAATACTGTACCTATTGTATGTGTATTTAAATATAAGGATATAGATATTTAATCAAAGAGCAAAAATTATTGTGAAAATGCTGTTCTACATACACACATTTACTTTTATTACACAGCTAATATCAGGAGCAGCAGTTCTGGTATGATGAAAGAACTGGGTCTTTCCTAGGACCAAGGATTAAGTCTTTTTCTCTTTGATCTTGATTAACTAGTTAAACTTCACAAAACCTCAACTGTTTCATCTTTAAAGTGGAGAAAGTAAGATCTGTATCGCAGTATTGTTAGAAATAAAAGAACCTGAACTTTATTAGTTTGCCGGAGTTGCCATAACAAATACCATGGATTAGGTGGCTATCACAGAAATTTATTTCCTCATAGCTGCAAAAGCTAGAAGTCCAAGATAAGGTGCCAGCAGGATTGGTTTCATTATGAAGGCTCTCTCTGACTCACAGATGGCTGGCTTCTCCCTTTGTCCTCACATGGTTGTCTCTCTGTGTGCATACATGTCTGATGTCTCTCTACGGGTCCAGATTTCCTTTCTTACAGGGGTACCAGTCACTGGATTAGGGCCCATCCTAAGGACCTCATATGAACTTAAGCACATATTTAAAACCCTTATCTCCAAATACGGTTGCATTTTGTGGCAGTAGGGATTAGGACTTCAACCTATACATTTGAGGGGAAACAGTCAGCCCAGAACCCTCTACCTTCTGAATCCCCAAAATTCATGACCTTCTCACATGAAAAATACACTTATTCCCACTTCAACAGCCCAAAAGTCTTAACCCATTACAGCTTCAGCTCTAAGTCCAAGGTCTGTAAATATTATCTAAATGAAGTGTGGATGTAATTCAGGTAAGATTCATCTTAAGTTAAATTTTTTCCTCTAGCTGTGAACCTATGAAACCAGATAAACTATCTGCTTCCTAAATGTAATGGTGATTCAGATAGAGGGTAGATACTCTTTTTCCAAAAGGGAGAAATCAGGAAAAAAAAAAAAAAGAAAGAAAGAAAGAAAGGGGTCACTAGCCCCAAGCAAGACTGAAAACTAGCAAGGCAGATATCATTAAATATTAGGGCTCATTAAGACTAATCTTTCACTCGACATGCTTCTCAAGGCCAGCCAAGGGAGCAGTCCCTGTCTCTGCAACCTTGGGCAACAGCTCCATCTTGTAGGCCCTGAGCAGTTGCTTAGGCCAGTGGAACCAACAAAACACTTCCAGCCTTCAGGCCTGTGTGTGTTCTGAGGTACTGGGGGTAAGGACTTCAACATAGAATTTGGGGGGGGACACAGTTCAGCCCATAACATTCACTATTTTCTCTTTAAGGGGCTATACAACTAATAAAATTTAACATGTGGGCATCTTTGTTATTTTAAAGAGACAAAAAATGAGACCAAGCAGTTAAGTGAATAGTTTAGGATACACTGATTGTTAGAAGCACAGCCAGGCTTAGACGTTTTTTCCCAGTTTTTCCTGGCCATCTTTTATAATGTACCGTTGCAGATTTCTTTTCTCCTATGATTCCCTTAATCTTTAGATTAAACTTCTCTTTCTCATCCTCCTATTCTCCTGGAACAATTCCCTTCACTGCTATGGCTTCAGATATGACAACTATACTTCTGCTCAGGATTCTGCTCTCCATTTCCATCCCATTCTGTCACTAAGCTCCAAATCCTCATATCCAAATGACCACTGGACCTCTCCACTTGGATGTCCCCAGACTCCTCAAATCCAGTAATTTCAACCCTCAAAGCATTGTCTTTTCAATTCCCATGTCCCCAAACTCCTTTGTTCAAGTAAACGGGCCATATGTTACCTCCCCTAAGCTAGAAATCCTGATAGGATTCTTAACTCCTTCCTGTCCTTTACCCCTCATATATAGCGAATCCCCATGCCTTATTTCTTCCAGCTTCTTAGAAATCTTAAATATGTCCACTCCTTTTCATCAACTCTGCTTCACGTTTTAAAATTCTTTGTTTTGCCTTCTGCCTTTTGCCCATGATATTCTCCTGAATAGGAAAATATATAACCAACTTCACATGTAACTCATTTAGCATCATGGTGTTTTGATATACACTTAGAAATAACTCCTAGGGAAACTTTGATAATTACACTGTGTTAGTGTCCTGTCCACATGCTCTATTCCCACCACACTTTTATCTATCATGGCACTTACTGCCCGGAATTGTTAGAGCTTCTTTACTCATCGGATCTCCACCCACTCCACCATTAGACTGCACCTTTCTGATTTGTTAACCAGTGTTTCTATAGCACTGCTTTCTTGAGGCATAATAATCACTAAAGGCTACATGTGAAGAATGAATCCTGGCCCACAAGATTTTAACGCAATATTCATTGTGTTTTGTTAGGTTGTCACGTCTTGGGCTAAGATTTTTGAAGTCACAAGGAAGAAAATGTATATAAAACCGATTTTATTTTTAGTAGTACAGTAGCAAAGGGGTAACAGGTAGGAAACAGTAGGATACAAATTAGGAAGTAGGATACAGTATCTAGAAGTGTATCATTATTAATTTTGTGTCTCCGGGTTTTTTTTTTTTTTCCTTTTGCCTAGAAAGCAAATTGAGGGATATAACCTATAAAAAGGTCTCAGTTCATTTTGCCTGCCCTGTCACTTTTACATTGATTTGAGGTTTTGAAAAACTGATGCTTGAAAAACGTAGACATTTAACAAAATTAGTGTTCAGCTATAAAAAAAAAGTTGTGAGCAATAGGAATAGTTATGCAAAGTAATTGTGAGGACCATAAAGCGTTTTAAAAATACATATACAAAATAGTGATGGGATGAAAGTGACATAACCAGCCTGAAAAGTGGTTGCCAGTAGGCAATATTTAAATGTATTAGCAATTCTAACAAGGTAAATGGGCAAAGGAGTTATGCATGAAGTTGTCTATTGCAGAGTAAGCTACAATCTGATTACGATAGGCAGAACTACAAGGAGACCTCAGAGTAAACTCAGGTCAAACTTTTTGTGAGTTATCTTAGCAATGACAGTATTCAACTCTAAGGAGAATGCGTGGAATAAAATATATATATTGTGTGTCTGTGTGTGTGTGTGTCTGTGTGTGTGTGTCTCTGTGTGTGTGTGTGTCTGTGTGGGTATATATATGTATATATATGTGTGTATATATATGTATATATGTGTATATATATATGTGTATACACAAAGACACACACACACACTTTCCTAGGGTGTTTCAGAAATTAGAGAGATGAGAAAGTTTATTAAAATATATTCTATTTAAATATTTTATCAATGCCATATAATATGTTAATATTTTATATTATGGGTTTTGTATTTTGATGTGAAATAAATGCGATGCTCATTCTACTAGCTGAAGGCATCTGCAAAGAGCTGGGTACAGGTATGAAGAAGATGTCTGAATCTTACAAAATCAGGTGGGACTAAGCATTAATATTTGGCTTTGTTCTTTATTTCATATTCTGCCCTGATCCTCTTTTGTAAGGTAGCACTGAAAGTTGCTAAGATGAAGGTGAGAAACGCAGTGTCCGGACAGTGAGGGGTTTGTCATTGATTTTCATACCAAACAAAAAACATGTTACTAGTATTAAAGTGTATCTCAAATGCTTGAGGTAGGGGTGGTGCACTTTCTAGAAGTTAAAAAAAAATTAACAGTGCATAAAAAACTGTAACAATAACAATAATAAATCCTTTGCTCAATTTTCCCAAATTGCCTTCTGAGTCTTTTAAATGTGTCATTATTTCATTGGTTCAGATTCTTACCAGAAATCTGATCTACCTGTTTCCTGAATGATTCTCATTACCAAGATGCTGTCTGGAGTGTAATAAAGGAGGTCTTTTCCTCATTGATTTATAATTGACATATAACATTATATTAGTTTCAGGCGTACAACATAAGAATTCAATATTTATATGTATCATCAAATTACCACCACAGTAAGTCTAGTTTACATCCGTCACCATACATGGTTACAATTTTTTTCTTGTGATGAGAATTTTTAAGATCTACTCTCTTAGAAACTTTCAAATATGCAATGCAGTATTATTAAGTATAATCACCATGCTGTACATTACATCCCCATAACTTATTTATTTTATAACTGGATGTTTGTACCTTTTTAAAGGAGGTCTTACTGAAAGAGAAAGTACATGTGTCATCTGTGACTTACCTCTTTTCCCTAAGTAGTAAATCTCTCCAATGCCACTTTTGACTTTAAGTTGATGAGGATAATTCAGGAGACCACTAAATAATCTTCAGTCTTAAACAACTTTATCTGCCAGTCCACCTTCATCTTGACAGAAGTCCTTTTGGATGCTCTTACGATGGATCCCTGTTTGCCCCATCCCAGTAACCTTGAAGCCTAACTCTTGATTGGGCAAGGTTTCTGGGACAATGTAGAGGCACTTATACTAATTCCTCAATTATGTATACTAAAAATAACTACCCTATGTGACAGTAATGAGACATAATGATTTGTGTGTTTGTTGAACAATAGGGTAGAAGAAGAGGTTCTGTATGAATTCTGGGAACGTCATTACTCATAATCACCATTCTAACAAGCTAAAGTTGTGTTTTCTTGACATTAGCAATTGAAAAGCCTATTATAAATTGATCAGCCTGGAGAATGTTATACATAGGGTATATAATTCATTTACAGATACTCAGATTTATATCATAAATACCATGTTGTTAAGCTCTTATTATTTCCTAGGAGACTAATCTCTAGAAAGATATTCTTGCATTTTAGATTGCCCATTCCTATTAGTGAGCTTGCATGTATGCGTTTCTGTGTGTGTATATATATACTTATACACTTATATATTCATATATTATAAACATATTCATGTGTGTATGTATGTATATATATATATATATATGAAATGCAATAGATCATAATAGAGGCCATTAAATAGTTTAAAATTTAATGAAAATCTATGAAGGTATTCATTAGGCCTTTTCTGGACCTTATGATTTCCACATTCACTGCCATGAAGTGAATTGATACCTTTTTCTGAAATTTCCAGAACCAGTATATTAACTTTGGCTTAGATAGCCAAAAGCTAATTCAATCCTTAGAAATATTCTAAGAGCATAGTAAAATGATCCAAGTCATTAATTTATTTCATTCATCAAGAATTGGCTAAAAAAAAAGAAATCTAAATTCCAAACAAAGGTGAATAAAGAATACAAAAATCACAGAAGCATTGCTGAAGATTCCAGTATTTGACTTAAAAATAGTCTGTATGACAAGCTCCTGCCCATTCCCACCAGATTCCAGATTCCATACAATATCTATATCCACTCTCCCTGCTTATATTCTCTGAACCTCTGAAGAGGATGTGGGTGAAGGAAGGAATTTATATCCTTAGGTTGTAGGAGAAAGCAGCCTTCCTCACATAAAGGACTTTGAAATAAGTGTAAACAAGTGTATCTGGGTTGTTCTTTGAAAGATAAATTGTAAATCAACACATAGCTTCTAGATGTTCAAGGTAACAAGATTGCAAGTATTATAACTAAGGGAAAAGAATATCAATCACAATAAGGTAACAATGGAAGCCTTGAAAAAGGTGAGTTATCAAAGCCTTGCAAACCCCATCAACATTAATTAAATATCCTGTCCTATAGCAGGTTTATCCCTATTATGGGAATAGATGTATTAGGATATTGGAACATAAAGCTATTGCATATTAACATCATGTAATTCATTGTTCCTGCTCTCAAACCAAACTTCTGAGCACTTGTCTGATAACTTAGGTAGCTTCTTTCAGTCAGGTTGATCAAGCCTTCATAGACACTGAGTCTGTTGATAGTCACATTTCTCAATTTAATGCACAAGTCCTGATTTATATAGTTCACCATATTATGCTTGAATCTCCCTAAGTCATTCAGCTTAAGTACACTGGCAAAATAATTTTCTGGACTTGCCTAGGTACGATCAGGTAAAGGATCAGATAAATACCATTTAACTCAGCCTCCTGAAATCTATATTTTTCCAGTTCAAATCCCTGAACTCATCTATCTTTAAAATGTCAAAAATCCCTACTTTGTTGGTTTGTAATGGGTATTAAATGAGATTATATACAAAACAAGGTTGGCCCCATGCATTTTACATATGGCTCGTGTACCTTCCCTTCTCTTTCTGAACTTGAGCGCTCACTCAACAACCACTTTAATATTGTGGCCCTCTGGTGCTATTACTATCACAGTTGGAAAAAATTCAAAGCACTAAGCTAAACCTATATGGTATGCCAGTTTGTTGTTATTTCAATTAGAATATGCTTTTTTATTATAAAAGTAAAATGCATATTTAATTCAGACACATAGAAAGTTCTAAAAAGGGAAATTAAAATCACTCATAGCCAGTAGTGCACTGATAAATATTTAACAGGCTCTTTGAAATGCATGTGTTGATACTTATATAAGTTTTTATAAATTTTAGTGATATATAAATAATACTAAAATACACGATACTCTTTATTGTCAATTCTTTCTAACCTGTTAACTTTCACAGAATGCTTTCATGGATTTTTGCCAAATTCCTTTATCTGTAGAAAACTATGGTTGTGGGGCACTGGATGGCTCAATTGGTTGAGCGTCTTGATTTCGGCTCAGGTCATGATCTCAGGTTGTGAGATCAAGCCGGGCATTGGACTCCCCACTCAGCCCAGAGTCGGCTGGAAATTCTTTCCCTCTGCCCCTCCCCATGCTCCTGTGTACTCTCTCTCTGTCTCTTTTTCTTTCTTTCTCTCTCTCTCTAAAATAAATAAATAAGTCTCTTTTTTAAAAAAAGAAAAAGTATGGTTGTAACCCCACCGTAATTCAGCAAATGGAGTTATAGCCTAATCATCTAGTCCTTTTCCCAATAAATGAATTGTCATTAAATCTTATTTGTGATCTGTCTGTTAGACTCTTTCTTACCTTTTGCAAATTACATTCATTAAGTGAAACATCTTTCAACTTGGACACTAGACATGGCACATTTTAATCTACACTATTAACATGATCTCCATCACTTTCTTAAGTCTAGGCAAATAACAAAATACTGAATCAAGGCCTGATTTGTATCACAGGCTCATTTCAAGCCATCTAAATGGCACCATTGGATGTAAAGTTAGGAAAATATGCCCAGTTGTACACCATTATGCATTATTTCAAACAAATAGATAAAGTAGGCATAAATAACCTTAAGAGCATAAATAATAATAATTTGCCTTAAATACATTTTTTTCCTAAAGTACATCTGAAATGTTGTTTTTTGTTTTGTTTTGTTTTGTTTTTACCTGGGTTATGTGGATGGTAGATTCTCTGAGTTTTGGCATATTAAAACTTTCATTATTTTGTTCTAGTAAGAATAAGATTCTATTAAGAGAAGGAATAAGTTTCCTATAGGAATCGAAGTTCAGGACATGTCCACCCATAAATTTATTATTGCTCTATTGATTTCTTACCACATCACTCCATTGTCTTCTTGTCACGGAGAAATCCAATATCAGGGATTTTTGCTCTTTTGTCAGAAACTGCTTTTAGTTGGAAAAATTTAGGATTTTTGTGAACTTTTAATTTATAAATTTTTTTGTGGTGAGAATGTACAGTCTGTTTCATTTTTATCTGAATGTGTAAGCTCTGCTTTATTATTTTCTCTAAGCATTCAGGGCTATTTTATAATGTTGGAAAAATTATCTTCAATTATGTTTTTCATTGTTTTCCTCTCTCTATCCTTTCCTTCTGATATTCCTACTAAACAAATTTTGGAGTTACTCAACCTACCCCTTCAGATGAACTCTTAGTCATACCTCTCCACTTTTGGTGTTTGTGCTATATGAGGTTATAGCCTTTTTTTTTTTTTTACTTTTGAAGGAGTGTGGGTGGCATTCTGTATAGTGGCTGAAAAAACAGCTTTGACAGAAAGGCCTTGGTCTCTGATATTCTTAAAGAATACAATTCTAGGTGTTACTTAATACCTAAATTCTCTCAGTTTTCCCTGGATCCATTTTTTACCCTGGTAATATTGTTGTTTCCAGGTACTTGATTTGTGTTTTTAGATTGCTCCTTTATTGTAATATCATTATTGCAGTATTATTGTTCCTAATATTGCACAAAGCAACCTATTATTATTTCTCAGTGCAATATTTTCTTAATCGTACATCTCTGAGAATTCAATTAAATGGTTTTAAAGTGATAGTCAAGTAAAAACTATTTACTTCTGGGGCCAGTTATTTCATTTTCCATTTGATTTTTATCATTCACACTTTCATATTTCCTTGATTTCATAGTGCTAGGCTATTTATTCATATGTATAAATGATGAGTCAAACTGATTAACACATGTGTGGAACCCTCTGCAGTTGTGTGTATAATATACATATTACCTAGTTGATTTTGCTCATGCGTGGTTTTGCTCTGCTGGTTCTATGGATATGATGAAGCATGCTCTTTGGTCAGCAAACATTCTGTTAGATCATACAGAAAAGAAGGCAGCTAGCTACCAAAAACGTGTAACTCTTTACTCTAGAAATGGAGCATTTCGTTTATTTCACTCTAGCATAAAACCAGTTTTTTTTTTCTTTTTTTCTTTTTCTTCTTGCTCTCATTTTTGTGGGAATCTGGACTTACAGAGGATCTGCTAATGATGTTTCTATCTTCCGTGTAGTAAAATTCTTCAGTCTATGTCTGTTAATTTGGGGCATTTATTTTACCTTTGACAGGTATTTCCCACCTCCGTTTTTTTCTAGATTTATTTTATATAAATAAAAAATTGTATCTTTTAGAGATAATAGTTTTACATTCCTACATGCTGTATATGCATTTTATTTTGGAGTAATAAACAAAGCATAGCTATATTATTTTTTTTCTCCAAGTGATTAGCCAGTTACTTTAGCACCATATATTAAACAGGTCTCTTTTTTCACTAATTTGAAATGCCACTTTGATCATTTGCCTTGCAAGATGCTACTATTGGGGGAAGCTGGGTAAAGGAAATAAGGAATCTCCCCATATTATTTCTTAGAATTGCATATAAATCTACCATGTTCTCAAAATAAAAGTTTAATCTTGAAAAATAAAATGTTCACTTGAATATTAAATATTTACATGTTTTAGATTTGGGGTAAATTTTACTTTCTTATTAATTTTTGTATTGCTTTAATTTTATGTCTAATTGTATATTGGCTTCAGACTCAGTATTTTTTTTTTTTTTTTTCTTTTTGACAAAGGCAGACAAAAATATGGAAAAGTATAAACACAGTATAAATACAGAGAGCACATAAATTATGAAAAATGTTTTGTGAATAAATTATAATTTTCAGATGGTACTAGATAGGGTAGTGTTTATACAGATGTTTAAAAAGATCGAGATGTAAGGTAAGTATCATAAAGATTTTCTCCACAGGGCTAAAGTAACTTTTTTTTTTTTTAAAAAAAAGACCATGCTTAAAATACATGAAAAAATAATTTTCCTTCAAGGGGGGAAACTTGGGAACAACTCTCCATTTTCTTTGTAAGTTAAACATCGCAACTTAATTGCAAAAGAATTTAAGCAATCTACCAGGGAAAAGGATAAATGATTATCATATGGATTTGGAAATTGAACATGAGAAATTACATGGAAAAGTTCTGTAACTCTATGGGAGCAATGAGAAAACTAATCTTCCTGGGTCTCCTTGGAAGATCCAGCCTTTACTGTAAACACAGTAAATGTATACACACACACACACGCACACACACACTACATCATTGAATAGCAGAGGCTGATGAAGGTAAATGGAGAATCCCAATAACACCCACAGTAAGGGTATAAATAAGCCTGTGAAATGGAGATCCCCAATTTCAATGTAAGATTTGGTAGAGATGAATCACTGAGGAGCCGTGGAAAGAGGTTTATAAGATGAGCATGCTATAGGATCCTTTGACATTCCCTTTTGAACGTGCAACTTAAGGCAGAGATTTTCAGTTCCAAGGGAAGGAAATCCAAATCAACATAGTTAAAGCTAACCTGGGGGTGGATTGGAAGGATATAAAATATCTCTGAGAATTAAATAAAGGGTTGTAGGAACAGGGCATCTCAGAAGCTTTATAGATTGGACCCAAGGGCTTGATCCTCTAAGATTCATTCCATTCCACATAAGCTTCCTGGGTTCTCTCACACGGTAAAAAACTTGGTCCCAAGAAAATTCTTGGAAATATACTTAGTACTTGATGCCCGTATAGAAGAGAGAATTCTTCCTGCTAGTCCCACTTAGAAAAATCCTACAGAAAGACTCTACCTACCCTAAATTGAATCATATAATTATTCCTATACTAACATTTGGCCAGATTGATATGTACTGTTATTGACCCCACCTACATCTGTAAGTAGAGACTGACCCCACCAAACTGTAAGTAGAGAGGAATGTTTGGGGATGATCAAACTGATAGACACTACAGGGACAAAGTTAACAAACAAGATAATAGAAAAGTGCTGTAAACGTATTCTGATGACAAAAAGAGAAAATAGAAAATCTTTCTTTCCTCTTTATTTTTGCTATACTTCTTTCTCCACTCACTTAATAGATAGTCCTCTTTTCTTTTCTAAACGACTGGTACTGAGAATTCAGTATAATGTGTAAGTTGGGGAAAACTTCAATAGACTCCTTGTACTTATTTATACTCCTTATACTTAACTATAGCAAATATAGAAGCTATTTGTAATATTTTTTCAATATTGAAAACCAGTAGCACACACTAAATAACATAGAGTCTTTGTTAATAAATTGTGAAAAAATTAAAGTACTACCCTGGAACTCTTGATTAAATGATGGACATTTGCTTTTCTTCTGGTGTCACTAATCACTCTCTACAAGTATGAGAATATTTGTATTATTCTGTGTACTTGAAAATAACTTATCAAATGTTTTACATTTTATATACTGTTACCATCCATGATTGAATAGATACAATGTGGAGATTATTAATCAAGCTGTGATTTGGGACTAATTTATGTACAGCCAGTGGAATATGCTAGCTGGAAAAAAAGCCAACAGGACCACATTGAAATTTTAATTTACAGCTCTTATACTACATACATGCAGAGATTTACTTCCATACTACACCATACTTATATTATACCCCTCTATGCCTTCCAAATTGTGGAATACAATTAAATACCAAATACAGAAACCAATGTTGGTCAGAGAATGGAAGTTGGGGATGTCTTTTGGAAACTCTCAAATCTATTAGAAGTGTTTCATTTGGAAAACTTTTTTTTTTTTTTAATTGGGAAAATGACTTTATTTTCTTGGGGGGGTGGGCAGATGCCTAGTCTCAGAACTTCTAGAATCACTTCTTGGTGCCAGCATCCTTCATGACTTTGAGCCCAATAATGCACACAGTCTTGCTCAAGGGCCAGCACTTGCCCACTGTGGCAATCCTTGAAGCGATCTGAACATCCCTGAAGCAGGGGACAGGTGCACAGACATGATCTTGTGGTGATTCTCAAAGCAGTTGTACTTGCAGATATAGTGGAGGTAGTCTCCATGGATGACAGTGGTCTTCTGCGTCTTCATCTTGGTAACCACACCAGACAGAATCCACCCTCAGATGGAGACATTACCAGTAAAGGGGCATTTCTTGTCAATATGGGTGCCCTCCATGGCCTCCTTGAGCATCTTAAAGCCCAGACCAATGTTTTTGTAGTATGGCAGGAGCTTGTCCTTGCCAGTTTCTCTAAGCAGGACCCTCCTCTTATTTTGAAAAATGGTTGGCTGTTTTTGGTAGGCACACTCAGTCTCAATGTCCACCATCTTCCTGGCTGCCTAAAAAAAAAGCAGAGAACATTTTAACTATAAAAAAATACCATACAGTGTTTCCTTCCCCCGCCCCCAAGAATCACTGTATTATTTATGCATTGGATTTCTTTAAATTTAAAAAATTAACTTTGGTAAACTTTTAGTATTTTGTTAGTGGCAATAAACTTCAAGAAGTAATCTTTATATCCCTTGCTGTGGGCTATTGTGATTTTGGTATTAGTATCTGGAAACCTATTTTCACCCTTTTTAAAGGTGTTAAAAATAAATCTTCTGGTCAGGAAAAAAGCCTCGTGGCTAAATGAATTAAACTGTCCTCTGGGGCGCCTGGGTGGCTCAGTTGGTTAAGCGACTGCCTTCAGCTCAGGTCATGATCCTGGAGTCCCGGGATCAAGTCCCGCATCGGGCTCCCTGTTCAGCAGGGAGTCTGCTTCTCCCTCTGACCCTCCTCCCTCTCATGCTCTCTGTCTCTCATTCTCTCTCTCTCAAATAAATAAATAAAATCTTTAAAAAATAAATAAATAAATAAACTGTCCTCTGTACCTAGCAGGCACCATAAATAATCCATTCAGAGTTTGGGGAACTTCATTCCCACATACCTTATATTATCTAATGCACAGCTGATTTACTACATCACCCTGGGTTCTAAAAGACATGAAAGCTTCAAGGTCTGTGTCAATGCCAATCCTGTAAGAGATTCAGCAAAAGTTAGTTAGTTCAGGCATATTTTAACTAAGAGTTAGCAATTGTTCTTCATTATATTCAATATGCTAATGTATTTTTTGAGATAAAAAATGTGTCTTCTGTTTGGAAAAATCAGACTATAGTTCTATAATAAAAATTCCATAGAAAGAAGTATTAAAATGACAACAACAAAGAGAAAACAAAACAAAAACTTGCAGCAAAATAAAATACCCACTGAAATCTTGTCTTCATAATTACAAGAAAGTCATATAAGAAAACTAAAGTACAAGTATTATTTTTAAAAATGACTCATTGAGGGAAGTATCAGTATTTATTTTTATTTTTTTTAAAGATTTTATTTATTTATTTGACAGAGAGAGACAGGGAGAGAGGGAACACAAACAGGGGGAGCAGCAGAGGGAGAGGGAGAAGCAGGCTTCCTGCAGAGCAGGGAGCCCGATGCGGGGCTCGATCCCAAGACCCTGGGATCATGACCTGAGCTGAAGGCAGATGCTTAACGACTGAGCCACCCAGGCGCCCCTCAGTATTTATTTTTAGAACAACAGTGTAATAGTATTCTGAAAAGCAGGTAAAGATAAGTTTTGGAGGGTGAAACCAAAGTTCATGTAAGAAAAATGTAAGGAAATTCATAAACAGAAATGTTTTCAGAGTTCCAAATACCTGTGTTTTTTTACTACTCTAGAAAGTTGTATTGTTTTGTATGTACTTTTAAAATTTCCCTGACCTTCATGTGCTTTCCTCTTAATAGGTGTGTGAGGTGATTAGATAGAATAGTCATTATCACACCCATTTTTTAACTTAATTTTGATTTTATTATTTTTTTAATTGAGGTATAATTGACATAACAGTATATTGGTTTCAGTAGTACAATGTAATGATTCGATACTATACACATTGCAAAATGACCACCACAATAAGTCCAGTTAATATCCATCACCGTATATTTTTACAAATTTTTTTTCTCACGAGAACATTCAAGATCTACTCTCTTAGTTACTTTCAAATATTTAACACAAATATTATTAACTACAGTCACCATGCTGTGCATTACATCCCCATGATTTATTCATTTTATAACTGGAAATTTGTACCTTTGACCCTTTTACCCATTTTGCTCACCCCCCACCCCACCTCAGGCAACCACCGATCTTTTTCTGTTCTCTATATCCATGAGCTCAGTTTTGTTTTATTGTTTGTTTAAGATTCCACATATAAGTGAGATCATATGGTATTTCTCTTTTTCTGTCTGATTTATTTCACTTAGCATGATGCCTTCATGGTTCATCCATCTTGTCACAAATGGCAATATTTCATTCTTTTTTATGGCTGAATAATATTGCTGTGTGTGTGTGCGTCCGCATGCACACACACACGCGCCACATCCTTATACCACATCTTTATCCTAAATTCATCCATTGATACACATTTAGATTGCGTCCATGTTTTAGCTATTATAAATAATGCTGCAGTGAACATGGGGGTACATCTATCTTGCTGAGTTAGTGTTTCTGTTTTCTTTGGTAAATTTTATATTCTTCTGGAATTTTTGGATCATATGATAGTTCTATTTTTTTTGAGGAACCTCCATACTATTTTCCATAGTGGATGTACCAACTTACATTTTTACCAATGGTGCACGAGAATTGCCTCTTCTGGGGTGCCTGGGTGGCTCAGATGGTTAAGTGTCTGCCTTCGGCTCAGGTCGTGATCCTGGGGTCCTGGGATTGAGCCCCATGTCGGGCTCCTGGCTCAGTGGGGAGCCTGCTTCTCCCTTTCCCTCTGCCTCTCCCCCTGCTCATGCACTCTCTCTCTCTGTATCTCTCTGTCTCAAATGAATAAATAAAATCTTTAAAAAAAAAAAAAGAATTGCCTCTTCTTCACATCCTTACCAACACTTGTTATTTTCTTTTTACCTTTTTGTTAATAGCTATTCTAACAGGTGTGAGGTGATATCTCATTGTGGTTTTGACTTGCATTTTCCTGATGATTGGTGATGTTGAACATCTTTTCCTGTACTTGTTGACTATCTGTTTGTTTGGAAAAATGTCTGTTCAGGTTCTCTGCTCATTTTTTTAATCAGAGTGGGTTTTTTTGCTATTGAGTTATATGAGTTCTTTATATATTTTGAATATTAACCTCTTATCAGATATATGATTTGAAAATATTTTCTCCCATTAAATAAGTTGCCTTTTCATTTTGTTGATGGTCTCCTTTTCCGTGCAGAAGCTTTTGAGTGTCATGTAGTCTCACTTGTTCATTTTTGCTTTTGTTGCCTTTACTTTTGGTGTCAACACACCTATCTTAAATGAGAGAAAACTAAGAAACTTGTCACTAAAAGATTGGGCCTGGAACTCAGATATTTTTATTCTAAAGCTAATATGCCTTACAGCTCCATGTGCTCTCAAAATTTTAGATACAGATATAATAGTATCAGACAACCTCAGTAACACTGAGGAAATTTAAACTTCCTCAGTCTGTGTTAATATATTCCTCACAAAATCTGTTTTATCTGGTTCTTCTTTCTTTTTTATCAACCCCAGAAGCATCTCTTATTTATGAAACCCTTCCTTGATAATGGGTGATACATAAATTTGTAAAACATAAAATATCATTAATGTTTTGAAATAATAGTTACTTATTTCCTGGTTGATTTACTTCATTAATTTTTCTTTTGGATATTAAGTTCGATGTTGCTAATGGTTGTAATCTCATTACTTATCTCCTAGTTAAATCATGCACAAGTAAGTTGACACAGACCTTCAAAACATAGGGCATACCCAGAATCAGAAATGATATAGATTCATCAAATTTCAGAATTGACTTCGTATGAAGATGCTAACAATCTTATCTAAGTAAATAGCAAAAAGTGAGTTTTTTAAATGTATTAGTGATTTTAAGATAGGACTTTCAATTACATTCACACATATCAACCTAGATAGATGCTAAAATAAGTGTAGTTTGTTAAAGGTATGAGATTTTACTCATAACAATAACAATTTGCTCAATTCCATGCAGTTTAATAGGCATTGAAAAGATGTGTATCAGTTCTTACTTTAAGAATGCTTACTTTATTTTTTTAAGATTTTATTTATTTATTTGTGAGAGAGAGAGAGCACAAGCAGGGAGTGAGAGCAGCAGGCAGAGAAAGAAGCAGGCTCCCTGCTGAGCAAGAAGCCTGATGTGGGGCTGGATCCCAGGACCCCGGGATCACGATCTGAGCCGAAGGCAGGCGCCCAACCAACTGAGCCACCCACGTGTCCCTAGAATGCTTACTTAAAAAAAAAAACTGATTTAGTATTAACCTGTTGAACTTTTTTGTTTGTTTTTATATTCCCCAAGACCCAAACCTTGTATTTCATTTGCAAGAGGGATGGGGATAGTAACATTTGTTGCTTACCTAAGTGCCCAACCACTTTATAAATTTTCATCATTTTTTATTACACTTATACATTCTGGTGATACCTGTCCCTCCTCCTTAAAAGTGTTTCTTAACGTATTATGGATCGACTTACCATAAAAGTCAAGAGTCTACATTGGGAAACCATTTCATTCTTTAGGTAGCTAAAGTAACATCACCACATTAAACTCGTTGGCTGCCTCAAATCCTGAACAAAATTGCAACAATACTGAGAATACATATAACATTTCTAGAAAGTGAGAGAGAGAAATCACCTTTCAGTATGTGAACAATGAGCATTAATGTTTATTATTCACTTTCGTTGTTTTGCCATCTAGTTGCCAATTTCCACAGGTAGAGGAGTTGGTGGGTAGGTACACAGGAATGCTTGTGAAGTGACAGCTGGCTGTTGCTAACTGCTCTGTGACAGTTAGCAGTTTCCCTGGAATTGACTGGAACTAATGCACAATGAATTTATCTTCTTAAGAAAATACGACTTTCTGTCCTAGATAGATTTTAAAAACAAACAGGTGCTATCAGAAATAATTCCTCAAGGGGCGCCTGGGTGGCTCAGTTGGTTAAGCAACTGCCTTCAGCTCAGGTCATGATCCTGGAGTCCCGGGATCGAGTCCCCGCGTCGGGCTCCCTGCTTGGTAGGGAGTCTGCTTCTCCCTCTGACCCTACCCCCTCTCATGCTCTCTGTCTCTCATTCTCTCTCTAGCAAATAAATAAATAAAATCTTAAAAAAAAATTAAAAAAAAAAGAAATATTTCTTCAGTTGAAAATATTATGCCTAAAGGATAGAAAAGATGAGGAAAAAAATAATGTGGTAATTTCTGTTACACTAAAATAACTTCCTGTTAGTCACAAATAATCATTCTTTTATTCTGGATAATCTATATTAAGTAAAAATTAAACAAGTAGTCCTTCATGTAGGAAGCATCCAAAAGTGATACATACTCATTTTTTGACTTCTTTGAATGGACTCTTTTTTAAAAGAAGTCAAGATTGTTGTCCTTTGGTACATAATTGGAAAAGTGTATCTTGAAAGAGGGAACTGAAATTCTTACAACCTAGACCTGGACAAGAGTGAGGGAAAGAACAATCAACTAACATTTACTGAGCACAGTGAGTACCACTAGATATTGGACATGGCTTAAATACAAATGTAAGCAAGATCAAAAGGATACCTCAAAACCCAACCCACAAGAATGTCACAGTAAATGAACAAACAACTGCAATAAAATATAAACAAAGAATGTGCTGAGGAAGCAAAAAGGAATGATCAGTTAATTCTGTTAGTGTGGGTGTTGATGAATGTTTTACATTAGAGGTGATACAGAGCTGAGTCCTTTAGAACATTTGCCAGGATAAACAAAGAGGGAAGAGAATTGTGAGGAATGGTCATGGCATTTATAACATCACGAAGAGAGAGCAAATATCATTAAGAGAACTATTAGAAAAAACTTGTTTTTAGAAGTATTCATATGATCCACTGAGTCTGACTTCCTCAGATATTAAGGGTCATCCTTTTATCCGCACAAATAGGAATACTTAAGGTGGGATAATCATATTTATAGCCACAGGGATGAAAAGGATACTGTTTGCTAGAGATTTCCTAAAATGAATTGATGGCCCACCATAAGGGTCCAAACAATAGTTCTGAGAGGCCTATCCACTCATTTGACATCAGACATCCATATCCATCCGCTAAAACCCAGTGTTAATTTGTTGCAAGTTAACTCTCAAGTTGCCCTTGACACACACTTCCTCTTTTGTCTGCCAAACACATCCTTATATACATAGGCCCAAACACACAAAATGAGGAAAAAGAGACCCATATCTAGAATGCTGCTTTCTTTGCTAATATCATCAGATCTAAGGTGGTTTCGTGTGAAATCTTTTTCCTTGGGACATCTTAATGGGTTTTCATAGGTCAAGCACTCAGAAACATCCCAATTAAAAGAGTCTTTTTGCTTGAAGTTTAAACAATCAACCTAATGGAGTTAGGCTCCTTCTTCTCATTTTACATGCCTAATCAGCCAAGGTGTCAGGTCTCATTAACACATTGAATAACCAGTTTCACCTCCTTGTGTGATCAGTCTTTAGAGAACACTACCTTTATTATCCCTTTATATGTGGAAAAGAGATTTGTAGTCAAATATGTTTAACTCTAGATGAAACATCATTAAATAGATTCCTTTACCACAAAAATCTCAGGACCTTTATTGTTCTAATATACTAGTACAAATTACTAATCTTTATGAGGGGATGACATATAGTAGACTGTGGTTTCCCCCTTTGGCAGGGAAAGTAAGTAGGCTAACTTTCCTTAGGAACAGACACTGGGAACAATTTCACTGTAGTCCTCTTAGCTTTCTTCCAATTCACACATCCACTGGCTTCACAGAAATTAGCACCAAATCACAGTCTGATTAACAATCTCCACACTGCATCTATTTGTCTTCAACTATGGATGGTAATAGTATATTTGATAAGTTGTTTTTAAGTACACTGAATAAAGGTAGAACAAAATTCATGTTCTCAGATTTTATAATAAATGGGCCCCTCCTAGGAAATGATCTCTATCCTCACACTGTTAAAGTCCCATTAGCTCAGCTGAGTGAAGGTCTCTGAGGCAAAAACAATAAATGTCCATTTTCTCATTCAATCGCATGAGGCTGAGCTTCAATAAATATGATACCCGAGATTGATAGTTAATTGCTGATAAAAATAAAAAGTAGTGGTGACTAATTTTTTCTGAGGGTGCATGCATGAGAGTTGACACTTGGAAAAAAAAGGAGCAGCATTGAATGAGATCCCCTTTTGTACATCTCTTCACCTGAAAACAAGCACCAGTCACTGCTGACTGGCATGGCTAAAATTTAGAGAGGGAATCCAGAGTGTTTCTAGTGGAGAAAATAGAGGACAGAGTTTTTAGGGTGACCACAACAGTTGGAAAGAAAAGGAAGAAATAAAGAAAAGGAGAGAAACAGAGAGAGAAAGTCCCATGTTCTGGATATAAATTCTGCCCAAATCTCTGACTGACCCCCTAAACTATGCATGTGTGGGCCAGTCTACCAGGAGCCCAGCCAAGCCAAAAAAAGCTGAACAGATTTCAGTGCTATTCATCAAAAGGAAGCAGGGTTAGAGATAGGGTTCAGCCAAGTTAACTGCCTGCTAGAAACAAAAACCAGCAAAAAAAAAAAAAAAAAAAAAATCAATAATCTGAGAAACAGAATAGACTCTATTGTCTCTATCACACCCAATGTCTAAGGGTTCAGGATACAATTGAAAATTATTGAACACACAGAGAAACAGGAAAATGTGGCCAATACTCAACAAAATGGAAATTCTAGAATTAAAAATTATAATTACTGAAATATAAAAATTAATCAGAGGGCTTATGAGCGATCAGAAATGACAAACTATGGGTTGGTAAGTCTGACAATAGAGCAATAATATTGATTCAGTCTGAAGAATAAGGAGGAAAAAAAATTAGAAAACAATTAAGAAAGTCTCAAGGACATGTCTAAGAGTATCAAGAGTTCTATTCTGCAGGTCCCAGGAGAGAAAAGAAAGAAACTGGAACAGAAAAAGTATTTGAAAAAAATTATGGCCAAAATATTTCCGAATTTATTTTTAAAAATTGCAAATTGAAAAATCTTAGCAAACCAAAGGAAGATATATCTGAGAGGCTTTCCAGTTCCACAAGTAAAGAGCTTGGAAATCACCACTTTGTCCTAACAGTAAGTAAAAAGCAAGACTGAACATCAACAACTCCTCTTGAATCTTTAAGAGAGGAAAGGACACAGGGAAAAACACTGCCCCAAGATTAGAAAGAAAGATGCAAAGACAGGGGAGTCATGGCTCCCAAATAGACTGAAACTACCTGACCTGAAACTACCCAGGAAATGGTGCCAGGGTAAGAACACCCAAACTCTAAGTGATGAATGGCTGAAGGCCTAGCATGGGCAACTCTGAAAGTTGAAAACCTCAAGAGGACCAGTCAAAGGGAGGACTCCGTCAAAAGGAGGACCCCACAATCCTATTAGATTCACCCCCAGCTGCTCAACCAATTCCCACAGTAAATATCAGAGAATAATCCACTCCTGTTTCCAGCTGGGGCAGAGAACACAATCATTTTGAAATACATCAGAGCACTCTCGTTCTTAAGAAAGCCTGCCCTCAGGGGAAACTAGTTAACCAGAGCCTAATATTTGGTGGATGATCCTAGCTTAACAGACCTGGGGAAGGGTAATGTGTTCATAAAAAGTGGCATACTCTCCTGTCATTAAAGTTAAGTAGCAAGTGAATAAAAATTCAAATAGAAAGATGATCTTAAAAAAATAAATTGGAGGCACCTGAGTGGCTCAAGTCGGTTAAATGTGTCTCACTCTTGATTTCAGCTTCTGTGGTGATCTCAGAGTTGTGAGATCCCAGCATGGAGCCTACTTAAGATTCTCTTCCTCTCTCTGCCCCCACCCCTTGCTCTTGTGCACACGCACGTGTGATCTCTCTCTCTCTCAAACAATAAAAAATTAAAAATAAATAAATTGAAAAAGCAAGTTAAAATATTTCATTTTTATGAAAAAAAGTGCCAAATGAGTGTATATGTAAAAAGTTTAGAAAATTATAGTGCTTTCAATTGCTTATCTCTAAGCAATAAGATTATGGGCTTGTTTTGTTTTTAAAAAGATCTTTTTTTATTTTTTTTTAGGGGGGAGGGGCAGAGAGAGAATCTTAAGCAGGCTCTATCTCACAACTCTGAGATCATGACCTGAGCCAAAATGAACAGTTGGACATCTAACCGACTGAACCAACCAGGCGCCCCTTTATTTCCTATTTTTAATGAATCATTATTAATGTACTTATTTTATAAGAGAAATAAGTGAAACAAAATCATTGTTCTTTTTTTAAAAACAAACTATAAGCCTGTGACGGTATATTGAGTTTACAGATTAATCCAGGGAAAAACTCCTAAAAAATCCTACTTCAAACAATTAACATCTGATATGCCCTGGCCCAAGTAATTAAAAGTATTTTTCTAATAATTAAGCTTAGTTCAATCTAGGCTTTCGATTATCCATTTGGAAGCATGCATAATTGGGAATTGATTAGATATATGTAACATACATATAAGTACATATGATATGTAATAGATGCATTCTATGAATCATATATTGTTTATATATACAACATAACATATGCATGCATATACATATCTTTGCATGTGTGTAATTTACCAAAAATTTCAACAAATAATGATGTTTAAATCTGCTTGTAAAAACACTGTAGTTCAGAAATTAGATTATTTCCTTATTTATAATTTCAAACACTCCTGTCAGCCCTATATAGAAGTAAATAAACTTATTCTTGGTTCATTGATTTCCCTCAAAGTGAAACAACTACTATTGTTTCATGGCTCAGAACAAGGTTACTCATGGGAAATTCCATGTAATCAGCTAGTAAGTAGCACTTACTCTGAATTAGAGCCTAGGGAATTAATTAGTGACCAATCAAGTAAATTTTACTGTACTCAAATTGCCAGGATTGATTTGTTCTAATTTAATACATGAATACATCAACACCTCCTCAAACAGAGCTCTAGAGCCAGCAGTTCATTATTAGGTATTATGTAGAATCATCACCAACCCTCAAAACAACAGGAAATGGCCTCTTCAGAAATGACTGCTAACAAGATTCCCATTGTGTCTGCAAGACAGACTTGATGGTTGCTCATTTCCATTCTAGTCTCAGCTATGAAAACAAGAGCAACAGTGTAAGAAAATATTCTTTCTCCATTAATACTTTTAATAGATAGTCATGAACAGAATGTTGGTAGAAATATGAACTTTAAAGGTGCTTCTGGGAAGGGCTCAGAAAGAAATTAGGAAAAAATGTCATTTGAAACTGGAGGAAAGGTGATCTTTGTTATATAGTCACAGACAACCTGGCTGAACGTGCCTTACTATTGTGTGGAAAGCAGAACTTGTAGGTGATGAACTTAGATATTTAGCTGAGGGGAATTCAAGGAACATGTTGAAGGTGTGGCCTAGATTCTTCTTGTTGCAAATAGTAAAATATAAGAACAAGATAAATTGAGAAACGAAATGTTAAGCAAAAAGGAACCAGCTTTTGATAATTTGGAAAATTCTCAGCCTATCCAAATTACAGAAGACACTAATATTAAATTCACTGCTAGGAAAGTGTGCTCCAGAGAGAAGACCAAGCATGTGGCTGGACAAGCATTTAATGAAGAAATTAGATATGTGACTCTCTACATCCATTCAACCATCTCAACAAAAGCTAGGAATCATGATGGGATAATCCAAGAGGGATCTGTGGAGGATAGAGATGGGATAATTTAAGAAATATTTGTGGAAGACCTTTTTGTCTAATGCCATGAATCCCCATGACATATACAGAAGACCCATAAGGTTTCAGAGAATGTTGTGTCAGTAAAAATACTTCCAGCTTGGACTGAAAGGGACAGGGACAAGACAAAATGAAAGGAGAGAATGTGGATGGACTTCCAAAATTCTATAGTAGGAAACAGTCTGATATTGCTACTCAGGTACAAACATGTTGGGAATGGCCAGCAGTCCCTGTACCGAGGGATGAAAGATTACTCCAAACTTTGCTGTAAAGGAGAGAAGGCAAGGGGGTCAACGCTCAGAGATGAAGACCCTTTGCTCTTCTTTGCTCTCGCTTTTATTGGTCCTTCAGGATAATCACACATCCTATCACTGTTTCTCAAGCACGTGATGTGTGACAAGGGGTCTTACTGGAACTAGGACAATCTGTTTATGGGAAAGATATGATATGCTAATCTGCATGTTCTACGAGTTCTGCTAAACATAGCCTAAGGGACAATGCACACATCTCTTAGATCACAGGGTGGCTGTTTGGGCTAAGAGAGCTTTGGGGAAGGCAACTCCTGGCGGCATTCCTATGGCAGAGTGGTCACGCGGGCCTCGGCATTCCAAAGGCCTAAGCCCTTCTCCAAAACCTTCCCTGCCCTCAGTGGCCTCTGTGTTACATTTTAGCTAGCCAGGTATTATGGCTGATATCGTGCTCTACATTAAACCCCAACACAAACATGTACTATCCTTCAAGAAAAATGAAGAATGAATGACATAGAAGAATGAGCCACAGGCGAAGAATGACACAGAAGAATGAGCCACAGGCATAGGGGCCCACAGAGACATGAGCACAAAGGCCTGTAGAGCTACAATTCCAAAGCAAAGATCAGAAGCATGTGTATAGATAGAGAAGTTGGAGGCACAGACACACAAGAAGTAGAGACCTACTGAGCCACCAGAGGCTTATGAAGCCACTCTGGGGACAGAGACTGTGGAGCAGTCTGAGTGCAAAGGGCTGTGGAGCTGTAGTAGATCTAGACAACAGAGCTGGGGGCCCAGAGGGCAGACCTCTGAACCACAAGGCATTATTCCCAGTCCTAGACATCTAATAGACTTTGGCTGCTGGGTTTTGGATTTGCTTGGGACCAGTGATGCCTTTATTCCTTCTATGTTCTCCATTTTGGAATAGTAATGTTTATAACTGTTATCACATCCCTATCCCATCATTGTATCTTAGAAGTAGATAGCTTGTTTTCTAGGTCCACAGATGGAGAGGACTTCTGCTCCAGGATGAATCCTATCCAGTGTGTCACTCATACTTGATTTTGATGATATAGAGGATGACATTTGGGACTTTTGAACTGATGATATTTAAATAAGATTTTGGACTTAGAGTTAATGCCGTATTATGTTGAAACTTTGGGGAATGTTGGGATAGAATGGATGTATTTTGTATAATAAAATGTAAATTTGGGAGGCCTAGTGGGTGGACTGTAATAGATGAGTGGTGACTCCAAAAGGTATTTTCACATCCTTATCCCGAGACCCTATAAATGTTACTTCATTGGAAAAGGGATCTTTGCAGATGTAATTAAATTAAGGATCTTGGGTAAAAAACTCATCTAGATTATCTGAATGAGCCTTAAATCCAATAACAAGTATCCATACAAGTGATGCACTAAGGAGGAAACAGTGTGACCATTGAAACTGAGATTGAAGAGATGTAGCCACAAGTCAGGGAGCACCTGGAGCCACCAGGTGGAAGAAGCAAGGAATAGATTCCTCTCCTAGAGCATTCGGAGTTCATGTAACTTTGTTGACATCTTGATTTGACTCCAGATTGAGAGAATAAATTTCTGTTATTTTAAGCCACCAAGTTTGTGATAATTTATTGCAGCAGCCCTAGGAAACTAATATAATACTGTAGTCCTTGACTGGGAACTAGGGGAAAGGAAGTCTCCTTTTTTTGGTCATGCACTCCATAGAAGTGGGGCTTCTATCATGCTGAGTGCAGGAGTTGGTGGGGGCACAGATCATACTTGTGTCTGTGGTGGACCCAAGTGCCACATACTCTTACTGCTCTTACTGAATTTTTGTAGAGTCTCTTTTTTGTTGTTGTATGTCCTTAGGACAATTTCCAGATACTTTAAATGGTTGGTGGGGTTTTTTTAAAAGTAATTTTCACCAATTGTGGTTGTTTTGTTGAGGATCTGCTCTGCAAAGCTCCTCACACTGGCATTCCAGAAGTGGATCTCCCCAAGCTTTGTGTTCATTTCTCCCTAATACAGACTAAAACAACACAAGTAAGTGAAATAGAGACGTTCAGTCAAAATAATCATATACTTTGTCAGTACATGGTCTTATTTACTCACATATATTTTAAAAAATTAAATGCAACGCTAGTGTGTTTAGTTGAAAATATGTAATTTTCTTTTCAAACTCATCAAACTCAAGAACATAAAAATGCAATTTGCTTAAAATGAAGTCATTTTCAGCAGGCTTTTCAAGTATTTTTTTATTCCCAATGGTATATTCAAAAATAGTGTGATCCTGCTCTCACAATCTTCCAAACTAGAGCCCTCATATTCTTTGAGTATAGGCAAAACTTGTTGTGGTTTTTTGTTTTTTTCATAAAAAATAATCTTAGTTCTGTCTTTTTATAGTTTTTATAAGCATAGAATCTGGGATAATATTCCATCAGGGCTAAAATATGTCAGGCTTTAAAAATTTTATAATCCCAATTAAAAAGATAAAAAAATCTGTATTGCCATCTGCTTGATTTTATCTAAATAATGCGCATATCTTTTCAATCAGCCACCCAGAATTCTTGCATTTTAGGAACTCTTAGGAGTGTTAATATTTTATTGTCTTTTTCCAAGTCCTGCCCAGAGTGCTATAGAAATGATTGATATTCCAGAGAACTATTCTGAGGTACGTTATTTATCTAGTTCCTCAAAAATCAGAACTCTGCTTTCAGATCAACTCAGATCCTGAAAAATTACAAGCATAAAATATATATTACTTACAAAAATGTTAGACATATTCTATTTTTACTAATGCCAATGATAAGAAACAAACACCTAGTGAATGTCTTTGCATTTTCGGTAATATGCATTCAAAAAAATTACATCATACAATGTTTCTTTTTCATTGCTATAATACCTCATCATCATGTAATAGTAAATTTCCGTAGATTCCCAGAAAGTAAGTGGTTCATGAGCCTTCTTAATCACACTCCTCAGTATTTAATTACATCATAGAGCTGTTAAGATTTATTAATAGCTGAAATTCATTTTGAATTTGAAGAGTGTCAACAGTTTGATCATTATTAATTTATATGGAGAAATGCAAGACACTATAAACAAAAATTGAACTCTTTCCAAGACCAGGTGCATTTTAAAAATGTAAATACAGAAATGCAGATAAAGTCTGTTATTCTAATCTATAAAAATTGTTTTTATAAAATAATGATTTATTAAAAATAAATTAGAATAATTAGTAGGTATATATTTGTTCAATACAAGACTCAATGTATAAATTTTGGGCATTCTTATGTTTTGGTGATTTACATGAAGGAATAGCTTCAGAATCAACATTTCTTCTTTGTGTAATAAATTCTAACAATCTATATCGCAAACACTCGAGAAAAATAAGCAAATGAGTAGTTGTGCCATGCTATTCATTTTGACATTTTTTAAGAAAATGTATTTATTCTGTTTATTAAAAGAAATAAAAATAACACATTAACACTAAATCAAAAATTTGAGACAATCATTCTGGCCTCTGAGAATCCAATTTTGAACTAAATTTTCAATTGAATGATGAAGAGCTTAGACCTCATGACCTATGACTGAGACTGTGATAGATATACCAATATATAAAAAATCCAAGTGTATGCAGAAGTGTATCACACATGATCAGTATTACATGTTTTCATGCAAGTATATGTATGTGTGTATTTACTTTCTATGTTGATAAATAACCCAAGTTCAAGATTACTTTTTCCTTCACTAATCAAAAATTCTCAAACATATGCTTCTTAGAAGTCTGTATTATAACCAAACACTAACAATGCTAAAAAAATACATCTGGAGATTAACAAGAATTTGGGTCAAAATTTTAGTTAGTATTACAATAATTAATACAGAAGTGAAGGTTTCATTTATGGGAAGAAAAGGCAGTTATTGGGCATATAATGCATAACAACAGATGTAAAGTATTAGAAAATGCTACTGTACTATATCCATATTTACAGGGATTTCATTTTATTAAACTCAACTGAAGGCTTAGCTATTGTTCACCTATAGGCTTTGCCTTTAGATTGGTTTTGGAATTAATGTATATTCTGATCAATATAAATGGATCTGAAATAATGTTTTCATAGTATTTAGTCAGAGTATTATAGTCACAAATGCTGAATGAATGTTAAATAGAGGTAATTGGCATAAATTTCAACTGTGAATTCTATATAAGTAAGGTCAGTTCTAACAAAATTCATCTCTGAACAATGAAACTTAGTAAGAGATAGAAAAGTCATATAACTTGAGGGGCAACTTAGATTTTTTAGGGGAGTGGTATTCTCACACGATGTCTTTCTAACTTAATTTTGTGTGCATGATTGTGTATAGTAATGTGTATGCACATGAAAATTTGAGAATCACCAAACTACTAGAGTAAAAGAAAAAACAAGTGCAAGTCTCTATCCAGGTACCAGAACTTCCAAATGATCCTACCTTTAAGATAACTATTTAATCCATAATGGATAATGGAAGGAAACTATGTAGATGATTAGAATAGGGTTCCTACTAGCTTGACTTTAATATCCAACCTCTGTATCATGCAGATGCCAGAGCTTAAATAGCTCTCATGTTTCTAGAGTAAGTACGGAATGGGTACTGAATTCCCAGAGCTTGGGCTTTCTCAATGGATTTACTCTGTTATGATGTCTTAATAATTATTCCTCTTTCATCTTCATAAATGTTAGTACATTTTTTAGAGCCACCACTCTGATGTTCCTTGAACACACAAGGCTTTTTTTTTTCCTTATTATGTTCAGTTAGCCAACATTTTTTTTTTTTTTTTTTTTTACACGTAGCCTGAGAGGATTTTATTATGATGTGGGGAAGTTAAGAAACTTATTCTGGTGTTGGCTGCAGCCTTCAGCTTTGTGAGGGACCTGTGAGGAGCCCTTTCTCCCACTTCACAAGTGAGGGGGGTGGTTGTTGGACTGGCCTTGGTCTCTCAGAGGCTGGGGCTGGAAGGTGAGCCTGCTCTTACAATTCCTCATCTGCCTCCCTGGCTTACTCGGGGCACCCGCCTCACCACCTTCATAACAAGGACCCGTGCTGGGAGGAATGCATCCCCTGAGGGGGATTAAAACCCCTAAGGGACTCTTGTGGGAATTTGAGAGCTGACACAGTAAGAGAGACCTGGGACCAGGCCCCCAGTATCTGTATGCCCACGGGGACCGGGCTGACTTCATCTTTTGAGCTTCCTCAGTTCCAGGGAGCCCTGCTTATTCCTGTTTCTGTGCAGCTAACCCAGGGTGACATAGGACAAATTAGTCAGGCCCTGGCTCCAATGAACTAAGTTTCTGGGGTCAGAATTCCTCTGTGACAGGAGCCTGGAATTCCTGACACGTCCAGAGAAAACTGCTCTCAGAGCACTTCGTCTGGCCCAGGTAGGCAGTGGCTCATTAGTTTTTGATGCAGTGTTCAATGATTCATTGGTTGTGTATAACACCCAGTGCTCATCACAGCACGTGCCCTCCTTACTGCCCATCACAAGGCTTTTTTCACTTCATGGACTTGCTGTTTCCTCCTCCTCCTGAAATATTCTTATCCATTAATCTACATAGTTCAATTTTTCTTCTTCAGCTCAAATATTATCAAAAGACCTCCCAATACCAGTCTATATATAATAGCCCTCCCCCAGCACTACCTATTTACATTCTTCATTTTATTTTCTCATAGCACTTGTTATAATCTGATGTTTACTTTTTAGTTTATAGTTTATATCTCATACTATAATTTAAGCTCCATGTGTTCATGGATTGGCTACTTGTTTGCTGCACATTCCCAGACCATAGTAAGTTGCCAGGGCCATAGTCAATTTTCCATAAATAATTGCAGGATGAAAGAATAAAAGAACAAATTAAAAACTGAATGTGAATTAAACAAGACAAAGTATTATAATCTACAGTAAGTTAAGTGCATGCATTGCAACTCTACTCCCATGCATTCTCATGTGTGTTTGTGTACATGATCCTTATTGCATAGTTCATTTGAGAGCATGAAACATTTGACTCACACCCTCAAATTCTTGTGTATTAGTCTTTTTAGTGTCAAAGAACCATTACATACCACTATATAAAGAACAAAAGAATAGAGAAAATTAATGAATCTAAAAACTTTCTTTGAAAAGATAAAATTGACAAATTTCTAGTCAGGCTAATAAAAAAAAAAGGAAAGAAGACACAAATTACAATATCAGATAACAAAGGATGGTTATGAGTACCAAGTACATAGACATTAAAAACATAGTTAAGAAGTACTACAAATAATTCTATGACTACAAATTCGATAACTTAGATGAAAGGGGCCAAATCTTTAGAAGATACAAACTAGCAAATATACACAAAGTTAACTAAAAATCATAACATTTTATTAAATTTACATGTAATATGGACCTTCTGAGTTTCACAACTGATCATTAAAATCTGTCTGTAAGGGTGGGATGAATAAATCTTGTTACAAATTGGATGCAACCTTCAAGTATATGTTATGTTTTTAGGCATGAAACTGACAGAAATAGGAAGCAGAAATTATTTCCAGTGCTGGAAAAAACTAATGCTTAAAACAATTTCTCATACAGACCTACCTAAGTGGCTAAAATTTCACCCTTAGATGTACATTTTGTGAATGTGCTAAAACATGAGCATTTCCAGGAGATACAACTATGCAGTAATTGGTACTTGGAGAGATAACACATTAGCCATTTCCAGTCAGTACTAATGTGGTGTAGATTAGGTTATCAGATTTTGGAAGAGGAATGAGACAGAGGATATGATTTTTGACAAAGATGAATTAAGTAAAATAAATACAAAAGCAAAAATATGTATAGTAATTCTCCAAGTAAATTCTTTCAATGGACATTATTGCCTTCAGTCCTCCATATTTAGCTCCTACAAACATTGCATTTTGATATTGACTAATATTTTTCGAATGTACTTTTCCCTTCAGCTCACTGAATGATTTACAAACCCTTTTAAGAAGCACGGCCTCTCACCCTCCCATGTATTTGCACAAGATATCCTGAAATGACCTTTTACCACTTGACCAAACTAAATTGACTCCATTCAGGTATCTCCTGAAGCTTTTTGGATTCATTTCTTCTAAACATGGCATCCTATGATTGCTTCTAGAATGCTATTTATCATATAGAATACAAATTAATTGGATTGAGAAACCCTTGTGATTAGGGACTATATTTTGTTTTGTTTTGTTTTCATGTTAAGACCAGATCACCAAATCCAGGATCTGAAAAAAGAAGGAGCTCAAAAATGTTTGTCAAAGGAAGAGTGAATGATTTGAGAGGGCATGAACTTTAAAAACAAGATGTGGATATTTTCTATTTCAGGGGAAAATGGTTTGTAATAGAAAAGACAAATAGGTCTGTCATCAGAGCACACTGACAGCTAGTAAGACTAGTTTCTGCTAAAATATAAAGGCACACAGCTTCATGGATAGCATGGCCCTAACCTTGAGCTTAACATTGATTAGAAATGGAAAAACCGCACACGAGAGTAAAATAGTTCAGAAGAGAGGAGAGAGCTTCCAGAACTAAAGCCATGAAGGCTTTCAGAGGGCAAAGTAGAAGACATATAGGTGGGGGGAAATTTGAAGAGCTAAGACAGAGACTTCATTCTTCATCCAGAGAATGGCAAAGGCAAGATCTAAGAGTTTTGAGGAATCTACAAGGTAGAAATTCATCAATTCCAGAGCCAAAAAAAAAAAAAGAAAGAAAGAAAGAAAGAAAAGAATGAGGTGGTGGAAATGGTTGGGAGGGAAAAAGGATAAATATCACAATAGAAATCTAAGATTCTGGAAATCTAGAAATCTAATTCTGGAAAAGAATGAAGATCCCATAAATCTTGGCATAACTTTCATGAAATCCTCTTTTGGACTGAGGGATGATCAGTTTTATCAGTTATCAACATAAGATTGTGTTAAACTGATTGACAACATGAAAAGAACTAAAACATTCTAGGGGCGCCTGGGTGGCTCAGTGGTTAAGTGTCTGCCTTCGGCTCAGATCATGGTCCCAGGGTCCTGGGATCGAGCCCCACATTGGGCTCCCTCCTCAGTGGGAAGCCTGCTTCTCCCTCTCCCACTCCCCCTGCTTGTGTTCCCTCTCTCGCTGTCTCTCTGTCAAATAAATAAAATCTTTAAAAAAAAAAATTAAAAAAAAAACATTCTCAAATAACATTGAGGGAGGGAGCACAGAGAGATCCTAGGCCCAATTCACTATTAAGAAAAGTCCAGGAATATCAATGATTATCATTAGTTTCCAATTACCAAGTAATAATTTATGTGTTTCAGAGAAGTAAGAATTAGGGTATTTTAGAAGGTGTTCCCCTTTCTATTGAACAGCCAAAAGGAGTGAAATAACTGCATGCAAGCTAAATACTTAAGTGATGCTGGAGAAAAGAAGGAATGAAAAAAAAAGCTTACCTGGGATTGAGACTTGGCTCTAGGGACTTAAACAAACAGAAATGTATCATGAATAATGAATAAATAACTGAAAGAATGAAAAATGAACATGCATTAAATGTCATTTTGTCGCCAGACTTCACGTTAGACATTTTCCCAAGTATAATCTCAGTTACTCCTCTCAAAAATTGTATGGACTAAGAATTTTGTAGGTAAGATCATTCAAGCTCAAAGAATGACTTGGCTAAGATCATCTAGTCAGGCACTGACACATCTATGTCGGAAAGCCAGATCTGATTACAAGCGTCATTCTGTTCCCTCCATTCCTTCCTGCCTCTTCCCTCCCGTTGTGCTCTACTGAAGGACAAATGGGTATTTGAAATCTCTGAGACGGTGGAGAGAAGGGTAACGAAGAATAATTTTACTTGCATCTCAATTTAGCTATGAGCAAAATCTCAAATCAAAAATGTCATCAGAGGGACGCCTGTGTGGCTCAGTCAGTTAAGTGGCTGCCTTCGGCTCAGGTCATGATTCCAGCGTCCTGGGATCGAGCCCCACATCGGGCCCCTTGCTCAGCAGGGAGCCTGCTTCTCCCTCTCCCTCTACCTGCTGCTCTCTCTCTCTCTATGTCAAATAAATAAGTAAAATCTTAAAAAAAAAAAAAAAAAAAGTAGAGATTTTCCTCTTAAAAAAAAAAAATGTCATCAGAGGGGCGCCTGGGTGGCTCAGATGGTTAAGTGTTCTGCCTTTGGCTCAGGTCATGATCCCAGGGTCCTGGGATCCAGCCCCATATCCCTGCTGAGCAGGGAGCCTGTTTCTTCCTCTCCCTCTGCCTCTCCCCCTGCTTGTGCTCTCTCTCTGTATCTCTGTGTCTCAAATGAATAAATAAAATCGTAAAAAAAAAAAAAGTGTCATCAGAACATTTCTTGGAATTATTTAGCTTCTGTATTTTTTAGAATAAACTTGGTGATTGTTTTTCATTTGAAACCATTAATATTCGATTGTCAAATGATAAAATTGTTAACATTTGATGAAGCATTTAATTCATAGTTTCCTTTCAATTAATTGTTATGAATATAGCTCTTTAAGAAACTCAGTATATATGTTTAAGGGAGATAAAATAAATTATATAATATTGAAATATAACTTTTTTTTTAAGATTTTATTTATTTATTTGACAGAGAGAGACACAGCAAGAGAGGGAACACAAGCAGGGGGAGTGGGAGAGAGAGAAGCAGGCTTCCCGCGGAGCAGGGAGCCCGACGCGGGGCTTGATCCCAGGACCCTGGGACCATGACCTGAGCCGAAGGCAGACGCTTAAGGACTGAGCCACCCAGGTGCCCCTGAAATATAACTTTTATTTAAAATTTGTTAATTTGGGGGCTCTGAAAACCTATTCGATATTTACAGTGTGGAAATACAGTCATTTTGCATGTAAGGGGACATTCAACAATGCTCTCTTACAGCTTTTTTTCTTTAGTACTTGGAAATAGACCTAGAAGTAAGTATATCAGAGATAATCATAAAATAGATGACACAAATGATTTAATCAAAAATCACACACAGAATGTAGATTATTAGCCTTAGAACATTGACTGCAAAGAAAAATATTATCTTAAGCCAAAACATTGAGATATTAAAACACTCTCAGAGTAAAAGTAATGCTCTCTATTGTATGAAAATAAAAACTGGAAGTTCAAAAATTAGAGGACATAATAGAAAGACAAAATAACATTCAGCATGTTCTAAGGAAAATCAAAAATTTATTTTCATATATACTATAATGGTTTATATCATTTTAATGAGGCTATATATACTCTGATCTTTGTACTTATAAATATACTAATCAGAATTATGGATTCAAAAGCATAGAAATTCAGGATTCTTTAAATATAATCAGCTCATTTTTCCAAGTGGTATTATCAAAAATTTTTACATAGACTTCTATGAATTTTCAGTTCTAGAAGAATTATTTATGAATCAAAACAAACTGATAGATTTTTACTTATTACTTACTGTTCTATCATATAAATGCTATAATTTAAACAAAACAGTAATAGAACTAGTTGGCAATTGCAACTGGAAGTAAATAACAAATTAATAAAGTAATTAAGACTAATTAAATATTTAAATAAAATATGTATGAAGAAAAATATAACAATATGTTTATTATAGTTTATCATTTTCTTCCTGTCCTCTTACATAGCAATTTATTTTTACTCCTCTTTAAACCTTTTATTGGACTGAAATGTAAGACTTTTTTTTTTTTTAAAGATTTTATTTATTTATTTGACAGAGAGAGAGAGATAGTGAGAGCAGGAACACAAGCAGGGGGAGTGGGAGAAGGAGAAGCAGGCCTCCCCCTGAGCAGGGAGCCCGATGCAGGGCCTGATGCGGGGCTCCATGCGGGGCTCGATCACAGGACCCTGGGATCATGACCTGAGCCGAAGGCAGATGCTTAACAACTGAGCCACCCAGGTGCCCCTGAAATGTAAGACATTTTTAAAGAAGAAAATAAATACGGTCTAATTAAATAGGCATCACCTACATTTAATTAAAAAATAACTTTGTCATGAATCTTTCTGTCCTGTAAGAAAGTAGAATGTTTTTCTGTTCCCTTTTCAAATAATACTTCTCTGAACTGCCTTCAGGATTTAGGACATATACCTGTTCTTTTATGTAATAGTAAACCTGAATACAGACAAACTAAAATTCTCTTTGACAAGCAGCTTTGCTTTTATCAAACCCACATTACACTGATTTCTGGTGTCTGTCAAATGTGATGACATTAATGTAAATATCCTCTCTGTGAAAGTGTTTGAACGTGGATTATTTAGGATTTTACTTACTAGCAACGGCAGGTTTTTGGACTTGTAGGGATTAGTTTCCATCTCCCTAAAATGTTCCTCTTTGTATCTACAGGCTTGTTTTGGTAGGACAGCTGGATGTCAGTCAGGTTCTTTACATCTATAAGTTTATCATATAGACTTTCCCTGTCTAAAATGTCATCATTTTAAACATTTCAAAGTACATTGGATGTTATCATAAGGTAACTCTATCTCAGGGAAATCATTTTACAGCACAGACGTAATTTGAATTTGTTAAATCAAAGTTAAATTCCAAGTAAGTTGCAGTTTCAGTAAAAAAATTGGAAAAGTCATATTTAACTTCACTGCCTTTTTTTCTGGTGACATCTTCTTGCATCCTGAAGCAGTCTTACTTCTAAAAATGGGTCATTTTCTTTGTGTAAGTTTTTGTAACAACCTACATGTAACCTTGAGAAACTCAAGTGTAGTCAGTTCATCCTTTTCTCGGCACCTTAGGGACTCTTCAAAGATCATCAAACATTTTAAGGAAACAATTGTGAGATTCAGTCTATAAGTGTGTGTTACCATCCCCTTCTCCACTGTGCCCAATCCCAAATTATTTTCTGCATATTGTGCCAAATAATTTGTTTTGATCATTTGTTTTCCTAATGTGTTTATATATGTCCTGCCATTAAGATAACAAAGTTGTTGAGCCTTCATTTTTGGTGATATCTGGGTAATAGTATTTTTTGGCGATATCTGGTATTAGTTTTATAATTGTTCTTATATTCATTATTTGAATTCTTGGAAATTCTTGGAAAACATAGCCATAATATTCACAATATTAAAATCAAACTAGCATGAAAAACTGAATATACAAATGGACAAGGGCCAAACCATACATGACAATAGAACAATGACCCACATCTTCTGCAACAATCAGCCCACAGAACCAATCCACATCTCTGCAGCAATCAGCCCACCATGGTCAGGATTTGGTCAATAATTGTCAGCTCCTCTAATTTTTGCCCTTGCTTCCACAGAGAAAATGAAATATGCTTCCCAAACCAATTACGTAGGATGTTATGCTGATATTTAACCCACTTCCAGCTTTCTTGTGTCAATAACCTCTAATCAGGGCATACCTGAAGCCTTTCCCTTTATCCACTAGAAAGCTTTTCAGTACTTCTGCCTTTTGAGTTTCTGCCAAATGCAAGTGATGGTGGCTGATTCTCATGCTATAACACGCTCTGAATAAACAGACTCTGTCTGTTCTCATCTGGGCAATCTTCATTTATTTCCACAAACAGTATCTCAATACAAAGCACAACAATTAATCCATGGGCAAGTCAGACAGATTGGTAATACTTGCAATGACAACGCACTGAAGTTTCACCCTGAAATTGCATCACTTGGAATGATCCAACAAAGGATGAGCCATTATTGTAAAATGCAGTTCATATCTGCTAACATCAGTGGCCAGAGGTACAACTGCAACAACTCTGAAGGGCAGGTAGTCTATGCTGTCTTCATTTAACACTAAAAACACGGCTTTTTTCCTTTCAGTCCCTATTTTTTGGGTTGGCTTTTCAGTTTGGTATTTTCTCCCAAACTTCCTCACCTGAAAAATGAGATTTTTTACATCCTGGGATAGTATCTCTAGGATGAGGGATTTTTTTTTTTTTTTTAAGATTTTATTTATTTATGTATTAGAGAGCGAGAGAGAGAGAAACAGCATGAGAGGGGAGAAGGTCAGAGGGAGAAGCAGGCTCGCCGCTGAGCTGGGACCCTGATGTGGGACTCGATCCCAGGACTCCAGGATCATGACCCGAGCCGAAGGCAGTCACTTAACCAACTGAGCCACCCAGGAGCCCCTAGGATGAGGGACTTTTAGTGCTAAATGAGATTTTTACTCTTAGGGAGGTATTACCAGGATGAGGGACCATCAAATCGGGAAAATTGGTTGATTTTATTGTTTGATTGATTTTTGTTGTTTATCATATTATCATCCAACCAGAATTACAAGCTAGAAAAATCCGTCGGCCTTCCATGGTTCCTATTTGTCTCATCCCTCATATCCAACCAGTTTCCCAAGGTGGGTTCTGTCCTCCTGAGGCAGGTTCATCATAAATGTAGTATAAACTTTGGGACCTCTTGCATGCATGGACTCCTTCCAACACTCTGAGATGGGCTCTAGCAATGTGCTCATTATTCATATGTTTTAATTTTTCCAAAAGTAATCATCACCGTCGGTTAAGATGGCTGCCTCTACAGTGATTTTCCCTGATCACACTTCCCTTCGTGTGGAGCAGTGCCAGGGTAACCACAAAGCATGCTTAGAATCCAGCTAAGAGGCAATTCAGTTGGCAGTACTTCAGTTTTGTGTGGAATATATCGATGTGGTTTTTAGTCCCTTCTATGAATGGTTACATAATTGCTCACATTCCTGCTGTAGGAATGGCTTCCAGAAGTACTCCTGCACGCACTGTGCTGACACGCCCAATAGCAGCAGTAAGGGGAAAAGCCATAAATGTATCACTGTGTGAAGATGCCCTCTGGCGTGGGCCCCTACAGCTGTGAGAATGGAGGCCAGTATGGCTTAACATGTACGGGACCAGAAGCTAATATATGGGAAATTGTTCTAATTTTCAAACATAATTTTAAAAGAATATTTGGTTCCCATAAATGCCTAATCAAAATAAAAGTTATTTATGGGTAGAACTATGATTCATAAGGCAGCATGCACAATTATTATAAACCTGCCATATTTTTTCTTCCTTTTTTTGATTAAAAAAAAATGCTTGAAATAAAATTTATCAGAATTCCTGTGCTTTGGGCGCCTGGGTGACTCAGTTGGTTGGGCAACTGCCTTCGGCTCAGGTCATGATCCTGGAGTCCCAGGATCGAATCCTGCATCGGGCTCCTTGCTCAGCGAGGAGTCTGCTTCTCCCTCAGACCCTCCCCCCCATGCTCTCTCATTCTCTCTCTCTCAAATAAATAAATAAAATCTTAAAAAAAAGAATTCCTGTGCTTTGAGGGCACAATCTGCAGCAGAACTGTCAGCAGCAGATATAACTGTGTGTAAAGCCACAATTGTTTTGCATCCAGACTATCAATTTAAAAAGTCAGTCCTCTGTAACAGAAAAATCCTTAATTTCCTCCAAATCTTTCCACAGAAAGTACTATTACAAAATTATTGTCATATGAAGATATTAAAGAATATGCATCCAAAAGCTTATATATCTATTATATCACAGATATATAATATATGT
The DNA here is from genome assembly GCF_011800145.1 of Mirounga leonina. NCBI lineage: Eukaryota > Metazoa > Chordata > Mammalia > Carnivora > Phocidae > Mirounga > Mirounga leonina. Next base: position 45,086,363 of record NW_023270377.1, on the reverse strand, counting down.
ATTATATATCTACATTAGAGCTGTCTCAGGAAAGTAATTCATAGAAATATCTGGTTATTTTTCAGGATTTTATAAAATTTGTAATATTTGTCAGCCTTTCAAAGTTAGTCATCTATTGTGTTTCTTTTCTCCTTATAAATAAATGTTGGCTTTCATATATAATTTTGTATTTGTCAATTTTCTTAGAGAGACCTCTCAATTCAAGCCTCAAGCCTCACAAAGCTGGGTCTAGACATCTCTAGAATCTGTCTCCTCCCCTTCACCCTCTTTGCTCTGGTTCAGGAATTCATTCTCTACATACAAGCCAGACACCAAACAAAATGTCTAACTAGCAGGTCTCCTTACTTCAATCTATCGTACCTGCTCCGACCAGGGTTAAGGTTCTAAAATACAAATTTATTTATCACCATGGAATCCAAAACAATGTCCTTCACACGGTGCCAAGAACATTCTACAGTCACCACTTACCGAACCAAGCTCCCCTCACCCATGCTACTTGAACTATCTCCTCACAGGAGACTACTCTCATTCTCTCACCTTCATGTTTGAGCATGATGCTCCCCCTCTCTGTGAGGGAAGATCTGATTAGTCCTTCAGGGTCAACCTCAAATATTACCTGCTCAGTGAAGATTTGCTCAACTTATCCACTACTCATGTGCTCTCAAAACATCTTGTTTATTTTCTACCCCTTATCTTTCACTTCATATGGCATTTTCTTACTGCTACGTATGTATCTCTTATTAATTAGTTTTTTGAAAGCAGGGTCAGGTGCCTGGGTGGCTCAGTAGGTTAAGCGTCTGCCTTCGGCGCAGGTCATGATCCCAGGGTCCTGGGATGGAGCCCCACATTGGGCTCCCTGCTCCGCTGGGAGCCTGCTTCTCCCTCTCCAACTCCCCCTGCTTGTGTTCCCTCTCTCGCTGTCTCTCTCTGTCAAATAAATAAATAAAATCTTAAAAAAAAAAAAAAAAAGCTTTAGAAAGCAGGGTCTTTAACATGTCACCATATCATGAGGGGAACATGATGCTTGCTTGACTTAGCACTCATTCATTTATTTGTTCATTCATTAATCATATATATCTCTTATCTTACCTGCTATATGTATCACACATTGTTCTAGTACTAGAGATAAAACTTGTAGTAAATTCACAGTAGAATGAATAAATGAGTAATTATCTTCTGATTTTGTCATAAAGATATTGCATCTTTACTTCAAGTCCCTTCATGTCATTGTCATAGAACTGACAGAGAATATTTCCTCTTGTATTCAAAGGAGTGGCTGTGATATAAAAATAGAACTGAACTGGGATCAAAACACCTGGATTTGAGGTTCTGGGCTCTACTTAAGGTCTGGGAATCTTGAACAAGTCCTGTGAATATCTCTGGTAACAATTTTCTTCTTTTTAAAATGAAAAAAATATTTTATACCTTACTGACACACAAAGAATTAAGTGTTATAATAGATGTGGAAGTGCTTTGTTAACAATTGTTTTACGCAAATGTTAAGGTCCTATTGCTTACAGATGAAAGGTGTTACTGCTCTTCTGCATCTGGTAATACCTTTCATTTACACTTTCAACAGCAAATCACTGCATTTATTTTTACTGCCCACCTAGAATGAAAACCACCGAATATCACCTGCTCAGTCAAACTGCAGTAACACTCTATTCTCAGAGATAATGAAATTGAACTGAATCTAAATGGGAATATGTTTTGCTAAATCATAGTCACAGTCCTAAATGTGAATGTCAAAATGGAACTATAACTCTGAGTAGAGTTAAGTTCAGTATTTATCAGACAAAAGGTAGTATTTTACCTAACAATTTTAGTAAGTGTAAAATATGTTAAATATTTTTTCTCTTTTTCTCTTTAGAACCGTTGGAGTCCACTTTAGAAGAACAGGACCTGGGAAAATACATACTCACACTGCTTGATACTTCTGTTCACCCTAGGTAAGATTAAATGTGTTCCTCTTATCATCTTTTAACACAGCTGTATTCTTTGTAGTTAACAACCTGCAATCTGATTTAAGAGAAGAGAGGATTTCTCTAAGTCAGTCAGAGAAAGACAAATACTATATGACTTTACTCATATGTGGAATTTAAAAAACAAAACAAACGAATGATCATGGGAGAAAAAAAAAGAGAAAGGCAAACCAAGAAACAGGCTTTTACCTAAGGAGAACAAACTGATGGTTACCAGACAGGAGGTAGGTGGGGAGATGGGTTGAGTGGGTGATGGGAGTTAAGGAGTGCCGTTGTGGTAATGAGCACTGGGTATTGTATGTAAGTGTTGAATCACTAAATTCTACACCTGAAATTAATATTACACTGTGTTAACTAACTGGAGTTTAAATAAAAACTATAAAAAAGGGGGAAGAGAGGATTATCTTTTGAAATTTGAAATAATTTATGAGCTGCTTAAAAGAATGTAAAGCCATACCACAAAAAGTTATTGTGTAGGGGTGCCTGGGTGGCTCAATGGGTTAAGTGTCTGACTTTTGGTTTCTCCTTGGGCCATGATCTTGGGGTCATGAGATTGAACCCCGTGCCAGGCTCTGTGCTCAGAGCAGAGTCTACTTGAGGTTCTCTCCCCGTCTCCCTCTGCCTTTCCCCCCACTCGTGCGTGCACACACACTCTCTCTAAATAAATAAATAAATCTTTTAAAAAAATTTATTGCATAACATTTTTAAGCTTAGAAAAGTAAATAAATAGAACCTTATATAGTAGAATAATACGTATCTCTTTTTTTCATCTATCAGTACTTTTTCCCTAGTCTGCTAAGAAATCCCCTACTCTGGGGTGCCTGGGTGGCTCAGTCCATTAAGCATCTGACACTTGATTTCAGTTCAGGTCATGATCTCAGGGTTGTGAGATCGAGCCCTGCATTGGGCTCCATGCTGGGCATGGAGCCTTCTTAAGATTCTCTCCCTTTCCTTCTGCCCTTCCCCCCAAAAATAAATAAAAAAATCTTTAAAAAAAAGGAAAAGAAATCCCCTATTCTTTTTTTAGGAAAATGGTTGAACATTTGCTCACACACATTTCACAGTGGAATTAATCTCACTTACTCATGTTTTCTGAGGTGAGCATGTGAACTAGACAATGTCAACAGTCTTTCTCTAGGATATTTCAAATAAAAAAATAAGAGTTGTGTCGTTTCCACTGGTGAAGCTGAAAAGATGTGAACCTTGGAGCTACTAGTGGCCATAATTGCAACTTAATTAAGAAAACCACCCGGAAAGGTTTAAGGCAACAAATACACAGAGACAAAGAGACAAAATACTACAAAAGCTGAGAGATACAAGAAATCAAACTCTTGTAGCTGGACAGAAAATTTCAGAATGAACTACAATCAGATACTAAAACCACAAGAAGAGAGGATATGTCTGAATAATAAGTCAACAGACATAAGAGACTAAAGGTAAAGAGATTAGTTTAAATAGTTGTTGGACCAGAAGATAGGCCCATGGAGATAAAGCCATGAAGATGCATCAGTTTAGTATTTTCTTGTAATGCAAACTGAATGAATATTCAAGGGCACTGCGTTTATTTAACTCAGCTGTTCTTATGATCAATTTACGCTGCATCAACCACTCGTCGATATCCTCTCTATCTCCCGTGGTATTCTGTGCTTTGGTTCTATTCAAAAACAAGCAATTCATAGAATTCATAGTCTCTTCTCTCTTACAATGGATACAGTGATTAAAGAAGCAATAGTAATTTTCAGACCAAGAGGATGGCAGGAACATGCTAAATATGGTAGAGCAGGAAGATAGGAGATTGAGCCCACCCCTAGATGATCCCCTTGAGCTCTCCTTGAGCAGTGTGCCACCCCCCCAGCTGATTTATCTGTAGAGATTTTATGTAAAATGAATAATATCCTAAGCATTTAAGCCCCTACAAGTCTGGAGTCTGGTCTGCTGTTGCTTATAGCTAAATGCACTCCCATTATAACAACAAGGGTTTAGTTCCCCCTGGAGCCATATAGGTCTCCCTCCAGCATCAGCAGATGTCTCTACAAAACTCCAAGAGAAGCCCTCTCTCTTCCAAGACCCACTGTCTTTCTCCTAACATTTTAGGTGGCAGGTGGAAGTAAAACAATTATGTTTGACTATAGTCAGTCTTACCTCCTTTGGAGTAGCAGTGTTCATAATATGCCATCAGTTAGTGAAATACTAAGAAACTAATACATGATTTCAATGGACTAATTTGATTGCTATTACATACTGAAGAGATTGTAAGTCATTTCATCACACTATGGAGGAATTTAATTTTCCACATCTTTAATCTTAATACCTTGGTTTATTTAAAATCAGATAACTCAACTATTTTAAAATTAATTTTATTATATAAGTCAATGTAGTATGAAAGCAATTCTTAAAAGTTGATTTGGGTCTTCTGTTATAATTGATCTAATATCAAATATGATTAGAGTCTAAAATTAGAATGACATTTTCAAAAATAAATTATAATTCCTTTTTAAAGGGAAATAGTTGCTAAGTCACTTAGAAATTAAGTAAATATTGTCTCATTTTTAATTTTAAAAAACAAAACATTTCATCAAGAATTATTATTATCATATTTCCTCTCTTTGGTCTTTTAAAAAATGCTCATGTCACCTCAGAGTCATTCTGTTAGAGTGATTTTTTTTTTTTTAAAGATTTTACTTATTTATTTGAGACAGAGAGAATGAGAGAGAGAGAGCACATGAGAGGGAGGAGGGTCAGAGAGAGAAGCAGACTCCCCACCGAGCAGGGAGCCCGATGCGGGACTCGATCCAGGGACTCCAGGATCATGACCTGAGCCGAAGGCAGTCGCTCAACCAACTGAGCCACCCAGGCGCCCTGTTAGAGTGATTTTAACATTAATTAAGTGCTATGGCTTTCTTTAACTTTCTTTTCTTTTTCCTTATTCATTTATACTAGTGAGCATTGCATTATATGGGTACTATACTGATATTTAATTTTAGCAGCTCTGTATTTCCCTTTCATATTGCAACAGACTAAATATTGTGTCTATACCCCCCCCCCCCCAAAAAATTCATGTATTGAAATCCTGACTTCCTGTGTGATGATAGGAGGTGGCACTTTGGGAGATTAGGTCATGAGGGTGGAACCCTTATGAGTGGGAATAGTGCCCTTACAAAAGAGACCCCAGAGAGCATTTTAACACTTTTTCCACCCATGTGAGTGTACAGTAAGAAGTCTACAGTCTGCAACTCAGCAGAGGGAGCTCACCAGAACTAACCATGTTGGCACCCCCTTCTCAATGGACTTTCAGGACCCAGAAACTGTGAGAAATAAATTTCTGTTGTTTATAAGCTACTCAGTCTATGGTACTTTGTTACAACAGTCTGAACTAAGACACCTATAAAATTGAAATGACTGATAATGAGCTCCTTGCTTATAACCATTCTCAAAATAAGAGCACATGACTATCCCACAGTAAGAAAATCATGTGACTTTCCCCCACCTTTCTCTCATGGCTTGAATTTATATAAGTCACCTTCCTCCGTGACTGATCTTGACAGCTAAAATACTGTTCCACACAACCAAATCACAGTACGTTTTCCCTCATTTCTCCTATTCCTTATCCTTTTCCTTTTCCCACATCTAACAGTTATATCTCACTGGTCATGTGAATTTGGAGATTTCTTGTATGAAGATATATTTTTTTGCTCTTTGTCTCATTTCCCAAATAGTCTATCAATTTCCTGCCTAACTTCCAAAAACCAACTCAATTATCACAAGGTAGCCTTAATGTACATATATGAAAAGAGAAATATTCATTGTTTCAGTAAGCTTTTAAAACATTTCATAATATATTATTTATCCATGTGTAATGGGATCATGTGTTTGAATGTCTGTTCCCCAACTAGACTATGATATTTATCTCTAGCTCAGAAATGTCTCTGGCAAACAGAAAGTTTTCATGTATTTTGACTGAGTTTGATTGTAATAGACTTGAGATCTGGGACAAAGTCTTCTACCTCCTTTATAACTCTTGAGGAAAGTTAATAGCACTCAGAATATATTTAGCAAATGCTGAAAAACAAAAAATGAGGCTAGACTGAATATCTGGCCTTAAAATTGACTAACCATTGGTCTTTCCATCCTAGAGAAAGAGTTAGTACATTCTCCTTTATTCTTCCTACTAATTACAACTAAAAATCCTGGACAAAATAAATAAATATCAGAGAAATTGAAAAGCAAAGAAAAGAAGGCAAACTAGGAATTTTATGACTTGAGGAATATCCTGAAGTGAATTCTCTGTTTTTTGTTTGTTTTGCCTCCTGTATATCCTAGGCTGGTTAATAGAGAAACCCATTAACTAGAAATGTCAATGCAAAAAGTTTTTTTTTTAAGCTCCAAGAAAGCATAGTGTCTTTACACAAAGACTGGGAAAAGGGTGACCCTGTAAGACATAATTCTTTTGACTCCCCTCCAGATCTGGAATAATAAGATAAAAGCTGTGCTGTGCCTCACTGTTTCTCCACAGGGTGCCATAAAGACTGTGGATAGAATGAATGGGGGAAATCGGAGGGGGAGACGAACCATGAGAGACTGTGGACTCTGAGAAACAAACTGAGGGTTCTAGAGGGGAGGGGGGTGGGGGGATGGGTTAGCCTGGTGATGGGTATTAAAGAGAGCATGTACTGCATGGAGCACTGGGTATTATACACAGACAATGAATCATGGAACACTACATCAAAAACTAATGATATAATGTATGGTGATTAACATAACATAATAAATAAAAAAAAATAATTAAAAAAAAAATGCTGTCTTCCATCCCTGCCCTACACTAAGTAGGCAGCATCCCTACCTCTTCCTGCCATGCATTGTGGAGACTATGTGTCAGAGCCCTAACAACCATCCTCAGACTGCACTAACACAAGCAAAGGTGCATTCCCCCCCAACACACACACTGAGCATTGTGGCTACAGAAACTAGAATTAAACTATGTGGATAATCCCAATCTTAAGTGAACATTGGCAAAGAAATAGCACCCTTTCATCTTTCTGCCATGTATTGTGGAGATTGTGAAATGGGACTCCTGTTGACTATCCCAAGCTTGCTCTCAATGAATGACCACAAGGATGAAACATCTGACTTACGCCCAACTAGAAAGTGGAAGTCGTGCATAGAGAGAGGAAGGGAGCTACAGAAAGGGAATCTGTGTATGAAATTCTGGGCAGATTTCAGGGTGACCTATGCATGAAACCAATTAGAATCACAAAGCAAAATGTTTGAAAACCAATGTATGGTGCAGAATATTACCAAGGTTTCAAATTGGTCACTCATTGAAAAGCACATAAACAGAGTAGACCAGAATAGCACTGCAAGGTTTTGAAATCTCAATTAGTATTTAAACTACAGCCCACAAAAGTGGGCCACGACATGCATCCCGAACTTGAGCATGTAGATTACATACTGAAAAAGAAGATATAAATAGAAATAGTCTTATAATATGACTTAAAATTTCCAGAATGTATTCCAAAATTATTCACCATGTTGACAATCAGAAACATCAATTTGAATTGAGAAAAGAAAATCAACAGACAGCAAATACAAGATATATCAAAGTTGTAATTATCTGACAATGATTTTAAATAGGTATACCATAAAATACAAAACTATGACAAGAAGTTAGGAATGCTCTGGAATCAAATAAAAACAGAAATTTTGGCAAAGAAATAAAAGATATAAAGAAAAAAACAAATAAAATTTTAGATTGAAAAATATTCTTTAGAGGGCCAGAACAGTTTTCTATCCTGATTTTAGTGGAATTTATACAAATCTATACATGTGATAAAATTTTTATAGAATTATACAACAACAGCAAAATGTAAAAAGAAAAAAAGAGGTACATGTAAGAGCTGGTGAAATCTTAATAAAGTCTGTAGTTTAGTTTATAATTCTGTACCAGTTTCAATTTCCCGATTTTGATAATAGCACTATGGTTTTCTAGGATGCTATCATTAGGGGAACCTCGCTGAAAGGTACACAGGAACTCTGTACTATTCTTGCAACTTTATTTGAATCTAAAATTATTTCAACATAAAAGTTAAAACATTGACTCAATGTAGAATTTGGAATGGTATTTGGTGTGAATTCTTAACTCTAAAGTCTTTTTCCTGCTCCTACCCTACGTCATCTGTTGCCTAACAACCTCCTTTCTCATTGAGAGGCATTACAAATGGGAAAGTGCCACTGAATTACTTCCCACTGACTGTAAAACAATCATATTATTGCTTGGCAACAAACCCAGGGTTGAACAAGCAGTTACTGAAAACAAAACAAAACAAAACAAAAAACTCATGTGGAGTTTTTATTTGAAATTTCCCCTGAAACAGAAGGATGTTCATCAACGCAGGATGGGAGGTTCATTGTTTGAAGAATATAAGCATGGGTATAATTTTGCCGAACTAATATAGGAGATTTCTTGTCAAGCTTCTAAGAAAAGTGTTAAAACAATGATACTCTGAAACATTTGATTTATATGTAATCAATATCATGGAAAGTGGTCAAATTTAAACAAGCACTATAAAAATCATTCCCTAAGCAAGCTACTGTTCCATTTCAACCAAGGAACTGATTCTATTTGGTGGCAGTATATTCTCATCATGATTAGTAAAACTCTGAATTTTAGCTATATAAATAAAGCGAATGAAAGACATAAAATGACAAATTTACTAATGTAAACATAAACATAAAGCAGATGGCCTCATATTCCTGCAAAGTCTAGATAAAACTAAACATGTTCTCATCAAATTAACTTCTTTATTAACATCTCTTTACTCAAAAATTTCCAAAATTCAAGTTGTGACTCAGTTTTGTAAAATAAGCAGCACCTGGGAAGTAGTGATGAAAATAAATTTATTTTAAGGATTTAGAATTCACATGTAAAAAATTAATAATGGTAAACTTTACCTGAGCCCTATTTTCCCAGAAAACAGTTACGTATAAGAAAACCCCCTACATGTTTGTTTTTGAAAATCTTCCCTTCCCAGCATTTTGTGTTCCAGGAAACAATTTACCATAAAGAACCACATTTCGGGCGCCTGGGTGGCTCAGTTGGTTAAGCGACTGCCTTCGGCTCAGGTCATGATCCTGGAGTCCCGGGATCGAGTCCCGCATCTGACTCCCTGCTCAGCGGGGGGTCTGCTTCTCCCTCTGACCCTCTTCCCTCTTGTGCTGTCTCTCATTCTCTCTCTCAAATAAATAAATAAAATCTTTAAAAAAAAAAAAAAGAACCACATTTTTCCGTAAGACTTAGGTAAGACTCACTGTCTACTCTTTTATTGACTCCCATAAGACTTGGAGACAAGTTCCTGAAATATAAATAATAAATACTAAACATGGACCCTCTGGATTCTTATTCTTTGTCTAAAGAATGACTAGCTGTTGCACAGCAAAGGAAACAGTCAACAAAACCAAAAGACAACCAACAGAATGGGAGAAGATATTTGCAAATGACATATCAGATAAAGGGATAGTAGCCAAAATCTATAAAGAACTTATCAAGCTCAACACCCAAGGAACAAATAACCCAATCAAGAAATGGGCAGAAGACATGAACAGACATTTCTGCAAAGAAGACATCCACATGGCCAATAGACACATGAAAAGGTGTTTAAAATCACTCGGCATCAGGGAAATACAAATCAAAACCACAATGAGATACCACCTCACACCAGTCAGAATGGCTACAATGAACAAGTCAGGAAACGACAGATGTTGGCGAGGATGTGGAGGAAAGGGAACCCTCCTACACTGTTGGTGGGAATGCAAGCTGGGGCAGCCACTCTGGAAAACAGTATGGAGGTTCCTCAAAAAGTTGAAAATAGAGCTACCCTACGACCCAGCAATTGCACTACTGGGTATTTACCCCAAAGATACAAATGTAGTGATCCAAAGGGGTATGTGCACCCTGATGTTTATAGCAGCAATGTCCAGAATAGCCAAACTATGGAAGGAGCCCAAATGTCCATCAACAGATGAATGGATAAAGAAGATGTGGTATATATATGCAGTGGAATATTATGCAGCCATAAAAAAAAAATGAAATCTTGCCACTGGATGGAACGAGAGGGTATTATGCTAAGTGAAATAAATCAGTCAGAGAAAGATAGTTACCATGTGATCTCACTGATATGTGGAATTTGAGAAAAAAGCAGAGGATCTTAGTGGAAGAGAGGAAAAAATGAAACAAGATGAAACCAGAGAGGGAGACAAACCATAAGATACTCTTAAGCTCAGGAAACAAACTGAAGTTGGCCAGAGTGGAGGGGGGTGGGAGGGATGGGGTGGCTGGGTGATGGACACTGGGAAGGGTATGTGTTGTGGTGAGTGCTGTGTATTGTGTAAGACCCCTGAAACAATATATTATAGGATAATAAAGGGAAAAAAAAAAAAGAATGACTAGCTGCGATGAGAACTGTTTGTCTCTCTGAAAAGAGCTAGACACAGAGATAAGCATTTCCTATTCAGCTAACTGACGGTGACTTCCCCTGATTATAAAACAATCGCAACTCTAAATCCCCCTATCACAACACTCTACTCTTCAAATCTGGAATACTTTCCCTATTACAATAGACTGAAAAGTGTCTCTTTGATTTTGTCTTTGACAACATAAAATGCAATACGATACTTTGATTTTTGTTTTATAATGTACTGTTTTGTATAGTAAATGATTCTTGTGATCGTAAATTTTAATGCGTCAACTTAGTTGGGCCACCAGGATGTCTAAATTAAATATTATTTCTGGTTGTGTCTGTGAAGGTGTTTCCAGATGATATTTGTATTTGAATCAGTGGTCTCAGCAAGTAAATTATCCTTCCCAATGTGAGTGGGCAATATCCAGTCTATCAAGGGCCTGAATAAAACAAAAAGCAAAGGAAGGGGGTATTCGTTCCCTTACTGCTTGTCCACGTGAGCTGGGGTATCAGTATTCTTCTGGCTCTCAAGCCTTTGGACTCAGACTGGAATTATACCACCAGCTTTCCTAGGTTTCCAGCTTGCAGACAGCATACTGTGGGTCTTCTCCGCCTCTATAATTATTATGGGAGCCAATTCCTCATAATAAATATACAGGGTTTTTTTTTCCCCTTTGGAGAAAGAACCCTAATGCAATTCCAATGCAAGATTTAAATTTTAATAAATTCTAAACTAGTAGCACGGATTCTTATTAATGTGCTTTAGAAAGATTGCAAGATAGAACCTAAGCTGCATAAGATGACTTGCTACTTCAAAAGCAATAATGAAATCAGCTTTAAAACCAGTTTAGATCTTAAAAAGCCATTCTCAGGCACTCAGAATATGTCCTCAGAAGATAGTATCAGAGGTCAGGCAAACAAGAAGAAGATTTTCCTGTCAATTTAAGCCTATACCATTAATAAATAAAAGAGAGCTTTCTTATTTAGAATTTGTAATTCTACAATAATTATTCCAAATATATTTGGGGTTAAAGTAAGTCATCTTTTTAAGAAAGCAGAATTGAGAAAAGACAAAGAAGCTCTTTTAGTCTCCCTCCTCTATGTGCAGTGAAGATATGAAAGATTCGGATACTGAAATCTCTCTTTTCTTTTTAATTTTCCAAATACAAAAACAAATAAATAAACACAATGGAGTGGGCCTTGGAGGTTACTGAAAAGAATCAAGTGTTGTGTTATGCCTAATACAAAGAGAGAGAGAGAGAGAAACTTCATTCATTTTTAAGGGAAAATGTGCAAGTGGCAAAAGATACTTGGTGGAAAGTGTGAGCATAAAAAAAGGAGTCTATTGAAAATGGGAAAAGAGAAGTGTTGATTGAAAATAGTAGATTTTCCATCATCCATTCATCAAGGATTGTTGAGGTTAACGTAGAGCATGAAATCAGCCATAATACCTGGCTTGCTAAAATGTAACACAAAGGCCGCTGGGGGCAGGGAAGGTTTCCGAGAAGGACATAGGCCTTTGGAATGCTGAGGCCTGCCTTACCATGACTCCTCTGCCATAGGAATGCCACAGGGAGTTGCCTTTCCCAAAGCTTTCTTAGCCTAAACAAGCCGCCCTGTGATCTAAGAGATGTATGCATTGTCCCCTAGGCTATGTTTGAGAAACAGTGATAAAAATTTATGATTATCCTGAAGGCCCAATAAAAGCAGGAGCAAAGAAGAGCAAAGGGTCTTCATCTCTGAGCATTGACCTCCTTGCCTTCTCCTGTCTTTCACAGCAAAGTTTAGAGTAATCTTTCATCTGTCGGTACAGGGATTGCTGGCCATTCCTGGCAAAGGATGAAAAGATAATATTTTCATCGAAAACTAATGCTGACTTTGTGGACTCTTACTCTTCATCACTCTCTAATGGTGGCTAGAGCCTATAGGTTACATGCTTCAATATCTATTAAATCTACCTCCTTCTCTCCTTTTCCATTGTAACTCCCACAGTCCAACCCACCATTATTTCTTACTTAAATCATTGCCACACATATCAGATCCACTCTAGCTCCTACTCTCAACCAAATCTCTCTTTTTTCCACTAGGGTTAGAATTTCTTTTTTTTATTTTAAGTGTGATTCTCTTTTTTTACATACTAAATGAATACCTTAAATGTCCCACATTGTTCTTAGATTTAAAGTCTAACTTTATTAACATGTCCTATCTGATGTTAAAATTCTTCCTACTTCTCCTAAGGTCATTTCTAGATATTTCCATCACTGGATACAAATTAGTCACTCTGTGCTTTTGTTTCTATAACTGCCATTCCACTGTTCCTCCTCAAGGTCATGGCACATATTATTCCCTCTGCCCTAAAAGTGTTCTTTTCTCACTTCCTTTTTTTCCACCCTAGATTATTCTTAATTATCTTCACTTCTCCACAGAAGCTTTCCCTGGTCATTCTTCATCTCAAAAATTAGATTCAGTTTATACTCACATAGCAATCTTTACACTCATGGCACTCATCAAATTATAAATAAATACCCATATTTTTGTTAAAGTATGATATCAAGGCAAACTCGGCAGAAGTCTTGTTTGCATGACAGTTTCTTTAGAATTCAGCTGTTAAATAGTGAAGACCTTTCATTAAATTCATAGGAGATTGTCAAAAGACAACTACTTCATGGAGAGATACTAAGAATGAAGGAAGTGTCTGAATGACCAGTCAAAAGTGCTTTGACTCAGCCCAGGGGAAATTGTTCCACATTATTAAGTGGATAAAAGAGGGTTATAGAAAATCTAAAAGGACAAGTTACCCTTTGCAGAGCAAAATGAAATAGTTGTAAATGTTGGCTGAGTGAGACACATTCTTTGGCAACATTAGAGACAAGATCAGCATTTCAGAAAAAAATTTGCAATTCAGAAAAGCAATAAATTATACAGCAAAACTAGCAACAGAAGTCAGAAAGATTTTACAACTATTTCTGGGAGCCATTGTTGATCATTCTGGAGTGTTTTAGGAAATTTGGAAATGGTTATGTGAGCCATTAAATTCTTCTTAAAAATTTAATTAGCTTTGTGTTGGAATTCTATGAAATGTAATACAAAATGTTACTAAATAAAAGAATTATTCAGATAATTAAAGAAAATTGATTTTTGTTTCCAGTGCAGCATGTATATCTAGGGTTTTATCAATGTAGAAAAGTGGATAGCCCTTGGATAAAATATGAATTTTGTTGGAAAACTTAGCTGGAGGGGATGGAAGTAAAGGGAACTCCTAGGATGGGAGGGGAACAACCCTGATCTAAGCTTGAATTAATAAGTATGGGAAAAAGGTAGGTTTTTCCTAAGGAACATTCCAAATATGATTGCCTAAAGGAAGAGGAAAGAGGTAAACCAGAGAATCTACTGTATGGAGCCAGGGAATCTGAAAAGGGGAATAAGATTGGTATCTCAAATTGTTAATATTCCCTGGCAAAGAAAAGGGGGGGGAATCAAGTCTCTTGAAGAAAGCATCTTCAATTCAGGCCCCAGGTTTACACACATTAAGATTAATCAAATATGAGCTTTTATCAAAAATAGTCAAATTTATAAGAAAATAATCTTTTTGAAGGAGAAAAAGATTGCCAGTAGTTTTATATACATAAAATATTTAAAGAAATAAAAGATACAATCATACATTTGTGAAATAGAAACAAGAAATGCAATGGCAAAAATGAAAAAAAAAAAAAGATAATCCAAATGAACAGATAAATTTGAAAACAGACCAAATAGAAGTTTTAGAAATAAAAATAAATTTATACATAATTCTTGCTGAAATAAAAAACTCAATGAGAACAAACAGACTGGCCTAAAGTGAGCTGGAATGTATATCTAAAATGGTAAACTAGAAACTACATCTAAAACATTACCCAAGAGGCAGCACAGAAAGGTAAAGATTTATAAAAATATAAAAGGGAATTCAGAAGATAAGGAAGAAAGAATGAAATTATCCAATGTATACCCACTTGAAGGCCCAGACGTAAAAACTAGAGCAAATGCTACAGATCTAATCTTTGAATATATAATAGCTGAGAATTGTTCAAACATGGTAAAGAACATAAGTCCACATATACGGAGGCATTATGTGAACAAAACAGGATAGATAACAAGAAATCCATACATAGACATGCTGTAGTGAAATTGTAGAACGAAAGAGAAAATGAGATGATAGTAAAAAAGAAGATAGAGGAAAATGTCTGATTAACTAGAAAAGAATGACAACATATGGAATTCTCAATAACAAAAAATGAGAGCCAGAAGAAAGTATCTTTGAAGGACTGAGAAGAAATAATTGACAACCTAAAATTGAATACTAACTAAAAATGTCTTTCAAGAACATGAGTAAAATAAATTCATTTTCAAAAAAATTTAAAAGTGGGGCGCCTGGGTGGCTCAGTCGTTAAACATCTGCATTCGGTTCAGGTCATGATCCCGGAGTCCTGGGACCAAGCCCTGCATGGGGCTCCCTGCTCTGCGGGAAGCCTGCTTCTCCCTCTCCCACTCCCCCTGCTTGTATTCCCTCTCTTGCTGTGTCTCTGTCAAAAAAAAAAAAAAAAAGTCTTAAAAAAAATTTGAAAGAATTTACTACCAACAGATGAATGTTAAATTTACTTCTAAAGGGTATACTTCAGAAAGATACAAAAGTATCCATCTTGGGATGAGAAATCCATGCTTATTCGCTGATAAGTAGCTAATTAAGCTATAATAGTGGTCCTAGGGAAAGATCTTAGGCAACTTGGTAGGCAACACTTGGAACTTAGAGTACATTGGCTTCTCCTTTCAGTTTTATTTAAGGTATTCCAACTCTGCATTTAAGACTAGCTAATGAAGACCATCTATGTAAAACCCACAGCAAACATCATCCTCAATGGTTAAAAACTGAGAGCTTTCCCTCTGAGGTCAGAAACAACACAAGGATGTCCACTCTTGCCACCTTTATTCTACATAGTATTGGAAGTCCTGGCCACAACAATCAGACAAGAAAAAGAAGTAAGAGGCATCCATATTGGTAAAGAAGAAGTTAAAATGTCACTTTTTGCAGAGGAGATGATACTATACATATAAAATGCTAAAGATTCCACCAAAAAACTACTAGCAGTAATAAACAAATTCAGTAAAGTGTCAGGATACAAAATGAATACCCAGAAGTTGGTAGCATTCCTATACACTAACAATGAAATCACAGAAAGAGAAATTAAAAAAAACAAAACACCATTTACAATTGTACCAAAAAGAATAAAATACCGAGGAATAAACTTAACCAAAGAGGTGAAAGACCTGTACTCTAGAAACTATGAAACACTGATGAAAGAAATTGAAGATGACACAAACGAATGGAAAGATACTCCATGCTTATGAATTAGAAGAATTAATATTTTCAAAATGTCTATATTACCCAAAGCAATCTAAAGATTCAATGCAATCCTTATCAAAATACCATTAACATTTTTTGCAAAACTAGAATAAATAATACTAAAACTTGTATGGAACCACAGAAAAATGCCAAACAGCCAAAGCAATCCAGAGAAAGAAGAACAAAGCTGGAGGTATCACAATCCCAGATATCAAGATAAACTACAAAGCTTGGTAATCAGAACAGTATGGCACTGACACAAAAAGAGACACATAGATCAATAGAACAGGATAGAAACCCCAGAAATAAATCCACGTATTTATGGTCAGTTAACCTAGACAAAAGCGGCAAAAATATCGAAATGGGAAAAGATAGTCTTTTCAATAAATGGTGCTGGGAAAACTGGACAGATACATATAAAAGAATGAAGCTAGACTACTTCCTAACACCATACACAGAAATAAACCCAAAATGGATTAAAGACCCAAACATGAGACCTGAAACCATAAGAATCCTAAAAAGAGAACACAGGCAGTAATTTCTCTGATATCACCCAGAGCAACATTTTTCTAGATATGTTTCCTAAGGCAAGGGAAGCAAAAGCAAAAATAGACTATCGAGACTACATCAAAGTAAAAAGCTTTTGCCAAAGAAGAAAACCATTGAGAAAAGGACAACCTACTGAGTGGGAGAACATATTTGCAAATGATATATCTGATAAGGGGTTAATATCCAAAATATATAAAGAACTTGTACAACTCAACACCAAAAAAACAATCCAATTAGAAAATAGGAGACATACAGATTTCCAACAGATACATCAAATGATGCTCAACATCACTAATCATCAGGGAAATGGAAATGGAAACCACAATTAGATGTTACCTCATGCCTATTAGAATGGCTAAAATCAAGAAGATAAGAAAAGAGTAGTGACGAGGAGAAAAAGGAATCCTCATGCACTGTTGGAATATAAATTGGTACAACCATTGTGGAAAACAGTATGGATGTTCCTCAAAAAATTAAAAATAGAAATACCATGTGATCTAAAAATTCCACTACTGGGTATTTACCCAGGGAAGTTGAAAACACTAATTTGAAAAGATATATGCACCTCTATGTTTATTGTAGCATTATTTATAATAGGCAGGACATGGAAAGAACCTAAGTGTCCATCAGTAGACAAACAGATAAAGAAAATGTGGTATATATACACAATGGAATATTACACAGCCATAAAAAAGGATGAGATCCTGCCATTTGAGACAACATGGATGGACCTCCAGGGTATTATGGTAGATGAAAGAAGTTAGACTGAGAAAGACAAATACCGTATGATTCCACTCATAAATGGGATCTAACAAATGAGTAAACAAAGAAAAAGAATCAGAGCTATAAATACAGAGAACTGATGGTTGCTAGAGGGGAGCAGGGTGATGGGTTGGGCAAAATGGATGAAAGGGAGAGGGAAATACAGGTCTCCAGTTATGAAGTAAGTCATGAGAATAAAGAGTAGAGTATAAGGAATACAGTCAGTGATATCGTAATAGCAATGTAATTGGACAGATGGTAGCTACACTTGTGGTGAACACAGCATAATGTATAAACTCGTCAAGTCACTAAGTTGTACATCTGAAACTAATGTAACATTGTGTGTCAACTGTACTGAAATTTTTAAATAAATGAATAAATAGAAAAAATGAAAGACTAGGCTAACAATAGGAAATATCACAGGTGTCCCACTGAGGATGGTAGGGAGTGAATTTGGAAATGTTAAGAAAGACTTTAGGAATTAGGGTTCCTCCAAATTCTTCAGTACCTCCTAAATAACCTACTTCAATAAGCATAATTCCATTTTTTGCCTTTTTTATTTGATTGATTTAAGCATAATCCAATTTCTCCAGAAAAAAAGACATTAAGCTCTTTTTTTCAAAATCTGAGACCACTGAACTCCAAGTATAGAAATTAAACCTGCATTGGGAAATTTCAGTAGATGAGTTACCTCTAGAGATAGTAGGTTGAAAAGAGTGTCAAAATGAAGGAAAATATTGTTATCTCACATGTTTAAAATTTCTTCAGAATATTTTAAATGTGGAATGCCACACTACAGCATAAACAAAATAATTGTATTTCATATAAGTACTATGGAAACCAGAGATCTGGTTGTTGAACCCCCAGTGGTGCCCAATGTTCTGCCAGAAGAGAAGTAAAGGATCATTTTCAGGAATATGGCTGGCAAAATGAAATAATCTTCTGAGTAGAATATAGTGAGATCAATCTCTTCAAATTGAAGAAAAAAAATATATACACACAAATGTATATAATGGTTATTTTCCTCCTGATTAGACATTTTCCTTTAAGAATACTGAAAACATTTCTTTTCTCCTTATTATCTTGCTCCTAAAACTGAGCATGACTTGATTTGATTAGATGAGCTCGACATGCATTTCTATTGGTCAGTTTGGCTTACTGATGATGGATTATTTTAATTCCAAATAAATCCCAAATAAAACCAAGAGATACTGATAGTTGATTTCCTATAAGTAAAGGACCTCGGTGGCTCAGTCAGTGAAGTGTCCAACCCTTGATTTCAGGTCAGGTCATGATCTCAGGGGCGTGAGATGGAGCCTGCTTGCCCATCTCCCTCTGCTCTTCCCACCCACCCCCCACCTGTCTCTCTCTCTCTCCCTCTTTCTCTCTCGCTCAAATATAAACAAACAAACAAGGAAGTAAAGGAAGTGACTGAGGCTGCTCAGATATGATAGACTCATAAACCACTATGAAAGTGAATATCTCATTTTCTCTAAAACATAGTTGAAGCATCTATGGAGACAGTGAGGTAAGGTAATAAAAAAAAATCTTAAAATTATCTTCAGAGCAATCACCACAGGAGTAAAAATTTAATGTTATTCAAGAAATGATTTTTATTCAAGAAAATCAATTACACTGATGTTAGATTGCTTTAAAGTAGTTTGGTGCCCTAAAATATAACAACTAAAGTAAAAATATCCTACTTGCAATATTTTAGATTTATTATTTGATAATGAACATGTGCTTAACTATGTGAAAAGCAGTGCAAGTTTGCAAACTATAAAGGTCAAGTAAAATCATTAAGATTGTGGCAAAATATTTTTGAAGATCACGTCATATGACAAGAAATCATGATTTTATTCAGCAAACATATAATGATTATCTTTTGAAGGGACAGAAAAAATGAAGCATCAAGTCCTTGACTTCAGCAAGCAAGAAAAGACATGCTGATAGCATTAAGAAATAATAATAGATCAAGTGGCATAAAGGAAGTACAGGGAGTCTAGATGAGTTTGAGTGATGTTGTGTTAGGACAGGTCTTTATCATGCTTATCTCTTGAACATAAAAGTGAATAATTTCTGATAGCATATGACAAGAAACTTGAATGAAGTCAAAGAGGAAGAAAAGAAAATGTATGGATCTAGGAAAGCATAGACTATGTTCTGTGATCTTGCAATAGTCTACTTAGGTAGAGGTCCATGTGGTGAGAAGTTGTAAATAATTACGCTAGAAATGCAGGTTAGAACCAGATCATCCACTAAAAAAGAGCAAACAAGAAGTACAACAGAGAAATAAGAAAAAAAATGAATAAATATATAATATGAAGTTAGGTAGTTATAACTACTACAAAGAAAAAATAAAGCAGGGTCAGGGGTTAAAGAGAGAAGATGGATACTATTTTAGGTTGAACAAGAAGAGATATTTGAGCAGAGATCTAAATGGTCTGAGGCAATGAGTTATCCAGATAGAAGCTTAAGAGCTTTTCAGGCATAAAGAAGAGTAGGCAAAGAGGCAGAAACAGACTTGGTGAACTCAAATAAAAACAAGGACTCTAGAGTGGGGGAAGAACAGGGAACAAAGGCCAAGCAGTCAAACATGAATTCAGAGAAATAGGCAGGGACAAGATCCTGTATGCCATGGGAGTGACTTTGGGTGAAGCGTGAAGGAAAACCACCTGAAGGTTTACAGCAGAAATGACTTGATATGATTAGTGATTTAAAAGGATTTCCAGGGGCACCTGGGTGGCTCAATCGGTTAAACTTCTAGCGTCAGACTCTTGGTTTCCGCTCAGGTCATGATCTCCTGGGTCCTGAGATCAAGACCCGCAAAGAGCCCCCGGTGGAGTGCAGTGCTCAGTGGGGAGTCAGCTTGGGATTTTTCCCTCTGCTCCTCCCATACTCCCCACCCCTCTCTCTCTCTCAAATGAATGGAGAGGAGTGGGAATGGTGAGAAGTGATTGGTTCCTGGATCCATTTTTAAAGGTGAAGCCCTCAAAATTTGTTGTTGTGTAGGCTACGGATAAGGAGAGAAAGATGATGCAAGGATTCTTTTCAAGGATTTTGACTTGAGCCCGAAGGCAGATAGTAAGGCTATTCAGTGAAATAGGAGAAAATTGTGATAGGAACAAATTTAGTAAGTGGAGAATGGGGGTAGCAATCAATAATCCACTTCTGAATGTGCTAAACTTGAGATGTTTGCTAGACATCCCATATTTGCTAGCTTAAATATTCATATGGATATGTGTCTACAGTTAAAAAAAATATATTAGGGCTAGAAATAAAACTTGATGGTTATCAGCCCATAGATGCAAATAGAAGCCATAGAACTCAAAGTTTCATGTAGGGCATGAAAGTAGAAGAAGAAAAGAAAAAGGTGTGAATCTAAGCTCTAGGGTATTCTGGTATGTAGAGATAAAAAAGAGGAGAAGGATATAGCAAGCCAAACAGGTTAAGTGGAGGCCAGTGAAGAGTGTATATTTCTTTTAGTTTGAGACTAAAGATAAAATAGTAAAAATAAATAAGCAAATCACATAATGAGAGGGACTAGTGTTAATGAATGTCACCAAAATTAAAATAGATATTTTGTATAAAGCGACTTCAGTTTTTAGCTTTACCTTCACAGATAGCAATTTGTTAAATTCTTACAGAGACTGATACTTTTACAAAACTGAAATTGAAGAATGACCCAAGTAATTTTGTGAAAGAATAAAATATATATGAAAATCTGTACTGCTGGGTAATATTGCTGTTTTTATACAAACAGGTAGATAAATTAATAGGAGCAATAATTTTTATAAAAGCACTTTTAAAACCAAATCAAATCCAAAAATCTTAGAGATTCCCATATTATTTAACAAAACATTGCAAACATTCATGAATTTAAGTGCATCCCTAGAAAAGTATTCCAGGTCCAGACTTAACCAGAATAGGTAATAAAACTCAATTTTCTTAGAAGTTAGAGTTGGACTTATCGCGAAATAAAAGAGTAATGGGGTGCCTGGGTGGCTCAGTTGGTTAAGCCTCTGCCTGTGGCTCAGGTCATGATCATGGGGTCCTGGGATTGAGCCCATAGTCAGGCTCCCTGCTCAGCAGGGAGTCTGCTTCTCCCTCTCCCTCGGACCCTAGCCCCTGCTCGTACTCTCGCTCTCTCTCTCTCAGATGAATAAATAAATAAATCTTAAAAAAATAAAAGAAAAGAGTAAAGTAAAAATACATATTAGGTATAACAAGTCAGAGCTTAAGTGAGTAGGAGAACAAAAACAATGAAAGCATTTACATAAAGGAAATGTTTGTTTCCTTTCTTGGAATAAATCAATTGTAGCTTCCTAAACAAATCAAGGAGATAATCAGTAGTGTCTGAAACAAAGCGTTCAGTATACTTAGCTGCTTTTAGTGTCCATTCATGGGAACATAAAGGAACAATTAAGAAAGCTTCTTCTCGCCACTCACTTCCTTTGATCTATAGAAGATTTGCACAAATACATCTACTTATTTATATTTCCCAACTTAGACACTAACAGTTCAGGCAAAAGGGGACAGGGACCTCCTCAGCAGCTGCTAACAACACTCTTTTTCTCTAAACCAGAAGGGGAAGTCTGGGAAATGCACCAGAGCTCCCTACCCTTCTACTGCAATTTATAATACATGCCCATATGTCTTTACGAGAAATCATGGTTACCTAACAACGGGCAAGGCATCAGCATAATTTTCCAGAGCCTTACTACTTGGGCTACTCCTTGTGAAATATGCAGCTTAAGAGAGGTAGGATACCAAATGGCAGAGACTTGTAGGTTCTCAGAATTTTAAGCAACTGAAATAACATAGAATATGGCTTACATTCTAGTAAGTTAAGAACCTATCCATAAAAATCTAGTCAAATACTCTTATCCTAGAAATTTAAAACTCATTGCCTGTACATTTAGATATATTGTATTCTTATAGAATACCAATTTGTTTTCATGTTCTCCATAGGCATTGCTTCAGGTAATATGGGCACTCAAGGTGAATTTAAGATACCAGCGTGGTCATAGTATTGTAATTCCCATGGCTGAAATTATGTGAATGAAAATGTTTCCGGTCTCACTGATGCTTTAATTTTATCATTTAGACTGAGTTGAATCCCAACCCTTCTCCTGCCCCATAGCACAAATAGCTCAAGCAACACTGGTGAACTAGCGATACCTACACAAAAAAACATTCCTTTTTCAGTCCCTAATTGTGTAACAGGTGATTTCGGCGGCTGATGGCGAGAGCACTGCAACAAAGGACGCCTGGCTAAGGACCAAGTTTTTGATAGATGGTTGATGGAGTACAGTTACATCTGGTTCATAACAGCTGGAGGGGTTCTTTAACTTGAGCCCTCATGGTGCAGCGGTGATTAAGAGTGCACAGCCTCTGGAGACCAACTGCTTGGTTCAAATCAAGTTCCACGGCTCTTAGGCTATATGAGGAATGCCTAGATGACAGGGGACTTTCGATGGCTGAATGAATTGCTGTAAAGCTGAGAAAGCATTATGTTAATTATTTGAGAACAAACCAAAATGGTACTATCATGTAAGTTGACTAAAGAATTAACTTTAGTGCAGGCCTAACACTTTTAATTTATGTAAAGCCCACTTCATCTTTGCTTAAATCTCAACTCTTGCTAACTCTAAGCTTGCTGTTGTTTAAGTCAGCCTCTCTGTTGGTTCCATCCTTGCCTTCACATGGTAATTATTTCTGCTTATGGCTATTTGCCTAGAGGTGTGCTGGCAACAGGGGGCGCTCCCACATCCTCTGAATTCACTTGTTTAAGGTTGTCACTTTGAACCTCTGCCCTTAATAAGTTTCTGTTTCTGATAAGTTTTGTTTTGTTTTGCTTGTATATCTAGCCATGCTTTCCCACATGAATGAATGAGAAACTTCTAGGTTTAAGCAACAGACCATGGTTCTTCTTTTTACCTTTTACTTGGATCTTATAGGACACTGTGAATTTGTACTAGATTTCATTTCCCTCTAGGGCAAGGCTTATCTATTCTCCCATCCTTTTCTGCTCTTTGCATATACTTCTTAAGGAAGTGTTTGCCTCCACAAACAGTTTTCAGGGCTTACAATTGAATGAGGACAACTTTCATGGTAGGGAACCTTTAAAATGACACCCCAGTGATTTGTTGCCCCCTGCTACTCACGGCTTTATATAATCCTTTCCTGTGGAGTGAGGGCTGAATTTAGTGACTCACTTCTAGTGAATAGAACATGGCAAAAGGGATGGCACTTTTTAAGATTTTATTTATTTGAGAGAGAGAGAGCACGCAAGAGTCAGGGGAGAGGCAGAGGGAGAAGCCGACTCCTGTCTACCGTGACCAACCTTTCTCACACTCTCTTGATCTCTTGTTCTCTCTAGACCCTCACTCGGGGAGAAACAGGCTGCCGTGTTGTGAACGGTGCTGTAAAGAGGCCCAAGTAGCAAGGAACT
This sequence comes from Mirounga leonina, assembly GCF_011800145.1. Classification (NCBI taxonomy): domain Eukaryota; kingdom Metazoa; phylum Chordata; class Mammalia; order Carnivora; family Phocidae; genus Mirounga; species Mirounga leonina. Next base: position 45,062,786 of record NW_023270377.1, on the reverse strand, counting down.
ATTGTCTTCATCCAAGAGCCAGGAGGATTTGAAGCCTGTTCATAATGATGTGAGTAAACTCAGAAAGGTATAGATGACTGCAGTCCCAACTGATGCCTTGACTACATTCTTTTTTTAAAATTTAATGTTATTATATTATGTTAATCACCATACATTATATCATTAGTTTTTGATGTAGTGTTCCCTGATTCATTGTCTGTGTATAATACCCCGTGTTCCATGCAGTACGTGCTCTCTTTAATACCCATCACCAGGCTAACCCATCCCCCAACCCCTCCCCTCTAGAACCCTCAGTTTGTTTCTCAGAGTCCATAGTCTGTCATGGTTCATCTCCCCCTCCAATTTCCACCCCCAAGTCATTTTTCCCTTCCTACTATTTTTTTTTTTTAACATATAATGTATTATTCGTTTCAGAGATACAGGTCTGTGATTCATCAGTCTTACACAATTCACAGCACTCACCATAGCACATACCCTCCCCAATGTCTATCACCCAGCCACCCCATCCCTCCCACCCCCCACCACTCCAGCAACCCTCAGTTTGTTTCCTGAGATTAAGAAGCCTTGACTACATTCTTATGAGAATTTCTGACTCAGCTAAAATAAAACCTACTCCAGTCCACTAATTTAACTAGATAAAATGGGCTTGCTTGTAAGTGAAAAATTGGAGTATAGGTTATGGAAATAAGTGGAAGCTCCTTCTCCAGCCAGTTGCTGATGTGTAGAAACACTGGCCCAGTGCTGCCGGTAATTTTGACTTTCTCAGGAAAAGTCAGATAGACTTAGTTTAATTTTTTCTGTGAAATTTTTAAATGTTGACAACCAGTGATATGTCCTAAAAGACACTATAGTCTCACCACAACATGAGTGGGGACCACATGCCAGCCAGTTTTCAGCCCCTATCTAAATGAACATTACTCTCTGAGCTTATTTAACCATTTTATTCAATTTTGTTTTAGTTTCACTTTTTTTTTTTCTTTTAAATTTTACTTTCCAGGCAAGTTTTTAGCTCTCCTGGGGTAAGCATGGAAAGGGAAAAGCCTAATTGCTTAAGAGGACAACTACACTGAGATAAACTTGATAGTGACATAAATAAAAAGAAACCCAAAGGAGAAGGGAAACTCAAGAAGAGAGTTATAGCATTCATCCATCCCTGTACCAGAAGATTCTACTTTTAAATGTCAGCCTATGAAGTCTTGGGTTTTAAATTGTGAAGAAAAGCTGGATGTTTCAACATGTGGCTATTGAGATGTCACTTTCATTGAGGACATGTTCCTGGGCTCAGAGTTTTATTTTTTTAATTTTCTTACCATTTTTTTAATATTTTCTGGAAAATATGCTGGCCTGTCACACTGTCACACTGGTCAGTTAAGAGTTATGGACAGTATTGTATTTATTTTGTCTTACATCCTTTGAGTATTTTTTAAACCTTGGAACACAATGATTTTTCTGTTTTCTCTTAGCTTTCTCAGCTATTCTTTCCTACCCAAATCTAATCATGTCCTTGTCTGGTCATTTTTTTTTTCCTGCTCAAAAATATTTTTACTTTCAAACAGGGCCAAAAATAAAATAGTCATGAAATTGTCAGTATAATTTAAACTACTGCTGCCTCAAAAGAAAAGACAATTTCAATATTTAAAATATTTTTAATTTTTTTCTAACTCACTACTTTAATTATCATAATATGGGCAGCATATGGGTTATTTATAAAACAAAAAAACTTATTACTACCATTTTCCAAATTATCAATTATATGAGGAAACAGATTATCCTTACCTTATTTTTTTTAAAAGGCGCTAATAGTGAAAATATGCCTATGAAAACAAACCTCTGCCAGCATTTCCTAGTTTGATAGTGAGGAATGAGATTGGACATTATATTTAAAACTTTCTGAGCTTTCAGTCAGTCATAAGTGTTCAACCATATATTAAGAGAAAGAGTCCATAGATATGACTCTTTTCTGTAGAATAAATATAAAGAAAAATTATATTTCTCATGCAAGCATACAGAATTTCAAGAACTAAATATTACCTCATTCTAGTTTATTCATGCCTTAGCAAAATAACTTCAGGACAAATATTTTGTCATCTTATCTGCAATATTTTATCTCTAAATCAGTTGTGACTCTCCAAGTTCTTCTTTTTATTTACTTACTATTTCAATAGCATGGCCTAGGTTATAATACTTTCCTAGGGAATTTATATTTTCAGCAAATGGGTTAGGCAAAAAATAAGAAGAAATACAGTGCCTTTTAATTGCAGTAAAGCCAGCTGAAATAAAATTTCAATTTAATCAACATTTTAATACTTTTTATAGACATGACTATGCAGAATATAAGTATCAGTCCCTGTTATATCAGCAGGTTAGAAATTACATTGTAATAGCATTAAATTCTTTCTAAGAGAAGCTATATTTACATGACACCAAAATAACTGAGGGAAGGAAAATTTGGGGTTGGTCATATGTGTTTGGATTCTTTGTGTGTTATGTGTTAGTGTCCTTTTGTTCCTCCAGAAGTTCTATGTATCATACAGCTATAAATTAGAGCATTGATAGCTCCTGTTCAGTAATGGGATAATATCAATTAAACGCAACTACTTGATGGTCTTGGTCATAGAACAAGAAGTAGGTGTGGTGATTAGTCCTAGGATTTATCCTGGGATAAATTTTGTTTAATATTTTAAAATAATTATAAAGTTAAAAGAGGAGGTACCCAATAAAACAATTAAATACAAGAGTTGTGAAGAAGAGGGATAATTACTGTATTTTAAATTGTGATTTTAATAGATTTCCACTACTGGAAGAAGTGGTCAGATTTTTTAAAATAAAGTAAAGTTAAAATAACTGCGAATGCACTGAAGCTTTGGGGATGTAGTCTCAGATACATCCCATTTAGTGCTTTTGACCTTCCTACGGGCATATGATTATATTGATATTTTAGTGATAGGAAACTGAGCCCTAGGTCAATTAATAAGTGGATGATGCAAAATTCTAAATTAGTTTCTTTCACCCAGGGCTGTGTGTGCTTTACCTCACATGTGAGAAGGGAAACAATACAAAATTAAATGGCAGTATCAGACAGAATATGACAACATACCCGCCCCCAAAAAGTGCTAAATAGTATGAGGAAATCGTTAACTTTATGAGTCAACTTTACTAAGCTCAGGGATGTCCAGATAGCTGGTAAAGCATTAGTTCTGGGTGTGTCTGTGAGGTTATTTCTGGAAGAGATTAGCATTTGAATTAGGAGAACCAGTAAAGATCTTCCTCACCAAAGCAGATGGGCATCATCCAACACTTTAAAGGTCTGAATAAAACAAAGGTAGAGGAAAAGTGAATTTGCTCTTTACTTGAGTGGGGACATCCATGTTCTCCTGCTCTTGACATCAGTGCTCCCGCTTCTCAGGCCTTTGGACATTGACTAAATTACATTAGGAGCTTTCCTGATTCTCCAGCTTGTAGATGGCAGATCATGGGAACTCTCCACCTCCATAATCATATGAGCCAATTCCCCTGACATCTCACTCCCTCTCTCTTTCTCTCTCCCAGTCTCCTGTTGATTCTGTTTCTCTGGAGAACCCTGACTAATATATATATGAGTAATAAATATTCTATATAAATATTGAGTATCTGGTATAAACTGCTAAAAGTTAGGCTAGTTCCCCCTGGAAAATAAGCTCAAAACTTAAATCAATGACCTTTCATGTAAAGAAACAAGAAAAATAGAAAAATTGAGTAAATAAAGCCCAAATAAGTAGATAAGAATAAAATCAATGAAGTAGAAAACAGAAATCAGTAGAGAACATCAATGAAATCGTGGTCTGGTTCTTTTAGAAGATAAAATGATAAACCTCTAACCAAACATCAGGAAAAAAAAGACAGAAGAAATAAATTACCAATGTAAGGTGTGAAAGAGGGGATGCCACTACAGATGTGTAAGATATTAAAATGGTAATAATGAATATTATATACAATGCTATGTCAATAAACTTGAAACTTAGGTGAAATAAACAAATGTCTTGAAAGACACAAACTACCAAAGCTAATTCAAAAAAAGACTTAGATAATCTGAATAGTTTTATATTTCTTTTTTTTTTTTAAAGATTTTATTTATTTTTGACAGAGAGAGTGTGTACAAGTAGGGGGAAGTGGCAGGCAGAGGGAGAGGGAGAAGCAGGCTTCCCACTGAGCAGGGAGCCCCCTGTGGGGCTTGATCCCAGGACCCTGGGATCATAGCCTGAGCCAAAGGCAGATGCTTAACCATCTGAGCCACCCAGGTGCCCCAGTTTTATATTTCTTTTAAAAACTGAATTTGTAACTAGAAACATTTACACAAAGGCAATGTTGGGCCCAGATGGCTTTATGGGGAAATTGAATGAGTTATTTAACAGAGAAATAATACCAAAACCAGAAAATAGAAAAGTAGGAACTACTTTCCAACTTATAATATGAGGCTAGCATTGATTTACTCTAATACCAGCAGAGAAAATAAAATATCCCTCATAAACATAGATGGGAAGATCTTTTAACAATTTAGCAAATCAAATCCAACAATATCTAAAAGCGATAATACATCATGACCAAGTGAGGTTTAACCAAGTAATACAAGTTCAGTTTAATATTAGAAAATCTATCAGTGTAGTTCAACCCATTAATAAACTAAAACAGACAAGCCAAATGGACATCTCAATAAATGCTGAAAAAACATTTAACAAAATCCAACAATCCTGATGAAAAACAATCTTAAGTTAACTGGTAATTGAAGAAAACATTCTTATCTGATTTTTTAAAAATCTGTGAAACTATTAGTTAACATTATACCTAATGGTAAAAGATAAATGCCTTCTGTGGGGGAATGGGTAAAATTGTCAATGGGGATTAAGGAGAGTACTTGTGTTGAGCACTGGGTACTGTATGGAATTGCTGATCCATCATGTTGTACATCTGAAACTAACACAACACTGTATGTTAACTATACTCAATTAAAAAAAAAAAAAGATGAATGTCTTCCCCTAATATCAAGAACAAAGTAAAGATGTCACCTCTCATGTCTTTTATTCAACAATGTATTGAAGGTTCTAATCAGTGTAGTTAGGGCAAGGAAAAGGAATAAAATCATGCTAATGGGAAAGAAAGAAAAAACAGTGTCTTTATTCCCAAATGACATGGTCATCTATGTAGAAAATTCTATGGAATCTACAAAAAGAAAAAGCCACTAGAACTAAATAACATATGGTAGCCAATTTGTAGGATACAAGATCAATATATAAAAATCAGACATATAGGGGCGCTTGGGTGGCTCAGTCAGTTAAGCGTCTGCCTTTGGCTCAGGTCATGATCCCAGGGTCCTGGGATCAAGTCCCACATCGGGCTCTCCCTCTACCTGCCGCTCCACCTGCTTGTGCTCTCTCTCTCTCTCGTGTCGAATAAATAAAATCTTAAAAAAAAAAAAAGGCATATAGCTACACAACAGCAACTAAAATGAGATATAGCAATAAAAAACCTATTTATATAGCATCAAAAATATGAAATAAATCTAGCAAAAAAATGTGAGACTTATACATTTAACACTATATAACATTGCTGATAAAAATAAAAGATGACTTATATAAAGATCTACAGTGTTCGGGAATAAGTAGAATCAATAGAAAGTTAATCTTCCCCAAATTGATCTAGGATTTCAGTGCAACATCATCAAAATCCCAGCAGACTTTAAAAAATTGAAATTGAAAAACCGATTATAAAATTCAAATGGCAAAAAAAATCAAAACAAAAAACAGGACAAAAACAAAAAAATCCCTAGAAGAACTAAAAGTACTTTGAAAAAGAAAAAAATAAAAAAGACTTACATGGCCTGACTTCAAGACATATTCTGTAGTTACTGTAATAAGGCACTACGTTTGGTTTCAGGATAGACAAATGGATGGAACAGAATTGAGTTCATAAATGTACTCATAGAACAAAATGTTTGTGACATTGATTTGGCAAAGATTACTGAGATACAACACAAAAATTTTATGCATAAAGAAAAACATTGATGGAATTGACTTCAAAATTACAAACTTCTGTTCTTTGAAAGTCATTCCTAATAAATTGAAAATACAAGTGACAAATTCAGAGAAAGTATTTGAAAATCTGGTTCTGATAAAGAACTTACATCCACAATATATAAAGAACTTCCACAACACAACAGTAAGGGGGGAAGGGGTGGTAGGGAATTACTTAATTTTTTAAATGTGTAAAACATCTAAATATATATCTTACCAAAGAAGATATATGGATGGCAAATAAGCACATGAAAAGATGCTAAATATCATTCATTATACATTAGGAACATGCAAAACAAAAAGCACAAAGAGTCACTACTCACCTGTAAGTATCTAAACTTTATTTTTATTTATTTATTTTTTTAAGATTTTATTTATTTATTCACGAGAGACAGAGAGAGAGAGAGAAGCAGAGGGAGAAACAGGCTCCCAAGGAGCAGGGAGCCTGATGTGGGACTCGATCCCAGGACCCTGGGATCATGACCTGAGCTGAAGGCAGAGGCTTAACCATCTGAGCCACCCAGGCGCCCAGTATCTAAACTTTAAAAGACTGATCATTCCTAATGTTGTCAAGGATATATATAACTAGAATTCTCAAACCATGTTGATGGGGATGTAAAATAGTACAACTACTTTATGTCGTTTTCCCTCTTTTTAGTGCTTTCTATTGTAATTGGGCATTTTATATGATTCAATTTTATCCTCTTTCTTTCTGTTGGGGTTAATGTGGAGCATGAAATCAGCCATAATACCTGACTTGCTAAAATGTAACACAGAGGCCGCTGGGGTCAGGGAAGGTTTCCGAGAAGGACATAGGCCTTTGGAATGCCGAGGCCTGCCTTACCATGACTCCTCTGCCATAGGAATGCCACAGGGAGTTGCCTTTCCCAAAGCTTTCTTAGCCCAAACAACTGCCTTGTGATCTAAGAGCTGTATGCATTGTCCCCCTAGGCTATGTTTAGCAGGACTGGTAGAACACACAGATTAGCATATCGTATCTTTCCAGTAAACAGATCCTCCTAGTTCCAGTAAGACCCCTTGTTACACATCACATGCTTGAGAAACAGTGATAAAGATGTGTGATTATCCTGAAGGACCAATAAAGGCGGGAGCAAAGAAGGGCAAACGGTCTTCCGTCTCTGAGCACTGACCCCCTTGCCTTCTCCTCTCTTTCACAGCAAAGTTTGGAGTAATCTTTCATCGTCAGTCAGTACGGGGATTGCTGGCCATTCCCGGCATAATCCTTTTAATAAATACTTTTTGTAGTTGCCCTATGGTTTATGTATTTTTAAATGGTTTGAGTCCACCTTCAAATAATGCTATACCACTTACTGTGTAGTCGAGGAACTTTATACCAGTATTTTTAGTCCTCCCTCTCATCCCTGTGACGTTTCTGTCTTGCATTTCGCTTATCCTTTTTATTATTTTTTTATTATACTTTGGTTCAGATGTTCTAAATATGGAGAGATGTGACTTCAGATTAGACCTAATTTATTAGATAAAGGGATTAGATTGATGTAATAAATATGTAATAAATCAAGACCTAAAAAATATTATTTTATTATTATCCTTATAATTATTACTATAATTATCCAATAAATTGTGACTGTTACTGCTTCTAACAAACAGCTGTCTTTTCTTTTTTAAGTGTTTATTTAAATTCTAGTTAGTTAGGGGTGTCTGGGTGGCTCAGTCAGTTACATGTCCAACTGTTGGTTTTGGCTCAGTTTATGATCTCAGGGTCATGAGATGGAGCCCTGTATTGGGCTCCATGCCCAGCGGGGAGTCTGCTTGAGATTCTCTCTCCCTCTTCCTCTGCCTCTCCCACTCATGCTCTCTCTCTCTCAAATAAATAAAATAAATATTTTATTAAAATTCTAGTTAGTTAACATATAGTGTAATATTGGTTTCAGGAGTATAGTTTAGTGATTCATCACTTACATATAACACCCAGTGCTCATCACAAGTGCCCTTCTTAATACCCATCACCCATCTAGCCCATCCCCCACTCCCCTCCCCTCCAGTAATCCTCAGTTTTTTCTCTGTAGTTAAGAGTCTCTTACCATCTATTTTTGTGTGTGGTGTAAGGAAATGGACTCTGAAAAACAAACTGAGGGTTCTAGAGGGGAGGGGGGTGGGAGGATGGGTTAGCCTGGTGATGGGTATTGAGGAGGGCACATTCTGCATGGAGCACTGGGTGTTATGCACAAACAATGAATCATGGAACACTACATCTAAAACTAATGATATAATGTATGGGGATTAACATAAGAATAAAAAAAAAAAAAGAGTCTCTTATCGTTTGCTTCCCTCTCTCTTTTTTCCATTCCCCTAAGGTTCATCAGACAGCTGGCTTTTAGATCAATAAAGATTGAGAAAAAAATTAACAATTTTATTTTATCTTTATTTATCCATTTTCTGATGCTCTCCCTTTCTTTATGTAGATCCAGGTGTGTGACCTGTGTTACTTTTTTTTTTTTCTGCCTAAAGAACTTCTTTTAACATTTCTTTCAGGGAAGATCTGCTGGTGATACATTTCCTCAGTCTTTGTGTGTCTGGGAAAATATTAGTCTTCACTTTTTTTTTTGGTAAAGATTTTATTTATTTATTTATTTATTTATTTATTTATTTATTTATTTATTTGAGAGAGAAAGTGTGAGGCACAGAGGGAACTGAGCAGGGAGCCCGACAGGGGGCCCAATCCTGGGACCCTTGGATCATGACCTGAGCTGAAGGCAGTTGCTTAACCAACTGAGCCACCCAGGTGCCCTTTCTCCTTCATTTTTGAAGGATACTTTCATTGGACATAGAATTAATGTTGGCAAGGTTTTTTTCTTCTAACATTTTATAAAGATTTTACTCCACTCTCTTCTTGTGTGCTCTAATTTGGATGAGAAGTCTGGTGTAATTATTATTTTTGTTCTTCTATGGGTGAAATGCTTTTCTTTAAGACTTTTGCTGTGCCTTCAGTTTTTGCAGTTTGAATATAATATCCTTAACTGTGAGGGGTTTTTGTTTGGTATTTAACCTACCTGGTTTTCTTTGAACTTCCTAGATCTGTAGTTTGGTGTCTACCATTAATTTTAAAATTTTCTCAGCCACACACAAAAAAAATAATAATAATAATAAAGTAAAATAAAATAAAATTTTCTCAGCCATTATTACTTTAAATATCTCTTCTTCTCCATTTGACATTCCAATTATGCATATATTATAACTTTTGAAATTACCCCACAGTTCTTAGATGCTCTAGGTTTTTTGTTTGTTTAATTTTTTCTTCTCTGTTTCAGTTTTGGAAGTTTCTATTGAGGTATCTTGAAGTTCATTAATTCTTTACTCAGCTGTAGCAAGTCTACTGATAAGTATGTTCAAGGTATTCATTTCTTTTACTATGTTTTTTTATTTCCGTCATTTCCCTTTAATTTTTTTTTTTGTGGTTTCCATCTCTTTGCTGTCATTATCCATCTGATCTTAAATGTTTTTGACTTTTTCCATTAGACTCCTAATTATATTAAACATAGTTATTTTAAATTCCTTGTCTGATAATTCTAATGTATGTGCTATATCTGAATCTGGTTCTGATGATTGTTGTGACTCTTCAGACTTCACTTTAGTACACTTTTTTGACTTGCCTGGTATTTTTTGTTGCTGGTGTTGAAAGCTGGACATGTTGTATTGGGTGATAGGTAATGGAGTAAATAAGCCTTTAATGTTAATCTAGCTAGGAGATGTGTTGTGCTTAATATTTGTTGCAGGTATAGATAACTGAAGTTTTCAAATTCTTAAAGTGTGCTTGTTTTTGTCTTGGCTTTGACTTTAGGGTTTACCTTTGTGCTGTTCCTCAGAGAAAGTCTGTATCTTTCAGCTCTCTCCACTGTTATACTGAAAGCATTTTAAAGTGGTAATGAGAGGAGGGAGTGTTCTATAATCTCCTTTTTAAATTTCAATGTTTTAATAAGCCTATATCTCAGAGTAAAGTCTTTCTGAGAGTTTTTGTTCCTACTCTAGGGATATAGCTTTTATCCCCCTCTCTTTCCTATACTTCTGTTCCTGGTGCAGCATTCTTAATCTATTTCCTTGAAACCCTTTTCCCTATTCATTATCCCACCCGAGGTGGGACAGAAGGCTAAAGCAGGTTGAAGTGTGTGAAATTTTGTTCAGCCAGCTGGGATGAGCTTTAGTAGAATTTTGTGGTAAGCCTTCTGGTAACATCCTTCCCTCTAGAATGGAGGTCTTTGTTAAATAGAAGGATCTAGGAGGTTTTCACAATGGCTGTTCTTCCCCTCCCCTTTCCAGGGCCAGGATATTTGCCCCAATTCCTCACCATGAGAACACTGTGGGCTTCTGGACAGAAAGTTCATGAAAGTGTGGGGGATTCCTATGACTACAGCCCTCAAGATTTTCTCTTTCTCACAGTTGTCTGTACTCCGTTTCTAGCAATTTGTCAAAATTACTAGTTAAATAAGTGGTTCTACCAAGGTATGGTATTGAGGATCTTCTGCCCCATGTAAACAAACCTTGGATAGTATACTTCTCTGAATTCATCTCTGTCTCTAAATTTCAGAGTGATGGCTTTCTCTGCAACTTCTGTTCTCTGGTGGATGGGTCCAAATGTGGTTGTTTTTTTTTCCCCAGCATTTTCTTGTAAGAAAGGGAGGGACAACTTGCAAGCTCTTTACCTATCAGAGCTGAAAATGGAAGTGGTGCAACTGCTTTGGAAAACAGTTCAGCAGATTTTTAAAAAGTTAAATATAGGGGCGCCTGGGTGGCTCAGATGGTTGACCGTCTGCCTTCGGCTCAGGTCATGATCCCGGGGTCCTGGGATCGAGTCCTGCATCGGGCTCCCTGCTAGGTGGGGAGCCTGCTTCTCCCTCTACCTCTGCCTCTCTCTTTCTCTGACTCTCATGAATAAATAAATAAAACATTTTTTTAAAAAAAGTTAAATATAGATAAACCATATGATCTAGTCATTCCACTCCTAGGTATTTCTCCATGAGAAATTATAACATATGTCCATACAAAGACTTGTACAGAAATGTTCATAGTAGAACTGTTCATAATATCCAAAAACACAGAATCAATACAAATGTTCATCAGTTGGTGAATGGATATACAAATTGTGGTATATCCAACCAATGGAATACTACTCAGCAATAAAAACAACCAACTCTTGATACATGTAATGGCATGGAGCAATCTCAAAATAGTTATGCTGAGGGAAACAAGTCAGACAAAACAAAACACCTATTGCATAATTACATTTTTATGAAGTTCTAGAGAATGCAGACTAATCCATATGACAGAAAGCAGATAATATCTACATATAAAAACCTCCCATTAGGTGGGAGGAATTACAAAGAGCACAACAAAGCTTTCAGGGCTTATAGCTATGTTTCTATGTTCACCATAGTGGTAGTTTCATAGATGTACACATATGTTAAGACCTATCAACTTACACTTTAACATACACATTTTATTTTTTGCCCTACCTCAGGACTGCTCCTAAACAAAAGAAGCTAAAGTCCATAAATTCTGATACTTCTCACATCAGAGTGGAATCTTGAGTTTCCACTCCTAGATTATCAGTTGACCTTAGTTCATTGCTTCCAACCGGAAGAATGTGGGAGATTTGTACTTCCTTGTCTTTTAATGTTAGCTAAGAAAGGTTTGTGCCTGTCTTACCCATCTCATGATGTTCTTCCTTGGACCCCAGTCACCATTTTGTAAGCACGGAAAGCCACATGGAAAGGCAATGAATGTTTTAGCCAAGGGTCCAGTTAAAGTACTAGTGAACAGCAGCATCAATTCCCAGTTGCATGAGTAAATAATATCCCCAGTGACCCTGGTCCTCAGCCTTCAAGCTGCCTCAAGTGACACTGAATGGAGTAGCAGTGGGATTTTCCTACAGAACCCTGCTCAAGTTGAAGATTCATGAATAAAATAAATATTTTTTGGTTTTTTTATTTTATTTATTTTTTTTTTTTAAGATTTTATTTATTTTTTTGAAAGAGAGAGAATGAGAGACAGAGAGCATGAGAGGGAGGAGGGTCAGAGGGAGAAGCAGACTCCCTGCCGAGCAGGGAGCCCGATGCGGGACTCGATCCCGGGACTCCAGGATCATGACCTGAGCCGAAGGCAGTCGCTTAACCAACTGAGCCACCCAGGCGCCCCCTATTTTTTGGTTTTATCCACTACATTTCAGGCAGGTTTGTTACCTAGCAATTGATAAATGGAGCAGTTATTTATTGACTTTATTTGTCCTTTCTTTATTCCCTGTTAATATTAACAGGTAATCAATGACTTCTGGTAAGTGTGTGAGTATATATGTATGAGAAAGGATGTTGACTATTTAAAATATAGCAAAAAATGTATCATCATATGCGCTTTGTTTATGACAATTTCATGCAAACAATCTTTGGGATTTTATTCCAAACACCTGTATCTTCTTTAGAGGAAATCCTATTGATTACACTGAACTTAATGAAAATCAAGCCTTCCCTCTAAATCTTCTAGGGTTAAAATAAATTTAAACCACTCTTTTGGAATTCCATATATTATATGCTTGTTTGTGGTATTTATCTATACATACAAAATCCTAAAGGAAATTAATATATTTCCTACTTTCATTTTTGAGAAACCAAATTATGACAAAGTGATTAGACTATTCTGAGGTGGTTTGCATTTTTAGGTCTTGATTTATTACATATTTATTACACCAATCTAATCCCTTTATCTAATAAATTAGGTCTAATCTGAAGTTGCATCTCTCCATATTTAGAACATCTGAACCAAAGTATAATCAACCACATGTTGTGACAACCACTAGCATCACCTAGGCTCAGTCTCTGTCTGCACTCTCAGACTTTAAATTCCTTGGAGGTTTGGTACTTCCCACTGTTAAACTATGTTATGTCTATATAAGGGTAATCAGGAGAAATTTCATCTAAGTTATGACATTATTATGGATTTTAGTGGGGATAAACTTTTAATAGGTATTTTATTGAATCATACAAAACCATATAGCATTTTGTAGATCAAAGTAAATACATAATGCTAATTTTATATCATTCTACCTTATTACATAGAATGACAAAAGCCTCCCTAGTGACAGTAAAGGCTTAAGAAAAAGTAAGTACAGAGTGAGGAAGCATTTGTGTCTTAGAAATAAGAGAAACATATTGCACACTGTCATAGAAATACTTTTGATTTAGTGAACAGAATTTTAAAAGATTATGTCAGACTTGTTCCAATAGGAATCAAAGGGTATCCAGGCAACTGAAGCTATGAAAGTTACTATCATTTCTCAAATAATTATATCCCACCGTAAACAAACTCAAGAACTTGAACTTGAATGTATGCAACTAACCGTGACTATTTAGAGTATTCTAAATTCCATACTGATTCAATTAATACAGAAATGTAGATTTCCGTATAGTCATTTATGAAGCACTGGTATGTATAAAGTTTACCCACCTTACTTTTGTTTATTAGAATGTTTGGTAGCATGGGTGATGACTCCCTGTCAGTAGACAATTCAGGCTTTCCCATGTCCTTGACACAGGTATCCACGATGATAGATGTAGATGGATTCATAGGTGGTCAGATAAATAGATAGAGGTAGGTAGGTAGGTAAGTAGGTAGGTAGGCAGGTACATACATAAAATGCATTTTACACACACTTGCAAACATAAGATACAGCAATTCTGAGTCACTACTATTCAAATATATGCAAACATGAAGCTCACTTTATTCTGGTTGGCTCTAAATATCTATTCCTCTTTGACAAAGAGGAAACTAAAGTTAGTTCTATTAATCATATGGAGTTCAGTCCAAAAATATTTTAGTCGAGAGACGATTAGAATCTCAGGGATGATCCAGATTCAGTCTTCAGTTCAGGTTTTACTTCTCTTGTTATCATCCCTTCGTCTTCTCCCTGGTCCTACATTTAATTTCACAGAATTCGCCTGTGTTACTTTGGGAAGAGTGTTGTAAGGAAGAAGCGTTAAGACCTGTTTAGGAAAATGCAGAGTTGTGTGGCTGGCTCAGAGTGACTGCTCTACCAGCGGAAAATGCTGGTGTCTCGAATGGTCTTCTCACTGGCTATTCCGAGGGATTGCCTCTGTCGGACAGTGTATTCGAGATGTGTCAGGCTGGCTACTGAGCATAATTTGCACACCTCAGAGGTCAGAAACATTGACATGGGCATGGGCTAGGGGGTTCTTGGACTTCTGAGCATGCTGTTTAGTGGAGGGAGAGCTTCCTATCAACGATAACCCAGGCCCCAGCTACCTTCCAGAATCTAAGCTAAATTCACAAGAAGCATACCAATCCCTACAGGGATGTGAATCTAAAATCCACCACTGCCTGTCTGGCCCCAGGCAGGTGACTTGCCCTTGCTGTGCCCCAATTCTGGCACAAAGCACAATTGAGAGCTAAAGAAGGTTTCACTAGTATTTTCAACTGTGACCTTTTCCCAGAATAATCTCACACTTCCCCGTTAACCCTAAGCAATGAACACATCGGAAGGAAGGTACAAGTGTTTTACATACCTCTATTAAAAATGGAAAGCATTAGGAATAGCTTGGCAAAGTCAGTCAGCATAACAGGATTTTGAGTATTTCTGGGAAAGATGAAGTATGTCAGTCTCATCTGCACTAGCCTAAGATTAAGGAGATCATTCAGTCTGCACCACCAGAGTTTAGAGGTAAAAAGCGTGGCGTTCTGAGCATGCCTAGAACTGAATCCTGTTCCACTAGTTGCTGTGTGCCCTTAGGCAAATAAGTTAACTTCTCCATGATTTAGTTTCCCCATCTATATAATGGGGTTATTACTAGGGCTTCTTCATAAGGTTGTTGTGATGATTTAAATATTTACGTCAAATGCTTACAAGAGTACCTGACACATAGGAAATATTAAATAACTGCTTTTTTGACATTAAAAAAAAAGAACTTAGGCAGTTAAATATCTTCACTGGTTACACTGAACATCCCAACAATGATTTCATGGACCAATTAAAAACATAATTTATGATAATTATGGAACAATTTGAGAGTAGGCTGTGACATCTGTTTGTCATTGAGTTTCACACCAAAAAAAAAAAGTTCTATTTCTTAAGCCTAAATACCCAGTCTTCCCAGTGTAGTGTCCAAAAGGACTGTTAATATTATAGGTTGAAAACACATTATGAGGGGTGCCTGGGTGGCTCTGTTGTTAAGCATCTGCCTTCGGCTCAGGTCATGATCCTAGGGTCCTGTGATCAAGCTCCGCATGAGGCTCCCTGCTCTGCGGGAAACCTGCTTCTCCCTCTCCCACTTCCCCTGCTTGTGTTCCCTCTCTCACTGTCTCTCTCTCTCTGTCAAATGAATAAAAAAAATAAATAAAATCTTAAAAAAAAAAGAAAATACATTATGAATTATGTAGAGCTAAGCATATTACTAATTACATATTACTGCATAATATGTAATAATTTTAATCCATTACTAGTATTACTAATACGCAATTTACTCTAAGTAGTTGTTCCTTGGATTACATATCAGTGTAACATGTGATCTAAATATACATTTGAACTTGAGAAGAATCAAACTCATATATAAGATAAAGAGTTTAGCTTTCCAACTAAGCAGATTTGGTTTTGTAAGAGTGGTGTATAAAACACTGCCTTAAATGAACTATGAGAATTTTTAATTATAGAGAAATCTGATCTTCTACAAATATTTTTTTAAAGAGAAAAAAAATACTGAGGAATAGAACATTTTTCCTTAAACTCTGTTTTTTAAAACCTCTAAGGCAGCAGTAGAATTACTTATTGGCTCCAAGATATGATTATATACAATTACATTATTTGTACCTGTTCAGCCCTTATTAATCATTTCTGTGGAGTTGACATTTGGTTACCAATCCATTAAATTTAGCCCAGGCTGAACTCTCCACTATTCTTTTTTGTGCAGATTTAAAAGGACAGGCATAAAATTCCATTTGAGTCTACTCATGAGACAACACTGACCAAATATAGACCAGTTCCTCACAGTTATCCTGGAAAGGATTGCGTCAAAATTTCTTCCTGATCTCCTGATGCTAAAAAATAAGAGAGAAATAGCGGTGTACTTTTTTTTAGAGTGGGGAACCAAAAAAAATTGGGTATATATTAAACTCCCAATTATCATTTTATATGATCCAAATGTTGGATTGTAAAAGCATAGCTTACTCATTATTTTCACATTAAACACATATTCAATCAATCAGTAATATGCGCCACAGGGAGTTGGTTAAATATTGTCTCAAACCTGAAGATTAAATCTTCAGATCTGGAATTGTTGACATCCTGAAAACATTTCCTGAAGTTAATAGTGATACTGATATTGGTAGAGATAGCACAACATAAATTAAAATACAAATTTTATTATATCTGAAGAAAATCTCATTTTTAATCTCCCTACCAAAAAGATTTCAAGATATTTTTCTTCACAGGACATACGTTATTTTCAAAAAATTTTACAAGTTTTAACACATTCTGAAACAGAGACATCAAACAACTCCACATGGCATTAACCTTGTGATACTGGCTAGGGGAAGCTAATTCAATTATAGGAATGAGCAAGGAACCTAAATGAATGAAGAAGACAGTTGTTTGGGAAAACAAGATGATTCCTTCCCTTTGAGCAAAGCAGCAGCTTCTCAACTCCAAATAATTGCTGTGTGGCGTTGTTGAAATGTTGGAATGTGGAATGTAGGTAAATCTTCACTTTTTCACAGGAAACTGGAAGCCCATAATTTCCCTGATTTTAATGTTGGCTACAATTCTAAAGAATTTTAATTATGATACAGGACAAACAAAACATCTCTGCAGGCCAAAGTAAGGCAGCTGGCCACCAGTTGGTGAGTCCACACCAACACTCATATTTTCCTGCCTCTGCAGGTTTGCTCATAACATTCCCTCAGCTGAGAATGCACTTTCCACTTAGATTTCTGCATGTAAATCTCCCAGCTAAATGTCTACCTTCTGCATGAGCTCTAGCTTCTGTTTTTTGTTTTTTTGGTTTTTTTAAGATTTTATTTATTTGAAAGAACATGAGCGGGGGTTAAGAGGGTGGGGGGAAGGGGCAGAGGAAGAGGGAGATGCAGGCTCCCCGCAGAGCAGGGAACCCAACATGGTGCTTGGTCCCAGGACCCCAGCATCATGCCCTGAGCCAAATGCACACGCTTAACCAACTGGGCCACCCAGGTGCCCTTCCTGTCTGTTTAAGGATGGAAATAATGTCTTCTCCCTCAGTGTTTGACAAACACTTCCTCAGTACTTATCTACCACTCATACCACATATCTTGAAAATAATTGTCTCATATCTGTGCCGGATTCTAAAACCATTAACCATAAATGGATGAATGATTTCTTATAAAATTTAATATCTACATTCATTTAGATATTTAGATATTTTACATAATAGAGTTTAAGTACACAGTGAAATGAATAAATTCTAGCATTAGTGTCTTTGAAGTAAGCTAATGTAGAGTAGTAGTTGTCAGATGGAAACAAAAATTTCTAACATTTTAAAATAACTGCATAATATTAAAGATTTATACTTTAACTGCTTCTGAATTCATTGGGATAGGTGCTGAGGCAATGGGGAGTATGTGGCCATACCCAAATGGACATTTAGGCTTAAACCATTTTAACAGCTGACAGTAGCAATTGTAAAAATAATCCTTTAAATTAATACAATGAAATATGTTTAGTGCCCAGAAGGATCAAAAAGTAATATTTTTCTAAAATTAATATTTGAAATAATAGAATTATCTTATGATTTAATATGATACAGCTTTATCAAACTAGATAATTTGTATTTGAATAGCAATCTAAGATGGCTCATTACCTTCCCTTGAATTATTTCAGATTGACCTTCAGTTAGACAATGACATTGATTCTGTTCTTGAGCTCTGAGTTATGGAAAAACCTTTATTGAACACAAATCCCAGTTCTATCCTTTCCCATTGTGCTAATATTTCAAACCTAACAGAACAAAGCAATCAAGGTGCAAGAATAGGTACTAAAATCCCCTGTAAAGAGGAGATATAGAGCATACTTTTCAAGAGTACTTTAATAATTACAAATATATGAAATAAGACTAACAGCAACATACTAAATTTAGTAACCTACATGTGGAGTTCATTTATGGAAGCAAGTATCTCCAAGAACTTACAGACAATAAAACCTTGACAAGCTCTAAATATTAATTCAGGAAGCTCTTTTTTTTTTTTTAAGATTTTATTTATTTATTTGACACAGAGAGTTAGCGAGAGCAGGAACACAAGCAGGGGAGTGGGAGAGGGAGAAGCAGGCTTCCCACGGAGCAGGGAGCCTGATGCGGGGCTCGATCCCAGGACCTTGGGATCATGACCTGAGCCGAAGGCAGACGCTTAACAACTGAGCCACCCAGGCGCCCCTAATTCAGGAAGCTCTTAAAAATAGCCATTTCAGGCCAAGTCTTAGACCAGACATGGCAAAAAAAATCTAATGTTAAGAACAATATTTCTTTATATAATACATTACCTACTTCACAAAATATTTTTTATGTATTATCTGTTTTCAGAAATACAACTCTAGGGGCGCCTGGGTGGCTCAGATGGTTAAGCGTCTGCCTTCAGCTCAGGTCATGATCCCAGGGTCCTGGGATCGAGTCCCGCATCGGGCTCCTTGCTCCTTGGGAGCCTGCTTCTCCCTCTGCCTCTCTCTCTCTCTGTCTCTCATGAATAAATAAATAAAATATTTAAAAAAAAAAAGAAAAGAAAAGAAAAAAAAAGAAATACAACTCTGCCAGGGAGAAAAGGGTAAAATCTGATGTCCATTTTAGAATGAGAAACCAATGATTAGAAAAATTAGGTGATTTGCAGAGTTTTAGCTACTAGCAAGTGATGGAGGCAAAGCTGGACCCCAGTTCTCCTAATAACATCCCTAGGGTTCTTTCCACTCCATCCTCTAGCTTGTCACAGATTTGGAGTATAATCATGGAGCATATTAATATACTTTTGTGGCGAGAGGGGGGATTAGTTTTTCTTTTTTTAATTTAATTTAGATAGAATTTTGCTAAAATTACCAAAGGTAAAGAAGTTTATTTCTGCATCAAAGGTCCTGGATGGAGCATTTGTTAGTACTTTCTTGGCATCTATTCAACACTTCCCCAATAGCTCCAGATTTTTATTTGATAAAGGTGTGCTTCTAGGGAAACTAAATCTGCTCAGCTCCATTTTTAGAGCAAGTGTCCTGAGTTAAGGCAATCAAGTGTTTGTTTTTTTCCTGTTTCTAGTGATTGGTTCAGTTGAGGCATCTGACCTAAGCTGCTTCAATCAGACAGAGACCAAAAGATTTTCTGTGAATGGTGGACAAATTAACCCTGCCATCCTGAATATACTGAAGAAAACTGAAACCCTGGAAGGCTGGGATCACCAGGTAAGGGAAATTACAGAGATAGAAACCGAGCCCTTAGTGATATCGAGTCTTGCATGACCTACTGCACTTACATGAACCAGTAAATTGTTTAGGCAAGTTCAAATCAGGCTTTTAGTTATTGGTTACTGAAAACATCTTAATTATTGATGAATTCATTAATTCTGAACCCAAAGTAGGTCCAGTCATTTTCAGTAATCTATTCTTACATTTAAAAGAAACTGCTCTTGGACATATGATCAAATTCCCCATACTACGGACGGTGAGTAGTACATTATGACGATTACTGACTTTTATTGTATACAGATTCTTAAACAAGGCTTGACTTCTTGAAGTGAAGTAATATGACTGGCTATCAGGAATCTTTGTAGAAGGAATCTTTGTTTACTTCTTAATTCATACTTAGTCTTTAAGACTCTGCTTATCTTAGGGGTCTACTCTATTATCTCCTCAGTGAATCCACATAGTTGTTAGTGAGCCCTAAAATGGATGAACTATAAATTTTGAACTCTGTGAAACATTGTGGGACAAAATAAATTGAGAAAATCTGTACATTTTCAAGAATAGATCCTTCTAGCCCTGAAATTTGCTTTTCTAATACTGTATATCTGAAATAAAGCTTTTCTATATTTATTGCATACAACAATTCTCACTAATAGATTTTGTGTAAAATGATTGGTTCTTAAATGACAAGATATAATAAATTCCTTGAGTATTATTTCTTTTTTCATTTTTTAGGTCTTCCCCTCATATTTTGCACAGTGCATTGCTTAATAGATACTGAATAAGAGTTTCTCAGTGAATCACCTAATGTTCTTAATGGACATCAATCTCATTATTATAGAATAAGCAAAGCAAGATTTTTGAGAAATAATATGTGATTAGAAAATATTTTGTGGTATTGATTCATGATATATCAATGAGTACTTATCATTTTCCCTAACATGTAAGTCTATTAACATCAGTAATAAACATAATAGCAACAACTTACTGGGGACTTATGATGAGCCAGGCACTGTTTTACCTATATTAACAGTTCATTTAACATTTATAATTATGCTGTAAAACACATTACTATTTGGTCCATTTCATAGATAAGGAAACTAAATGTCTTAAGTTTCTATATAGAACTATTTAAGATTCTTGACAAGGGGTTACATAACTAGTGAGTGACCACGCCAAGATTCAAACCCTGACAGTCTAACAAATGCCATAAAATCTGGGAACACATACCATTGGTATCCTGCAGGAAGTATAGAGGGTTCCCAAAAAAGGGATGTGGAATTCAGGCTTAAATAAGCACCTGTATCCTGAAACCAATATTACACTGTATGTTAACTAACTAGAATTTAAATAAAAATTTGAAGAAAAAAAAGTGCCTGTAAAATTCATCCTGTACTGTACTGTCTGCCTCCTCTCCATGTCTATTCTCCATTAATTCCTTTAGTCCAACAGCACTTGCCTCTCTTGGCTCCCCCTTCCCCCCCAAAAATGTGTCTATATCATCTGTAGTTTTGCATGTTTCTGGTTTATAATCTACCTTTTGTGTCCACATTTGTGGGTTTTTTTCCTCTTTCTGGATCAGCACAAATAACATGGATTGTTTTGTAACCTAATATACTTAAAAACCCTGGTAGTCTGGCACTCCCATCCTCCTGCTTTGTTACTCTGGTTCTCTCACAAGGAGTTTTGTTAAAAGTAACACCACCAGTCACCCGAGTGGCCTCCACATTCCAAACTACAGGACTCTGGGTTAACTCCAGTTTTCAGGGCTCTTGGTTTATAGGGTTTGAAATTTACCTTGTGGGTATTAACTATTTGGAAACATCCCAGAGTGTGATAATTTAAGATAGCTCTTCTCTCCCTTTCCAGAGCAAATCAGAGTCCTTGGAATAAGGAAAGTGGAGATGGAGATAGGGAAAATGCTTATTACTTGAAAGGAATATGAAATATGAAACATATGAAATATGTTTAATGTCCAGAAGGATCAAAAAGCAATAGTCCTGAGCAAGTGTCCTGAATTAAGGCTATCAGGTTTTGTTTTTTTTTTCCTGTTTCTAGTGATTGGTTCAGTTGAGACATCTGACCTAAGCTGCTTCAATCAGACTGAAACCAAAAGATTTTCTGTGAATGGTGGACAAATTAACTCTTTCTTCCATCCTGAATATACTGAAGAAAACTGGAAACCCTGGAAGGCTGGGATCACCAAGTAGGGGAAGTGCAGAATAGTCTGACCATTTTGGGGTAATCTGGAACATCGGTAGGAGAAGGATAGTTCATAGCTTTGCCCAGTTTGTCACAGGACTTTCTAGAGTTACCCCAGTATTTTTAATTGAGGACTTGGAATGCAGAGAGTTTGCAACAAAAGTATATCTCAAGTCTGGTCTTAACTAACAAACAGATCCCAGCTATAAACCGTGAGTACCAGCTCCCTCCCCAGAGGATTGGAGCTACAGTGCATTTGTTATAGCAGCAATTTGAAAGTGAACAGAAAACTTTAAGTTATAACAGTCTACCTTTTTAAAAATTCAATATAATTATGCTTTGTTACAATTTCTACAAATAGATTTTTACTGAATTGTTTCAGGAATGTTCTCACTGACTATAACTGTATGGCTGTGTTGCAATGTTATTCAGCTGCTTGGCTTCAAATTCTGGAATGACTGAACAGGAAAACAAATGACCTAAGTGAGTGCAGAATTTAGTTTGTTTGGGTGATAATCAGGGCCTTACATTTTTATGGCCGTTGGAATTCCCTTGCCAATATATTCATCTGAGAGCTGTGCTTTTAACATCTGGAAAGTATATGATCGTGAGTGTGTCTTTAAAAGGACAAACTCTATTAAGATTACCATTAACATGACTATCAACTTTTAAAATGATTGATGTTTAGTTAATGCCTCATTGCTATATCTCAGAACTTCTAAAAATATAACATGACTAGAGCCTTAATACTAGACTATAGTTTCATGGCTATGGCCATGTGGAATGATAATCAGAGTTGGTCAAAAAATGATCTATTATTGTACTAAGTAAAATACATCCATGGAGCCAACTTGGCAAACTGGCAAGCAAAAATAAATAAATAACTGAGACAAACTTTTGGTTTAAAAACATCAGAAAGGAATTTTATTTGCTCAAATGTTTCCTTTGAATTTATAATTGCTGTTATTAACACATTTTTTTAAAGTCAAGAATTTTTTTCCTTCCTACATAATTTCACCCACACTTCTTTGATTATATGCTCTAAGATAATAATCATAGTTGCCAGTAGAGGCTTAGGAATTTTATAAACATCAATCAATGTCACAGCTAGAAGTAGATGAATCAAAGAATACAGCCATAAATTCTGAAAATGCCTTCCCTATGACACTAGTCAGTCATTACATTAAGAATCATTTTAGATTAAGAGTAAAATGCACTGCATCTTTATCAGGGCAGAAAGGGTTATATTATTACCTGGGGTAAAAAAAGATGAGGAAAGGAAGGACAAAGATCCTCCAATTTGTCATTTGAAAAGAGATTTAGTTATAACCCTTTCTCATCTTCTTCACCCTCCGGCCAAACCAGCCAGCTCTTGGGCTCTAGAATTTCTGGTGAGGTGAAATACAAATACAGAGGGAAGGGTCTTTCTGCTTGTAGATTAGAAGCAAGGGTAGTGATTTGCTCTGTAATCTGCTGATCTCAGGTCTCACCTTAATTCCCACATGTTCTAATGCATGGGGTAAAGTGGAGGATAGGCGTGTCTGGGTTCATCCCCTCTTGAAGAAGGATTATTTGGTGCAGGACCCATAGAACATGGAAAAGTAGCCAAACAAATTTTGAAGTAGCTATTTCAAAAGATACAGTCCATAGAGGGTTCCAGGGAGGACAGTATACTTTCAAAATTATTTGTCCCTCCCACTCCAAGTCAGAAACTGTGGAAACATTGCTAAGTTGTATCCTTGACTCACAACAGAAATGGAACAAGCAACTGAGCTCTCTGTAGTGGTTAAAGTATGTTATTAAAGTTTCCTACACCTAGAGCTGAAGCACTGTGCCTGGAGAACATAGATGTCTCTTCTTCAAAACTGCAAACATACTGTAGTTTCTGGCAGTCTTACTTGTGGAGTCTAGATTACCTTAAATGTCCCACATCATCTCCTTTATATCTTGGAATCTATGCAGGTCAGGGTTAACTCCTACTAACTGCCTTGAAAGGAAAACTCATGAAGAGAACTGATAGGCTATCTCTAGAATAGTCTCTCAAAAATATATTAGTTTTAAAACTTCCAGTAGTTGATTCAAGAAAGCAAGCCAGTGTCTCACTACAAGGCACTGTTTACCTAGCTCACACAAATGACTGGTTTACAAACTCATAGCTCAGTGTAGGCTTTCATAGTCGACCGGATCTTATGTAAAATATTCTTCATATCATCTTTGCCTAAAACAGAGGTTGTCGTGGAGACACCATCATCTTCTACCGGCCATAGTTGAAATATGCGAAGTCCCTTGATAAAACTAACAAATACTTCTCACACATCTGTCTTTCTAACAAGGCAAGTTTATGTCACATGGTGTAAATCCTCTAGAAGCAGTCAACTCAGACAGAGATTTAGACAGTATACAGTATATTTCTGTTACCTGAGCACTGATTCCTCTTTTACTTTGGAGGAGACAGCATTCTTTAGTAAATTAACTGAAGAACTGAAATTTACCTATAGTAAATTTGATAGTGTTGAATTAGATACTTCCACATGACACAATTCCCAAATGTATCCATGTTTCCCTAAATTTCATCTTGCTTAAAACTTTGTGAAATCAAGTTTAAATATTAGGAAGAAAAGAAAATATTATGAAACTGAATATGGTGATTTAAAAATAATCGTTAGAATTTTTGTAAGCAATTCAAAATAATTAAAACAAATTCTATCATAACAGATTTCAAAGAGAGTCTTTGGATTCAGTTTCCAGGACCAGCATTCTGTTTGGAAAGCCTCTAGCTTACAATGAAAACTGCTGCATTTTGCGATTAGATGAAATATTTTACTCAAATTGATAGTTTTTGGAATATCTCTCTGAAAATGTTGTAGTTCTGGGATTCCTGTATTGCATCTACTATAAAATGCATAATCTCCTTAGACTGAAAAAGCCAAATCAGGCAATTCTTGCCATTATAATTGTTTTTTTTTTTAATCTTTTCCTGAAAAGCAAATTCAGTTGTCCTAAACTATTTATTCTAGAAACGTTTAAAATAATCTCAAAATGTACTCTAATTTATTTTCATGAAAATAAGACCTTATCCCCCTAGGTTATAAATATTTTTACATGTTGAATATCACCTTAATATCATATTAGGCTTCTTTCTCAAAAAAATGAGTCACTCGATTTAATATTTTTCATAAGAAGCATGCAGATTTTAGACATGGTTATGCCACTACTGTGTCTAACCTCTCTCTCTCATCAAGAAAATAGCTCAAATTAGAATAAGCTCTTCACTATGCTCATTGATCTTGCCTTGATTCTACAAATAGATTCTGTGTTGTAGCATGTACAGTCTTAAAATAGATCCTGTGCTATTAATGCATCAACAAAGCCTGTATCATATGACTTTAAGACCCAAACTCAGAAGGTTCTGGCAGATAAAATCCCCTTATTAAATGCCGTAGTGCATGATTTAGCCCCACCCTTGCTTTTACAATATCTGAATAATTTACAAACTATTTTAGATTAATACCCTATATCAAGTAGACAAAGCTAGTGTCCATTTGTATGTTGGTGGTTTGATTTGTTATAAAAAACCAAGACTCAGTATAAAAAACAAATTAAACAGTTGGCTAATTATTAGCAGAAAGAACAATTTAGTGTGAATGAAATGAAAATTAAATCGTAAGTTTTGAAAGAATTTATCAAAGTTTAAATCCCTCTGAAAGATGAACTAATGCTATCATTTTGGGATATTTTGCTGTAATTCATCCTAAAATGTTCACTAGGATACACTCCTTACCAAAAAAAGGGGAAGCTGGGGGAGAGGATTTCAAATATTTGTGGGTGTTTATGAACAACAAGGTGATAAAATAGTAATAGCATATCTTAAAAAAAAATTATGTCAAAACCAGCTCTTCCACTTTTTATGTTGCAAAACATTGAAAATCTGCCCAAGGAACTTGGCAATGAAAATGCGCTCTTAATTTTAAAAATAAAAATGGCCCTTCCCACAAGTTCTGCTATAATTCAATTCTCTTTGGAAGTAAGATGGTCTTTTACCACGTAGTTTTCATTCTTTGTAATTACTTTTACCTAATCTGTATTATCAATATAACCTATTTTTTGAAGAAATTTATTTTGCTTCTTTTAAACATTAGTAACCCTCCAGTTCTTGTGGTACTGGATTGTCACTTTTTACTTTTTATCTTTTTTTATGTATTTGTAAGTACATTGGCATGTATTTATTTATTTAGTCTCATGTTGTTTATTGAAAGACTATAACCTGCCCAGGACTATGTTGTGGAGAGAAAAGAACATGCTTAAAAAGCTTTCCCTACCCTATTTGTGAATTGTGACACCCAGGACTCCCCTGACTTGAGCTCCCAGACCAGATACCTTCTGTACCCCAAGGGGTTTCCTGCAGTCTCTTATTCCTCAGATGCAGATGCTTTTTCCTCAGTTGTGGGGCAGTCCAGGTTTAGTCTGAGGAAAAAAAAAACCAATAGACTTGCCAGGTTGCCATTTTGTCAGCTCCTGTCATTTATATAATTTAGTACTGTGAGTCACTTTAAATCCATTTTGAAATTAGTCATGGTCTAATTGTGTTTTCTTACAAATGACGAAAATTACAGTTAATGTCTTTTCCCAGTCCCTTCCTATTATACCATTTTTGGATCCCTGTGGGTAATGTTAGCCACCATCTCCATTCTCCTACAATCCATCCATACCTAAACAAGAGCAGCATCTCTGACTCTTCAGCACATAAGCTGACTGTGTACTAAAAACAACTACATTCCCCTTTATGATACCTGACCCTTTTGCTCACAGTAAAATTCCTGCTTCAGGTTCAGGTCAACTATAAGTCAAAGGACCATAATGATAACATTAAATTATGGCGAAAGTAAAATAGATTCCTTTCCAGGCTAAAATGAGAAGGAAGGAAAAAAAGACTTATTATATATAAATCACAGCAATAATTAGAACTTATCTTATTTAGCTGTTTCCCCAGGTACTGTCATAATATGAAAATGCCCTAATTTTGGTAAAATTTGGAATTTTAAGATTATTTATATTGCATAGTTAATATGATTTAAGTTATCGTTTTGGTTGAATTATGCTCTCAAAACTTCTCTATTGGATTTATATTTATAAACAGCAGCTGTGTTAATTCCTAATGAGCTCACTTATTAGGTGGAATTAAACAGTTTCTCATTTGCTTATAGCTTGTAGTAAAAGAGCCACAGATTATTGAGCTAACTTTTGAAAAACATACGTGCTAAGATTGCTCTCCAACATAACTTTTAAAATTAATTATATTTAGGGGCGCCTGGGTGGCTCAGTTGGTTAAGCGACTGCCTTCAGCTCAGGTCATGATCCCAGGGTCCTGGGATCGAGTCCCGCATCGGGCTCCCTGCTCTGCGGGGAGCCTGCTTCTCCCTCTCCCACTCCCCCTGCTTGTGTTCCCTCTCTCGCTGTGTCTCTCTCTGTCAAATAAATAAATAAAATCTTTAAAAAATAATAATAAAATTAAATTAAATTAATTATATTTATAGTAATCATCTTAAATTCAATCTAAAATAGTTTGTCACATTTTTAAAATACGTTAACATTTCCAAGGACATTTAGAATACATTATATCTAAGAAAAGCCCCCCAAAAGTAAACTCTTTTCATGCATGATGTTTTATCAATACATCCCAAGTTTCTGTATTGGTGTTTCTTTTTACCCACTGCAGTCTTTCTGGTGATCAGTTATACACTCTGTATATGGAGAAATTTTAATATTTAGTCATTGTTTTACTCTGTAAACATATATTGAATTCTAGCCATATGCTATGAAATATGCTAATCACAAAGAATACTGAGACATTTGGAAGAAAGGAAACGCATTTGAGCATATGTATAAAGTAGGAATTATGAAAGTATTATAAATTATATTTTGAGCCTCTTTATTATATTTAATAAATCATATTGTTAGATTCATTGTATATTGTAAAGTATTATTTTTATACCACAATACTACGTAAGGTTTTGTAAAATACTCCAAATGGGAAATATGATATGCAGAACGAAGTAACAAATATCTACGTAACCATTGCTCAACTTTAGCATAATTTAATGTTTTCACATCTTTGCTTCATTTTTTTTTTAAAGTGAAGCATTACAGATAGATTGAAGCTCTCTGCACATCTCTCTTAGATTCTCTCTCCTCCTTTCCCCCGAAAAATTCACTAACTTGAATTTCTGTTTCATTATTGCAATTCATGATTTTATACTTTTAATACATAGGGATTCTAAAACAATACTTGGCATTAATTTACATATTTTTTATACTTCCATGAATGGCATTCAACTTTATGTATCTTTATGTAATTCTTTTCCCATATCAATGTTATGCATTTGAGATTTATCTACATCAAATTAATTCTAATAATTTCCAAATGAAAGCAGTGATTTGTGAGAAATTTTTTGTGTTTCCCTATTAGTGTGTGGGAAGCATTTCTCTAGAGGTTATTCTTGGAAATGGAATTGCTTGGTAGGGTATAAGGTAAGTTTAGTCTGTAACCTTTCCAGAGCAGTGGTACCAATTTATTCTCTGTCAACATTGTATAAAAGTTTATGTTTCTTTCCATCCTTGCCAACTGTTGTATTTTCAGACTTTATATTTCTTGCCAAACTGATGAGCATGAAACAGTAAGTTGTTGTTTTGATTAGTGGAGAAATGGATTCCTTTTCATAGGTTTATCAGCTTCTTGACTTTCCTCTCATGCATATATTTTCTGTTCATATTCACAGACCAGTTTTCTATAGGCTGTCAAGTTTTCTTTTTGCATTTTAAATACAAAAGATCTAAAAACAAAGGTGTCCTTTGATAACCAGCTAAAGCACCATAATAATTTATAGAAGCTTCTAAAGTCCTTATGGTTGTCATAAGAACTAAATCAGCTAAAGTATATAAAGCATTTATCAAGCCTGGCACGTGACATGCACACAATGACATTCACCACTCCCATCATCATCAATCATTATCATCATCTTCGTTATATTATTATTATTATATATCAAATTACCATATATATGTGTATCTATTTCCAAACTCCATACTTAACCACCAATTCTCTTTGGTTATTAGATAACTGGTATCTATTTTCTATTCCTTTAATTATGTATTTTTGTATGATTTTGTTTTACATGTGTGCTTTGTAAGAAGCATATTATAGGATTTAGTTTTTTCAAATCCACTTATTTCTAACTTTATACGTATGTGAAACACAGTTATACTCAAGTGATTACTGATATATGTAGCTTAATTATCTTAACCTTATTTTATAATTTATCACCCTCTTCTTTTAACTATTTTTTCTACTTTCTTGTCTACTATTGAACTGATAATAGTTTTCTATATTTTCCTTTTCCCCTGTGATATTTGGAAGCCATTCTTTCTATAGTTGCTTTTGTGTTTTTGACATACATTCTTAACTATAAATTTTTCTGTCAAGGCCTAAAGTAATCATTATTTTTATTCTCCTCCCGAACACTGCAAGTTCAGCATGCTTTAATTACTCATCATGTGGCTCTTCAATCTTGATATTTTTGTCTGTAGTTTCATGTATATTTTGATTAACATATAAAAAAGGTAGTTCGATTTTTCAGTGGAAATAAATTGTATTTTGTTTTCTTTCCCACCCTCACTCTACATTTCTTTTTGCATAGTGAGTATTTTTTCCTAGTTGTCTCTAATTATCCCTGGGGCACTGTAGTTCACAACCAGGTCTAATGATTATGCTTTATGTGTTCCTGCCCCGTCTGCCCCATGGGGATATTAGAGGTATTGTGGATTCAGTCTTCAGGGTGGCGCTTGGCTCAAGTTATGGACTCAGGACTGAATGCTCCCTTCCCAATCTATCACACTAGCCAACAGAATCCCAGGCAGAAAATAAAATGACTAGCATGTTGGGGCTCCTGGCTGGCTCAGTCAGTAGAGCATGCGAGGGATTGTGGGTTCGAGCCCCATGTTGGGTATAGAGATTACTTAAAAATAAAATCTTAAACAAAAACAAATGACTAGCATGTTTTTGCAGCCTTATTTTATAAGTAGGATACTGCTGGCTACCTTATACCTAAGCTATAAAGCAGTGTGCCTGGTTTTGATCACTACCAATTCTCTTGTTTTGTTAAATATTTTAATACCCATATCCCAAAGGGGCTAAACCATGGATATACTTCTGCTGGCTTCCAGACCCAAACCCTTCAGCCTCACTTACTCCTTTGCGTTTCTGGTTCTATTACTGGTTCACAGAGATACCTAGCTTGTTTTTGAGGCTGGTATGTCTTTTAGATTGTGTTCAGGTTTTATTTATCTGTCTTTGCTTTTGGGTGTGCAACAGAGAATAAGCATCAAACCAGGAACATCCTGTGCTATTGTTAGCATAAGTCTTGAATTGGTTCTTCTAAATCTAGATATGCTTAAAATCCAAATTTCATATTGAGGAAAAGAACTATGACTTATACTTTATTTTACACAGTCATTCATGAAACCATGGAGTTAAGCACAGTTAACGATGAGGATGATTCAAAATAAATGACCAATAACTATTGAATAGTTAACTGAATGGATGTTATCAAGGTTGTTACTTTTTGTGAGGGAGCAGTCTGTATATTATCGGAAGTATATTAATGAAATTTTATGACGGCTATGAGTATGCATTTATATAAAGGCAAAAATAATTCCTCTTTTTTTCTATATCAAATTTTTTTTTAAAAATCACACAGTTTGGAAAATAGAATACTTGCCTTGTATTAACTTATCATAGTTACATAGTTGCTCAACAATCCCAGTATATTAGAAGATGTAGCAATGGTTAGATGAAAAAGGAAAAAAAGAGTCTATGCTGTTCTAGTTAAAATTATAATTACTACTTTGATTATGTAACAAGACTTAATTTTAGGTAAGGTCACATATTTATGTTTATTTTTTCTTATTTCCAAAATCAGATATAAAATTTTCTAAACTCCTCCTGTTGTCCACTGACCAATTTAAATTTATTCAACTTCCTTTAAATATAGACTTACTTTCATTACTTGTTTGAGGCAACAAGTCTACTACTTGTTAATAATGGGCTGTTTTATCACTTTTTTTGTATTTCTGTGTAATTTCTATGCTATTAACCATGTCCATTTCCCACTATTACATTATATACTTGGCAGCAATTATCTCAGATGATTTATAAAAAGATACTGCTGCTGAATTCAGAAGTTATTAAAATAATACTTTACATGTTTCACCCTTTGTTCAGAACACTTTAACATGCATTAGCTCATTGAATTCTCACAACAACAGTATGAGAAAAGCAGTCTAAGCATTCTCCCTGCACTTTATAAATCAAATACAGTGACCTCTGATAATTATCTGTCTACCCACCCATAACAACAATGGAAAATAACATCCAGGTAATTTGGTTCAAAACTGTTTTCCTTCAGACATTGCAAAAATATTGAAGTAGAAGACAAATGATAACAGATAGTAAGATATGACTCTAAATTACAATGAAGATCATTAATTACTTGGGCTTTTTTTTTTCAGATTTTAATTTTAATGAGACTTTCAGTACGTAGATAACCATTCTTTCTTTCCCCCTGTAATGCTTTCTGGCCCAGTGAGTTCTAGGCCAGAAGTTGTCCAAGAAATGTACGCTTTTCCAGTGGCACCTCTTGGTAGGAGTCTTCCAAGGACTCAGGCCTGAACTGTTCTCAGCAAGAGTTCAGTATTTAAAAAAAGGGGGAGGGTTCCAGTAATGAAAAACTGTAAATGTTAGAAAACTAGAAAAATAATTGATTACTTGTAGAGAAAGGGTATATGTAGTTCTCTACTGAGAACATTGGAACTTAACTTTCAGGCAAGAAAATAGATGGGTTTTCCAAATGTTTTTTGATAGGGAAAAGTTACATTAAAAGAAAAAGATTTATTCACTTGAATTTGTTTAGCAGTAGT
Organism: Mirounga leonina; assembly: GCF_011800145.1. Taxonomy (NCBI): domain Eukaryota; kingdom Metazoa; phylum Chordata; class Mammalia; order Carnivora; family Phocidae; genus Mirounga; species Mirounga leonina. Next base: position 45,031,124 of record NW_023270377.1, on the reverse strand, counting down.
AAAGACATTGGTCAGATTGTATATTACATAAATGATTCTACACATACAGATATATTATAGTATTAGACTTTGTGTAAAGTAAAAATGGATACACCTTTGAAATCTAGGATGAATATATACATGTATAAATATAGGTATTCTTCATCATACTGAAAAAAAGTATCACATATATGTCATACATACATTTTCAGAGTGGATGATACTTGGAAAAAAAAATTGGGAGGCCAAACCAACTAGCCCCTGCTCATGTTAATGATTGTATAAGAAAGGCAAGGAGCAGGATAAATTTGAAAATTTATCATACAGTACAAAGGTTTTTCAGTACGTCTTTCATAATATTATCAATTATTTCATACTAATTTATGTAATGCAGATTTTAAAAATAACTACCTTTCCATATATTTTGAGGCAATATAAAATGAGTTAAATAACTGCATATGAATAATTTCTAGCTAAAATGATTCAGATTGACTGTATTTTCATAAGCTCCCTTTCCTAATTTTCTTTATGGACTCATACATAATGTTGAAGGTCATATATTTATCTCTTAGTCTTTATTGTTTTCCATTTGCATTATTATGGCAATTAAATGAAAAAAGTGTCAGAGAATGAGATGTATTAAGTACAGGATGCCTGAGGATATAATATTAAACACAGATTCTGCTATTACTATCAAAATGAATATTAAAATAACAGTGCTACTTTGAGGGTAATGCTTCTTTGGAGAATATTTTCTAATAAGCTCACCATAAAATGATAGATAATTCTACTGACCTCATAAGTTTTCTGTCGAAGCTAATAAGCTGTTGAAAACTCGTTCAGATACAAAATTCTTCGAGATTATATTATAATCAAGACTATTGTCAAAAACTACCAAACATGAATATGATTTCTTGACAAAATTAAATCTAGCAATGAGAAAAATAGACAATCTAATTACACATTATTGAGTTTTTCAAATAATGACCTTGCTTACTTGATAATAAATGCTCTGCTCACATTCCCTCTAAGAGGCTGGGCATACATAGATTTAATGTCAGAGTCTGGGTCAACAAAAAAAACTGCAGTAATTATCATTATTTCACCATCATCACAGTTGAAACATTTGAAAAATTAGGCATTAAAAATAGTAGACATTTAGAATACCAGAAAGTTCTGTGACTGAAAATGTTCCACTGGCCTTAAAAAAAATGTAATTAGCATGTCTCATGCTTACCTCAAGAGCCTTGTCATCATCTTATTTTGTTCATTAAGCTGCAGAATAAGAATGAGAAGATCATTAATCAAATTGGTATCATGTACATATATATATAAATGACAAATGGATGTGCAGGGGAATTCTGAATGGGTGTGCAGGTAAGATTTAGATGACAAATGTGGAGAAAGCCCTAAAGCAATATTGAAAGTTTTAGAGCTTTAAAAATTCAAAGGATGACCTTTAAAAAGATACTCCCCATATGGTTTTTAGAAGCCATAAATAAACATTAAAATCTAATCATATTAGTACTCATAAAACTATAGGTATCAGACATGATTATCTTAATCAAGATACAGGTAGAAAGTTCATGCAACCTGTTATATAAACAACATCATCATGCCCTAAATTTATGACGTTTCCATTTTCTTCAAAATTTTTATTTTAGCTAATCATGACCCTGAAATTAAAATATTTTTATTTCAATTCTTCTGAATATCTGCATCTTGTGAAATCTATCATCCATACCTTTTTACTACCTTTAACAGCCTGGGACAACCACCATGTCCTTTGGTCAGCTATACTCAAGCACACCATCAGTGGTGTAGCTGGTCTTCAGCCAGCTCTAGAATTTTGCCTGGCCTTCATCTTACTGAAATCCACTACCAGTGACACCTTGTTTTATTTTGATTTGTTTTTCACATTACACGTTTGAATGTGCTTTTGGTTTGTGGAGCTTACTTTACTTGGGAAACCTAAGCTAACATCACAGCTACAGTAAAATGTATTCTCACTACATTTTTTGTTGTTGTTGTTATGTTAGTCACCATACAGTACGTCATTTGTTTTTGATGTAGTGTTCCATGATTCACTGTTTGCGTGTAACACCCAGTGCTCCATGCAATACATCCCCTCCTTAATACCCATCACCAGGCTAACCCATCCCCCCCACCCCCCTCCCCTCTAAAACCTTCAGTTTGTTTCTCAGAGTCCATAGTCTCTCCCATGGTTTGTCTCCCCCTCTGATTTCCCCTCCTTCATTTTTCCCTTCCTTCTCCTAATGTCCTCCATGCTATTCTTTCTCACTACATTTTCATCATCATGCTCTATATTACCTCCAAAATGTGTGCTTTTCCACTGCCAACCACTTCCAAAAACTAGATTCTATATCTATTATTCAAAATAATGAGTATCATCTTAGTTTGGGTATGTTGCTCCTATGAATAATCTGTTCTACACATCTTCACTAGATGATGAGCTTCTTGAGGGCAAGGACTAAGTTGTTCATCTTGGTGTTCCCAGAAATGATTATAATAGTAAATGTATGTTGATAAAGAAGTACAGAAACAAATGTGTAAATGAGTGAATAAATAAATTAGCATATGAAAGAATTCAGGTTTTTCTTTATACTTTTCTGATCCATTCTTAATGACACTATACTTTTACCTCAACTATAGCCACAGGCTTCTATAATGAATATCTTGTTCTTTATTTCTCCCTTTTCAATATATTACATCCTCTACTATCTTACTTATACTATTTCATCTGCCTGATCATTTCACCCTTTTGTTTGAAATTCTCAATGAGTCCCAAGTGATATAATCAATGACAAAATCCAAAAAGAAACAGACACCACTCAACTTCTCTCTTGTATAATAAGAATACATGTTACCTGGAATGGGATAAACCATTCTCTCTCTCTTTCATGATGTCACTAGCTCTCCCATGGGTCTACTGTCCTCTCTGAACTCTTTCTCTGTCCATCGGATTCCTGAGCCCATTTTTATTTTCTAGCCATAGCCATCATGGCCCCTTCAGATTCTTCTCCAGATTATGACAGTTGAGCTTTAATCTCTACCACTCACTGGACTGTTTTTCTTAACTCAAACTCACTGGCTCATCTTGATCATTCACACAAAATATTTTAATATTTGCACAGAATATTTGCTCCCTGAAATCATGGAAGGGAGGCAGCATCTTGTGATTAAGAAATATGACCTGTAAAGCCCACCTTAGCAGAGCTGTGGGCAGAGCAAGTGATGTGAGAATAAAATGTGGAATGAAAAGCGCTAGTGTTGGATTCAGTCGACATGGCTAGCTGTTACAAGCTGTCTGTCCTTGGGCAAGTTTCTTAATCTTTTGTTACCTTAATTTCTTCATTTGTATACTGGTAATTCTAATGAGATCAACATGGAATGTGAGGGTGATCTGGCTGTAATATCTGCCCCCCTCCATTGATTGCCAGGGTTGATTCACCTGATGTGAATGGCTGGGTGGATGTCCCCTTCTTCCCTCACGGCTCCGTGTGTGTCCCTCTAGAACATGTGCACTCGGTGGGAGAGGGTGGCCTTCCCTGATAGGAGAGGATGGTTCTTGGGTCAAGTGTACATGAGAAGCTACACTCCTCTGCTAGAACCTCTAAACAAGTTTTTTTTTTTTTTTAATATTTTATTTATTTATTTGACAGAGAGACAGCGAGAGGGAACACAAGCAGGGGGACTGGGAGAGGGAGAAGCAGGCTTCCCCCTGAGCAGAGAGCCCAACTTGGGGCTCGATCCCAGGACCCTGGGATCATGACCCGAGCCGAAGGCAGACGCTTAACGACTGAGCCACCCAGGCACCCCTAAACAAGTTTTCTAATAGGACCAACCTCATAGGATTAGTATAAGCATTAAATGACCATACACATAGAGCATAGAATCATACCAACCCATAATATGCACTATAAAGTGTTAAAGGGTCAATTATTTTCTAATCCCATCAAGGCTTAGGTTAAATAAAACCTCCAATCCAGACTTACCTGCAGACCCCACTCACTACCATTCCTGGGACAACTAAAGCACAGCTATTATTTCTTTTCCTCTGGGATTGTCTTCCCTCTATTATATTACCAGTTCAGGCTTTCTCTCTCATCCATGTTCTTTGCTCCTCCTACCTGGGGAGAACACCTATCAAATATTTGTTTAATTTAATCCTATTCAAGGGGAAATCCCCACTTTGAATTATGAATTTTTGGCAAGTACAGTATTTTCACTATTTGCAGGAGATATGTTTAATATTGAAGAATATGATTAGATCTTTTGCAATCCTTTTTTTCCCCAACTTGAAAATTGCTGATCTGAAAATAGAAACCTCATCTGGTCATTAGCCTCTCTCTGTTAAGAGCTCAAATGCTCTCCCTTATTTATTAGATGAAGATAGAGTTAACATGTACAGCTAATCCTGGCAAATTCTGATATTCCAGCTCATCAGGCTCCCATTATGAATAACTATCTTATAGAAGACTTGCAGTTGTTTAAACTAGATGACTAATTGGAATAAAATGTCTAACGTACTAGTTAAAAAGATCAATTACTTGAACATAGTTAAAGAAGAATACTAACTCTAATGTAGTTGTTGAGGTTGTATAAATGCTCATTAAACTTTATATGTCATGGTATTCAAGTCTCTTATCTCAGGAAATATTTGTTTATAACAAATGCTTAGTTTCCAATGCCATCCATCTTTTATTTTTTTAAGTTTTTATTTAAATTCAAGCTAGTTAACAAATACAGTATAATATTAGTTTCAGGTATAACCATCCATCTTTTAAAAGGAGGAAATAAAATGGTCAAGATATATTAAAAATAAAAATTGCAAGCTGTCCTAATGGTTAACAATATTCTTTATTGCATAACTAATCCTAGTAGTGGTCAACATGTAGATTCTGACCACTCCTTCTTTTAGAATACTTAATATATTTTTAGTACTTCTTGAAAAAAAAAAAAACCCTCTTATTTAGAGAACCAAATATTGTGAAGGCATTTCATTGTCCACAGACCCCCTAAACTTTTTTATCCCTCACAGGTATAGAATCCAAACTCATCTTTACATCCAATGAAAGACTCCATTGGTTGATTTTTAAAAATGATTTCTTATATGACAAAATAAGAATTATTTGAATAAAATCATGAAAGACTGAATAATCGTGGCCCATAGGAGAGAAACCTCCAATCTGGTACAGGATATCAATTATTTAAAAGTGAAAATGTCATTATCAGCTAATCTAAAATAAACAGACAACACACCCTGACTCCAGTTAACTTAAACAGGAAAGTGAGAATGCCATAGGGAAACTGAGACAATTGATAGCAAGCCTGGAATACAAGGACAGAGCAGGAGCCAAGGCACAGATGACGCAGGATTTGACCATTTTCCAGATGGATGCCCACTGCTGCCACTGGCACTAAGACCGTCGGAACCCTACCAACACGCAGCCAGACCCTCACTGCCCCCCAGCACACTCTCTAGTCTGCCACTGCTGTCTCTGACTGGCCCTACTTCAAACGATTCTCAATGGAAGTATATTCACCCTGAATTTCTACATATTACAGGTTGTGTTTCACTTGTAAAAAGTAAATATTTTACTATACTGAGTGAGTCACAAATCATTCCTGTAAACAATTGTGAATTTTTCAGTAACAGAGTTACAAATACCATTCAGTGTGTGTGTGTGTGTGTGTGTGTGTGTGTTTATGTGTGTAGTTCGGGGATTTTTTTCTTTTTTTTTTTTTTTTAAGATTTTTATTTATTTATTTGACAGAGAGAGACATAGCAAGAGAGGGAACACAAGCAGGGGGAGTGGGAGAGGGAGAAGCAGGCTTCCCGCGGAGCAGGGAGCCCGATGCGGGGCTTGATCTCAGGACTCTGGGATCACAACCTGAGCCGAAGGCAGACGCTTAACGACTGAGCCACCCAGGCACCCCGATTTTTTTCTTTTTAATATTTTCCCAACTCTCATAATCCATAGCTAGCTGGAGAACCTAAAGATGATCTGGAGGGGAAAAAAACACAATAATATTTCATTGGAATTTGTATCTCAATAGTAAACACAGTCACAATAATTCAGTAAAGAAGACAGTCAATAGTCATATATGTAAAAACTTATCAGTCAATAATGGCCAACAGAACTGGGGAAGAGACAGCTTTTAAAATATGTGAATCATCTTTATATCAATATATATCTATTTATATAGATATATAAATTAGGTATAAAGAACAGTTACATTTGATATACACAAAGGCTTAAAAAGGAAACAATGAGTTTAATTTTAGAGCAGTGATTTTGGAATAAAAAGGTAATTGTATCAATAAGGCACACGTTCTGTGTTATTTTTTCTAGGAAAGATGAAGAATTTTGGTTAATGTCTCCTTATGTGATCAGGGGGAAACATGTCAGCCAATAGTCTGTAGCTGGAAGATCATCTCATAACAGCAAAACACACTGGACCATGTAAATGTGGAACTGGCAGTCCTGCTCTCCATCACAGTGTCCCTCCCGTTGCACTCAGCTCTTCAATATACAGGCAGTGATGTGCTGCTAAAATATTTAACAATTAAGTTTTCTAAGTGCAGTTCCAGTACGAGCATTGGTTGGTATAGGTGTAACAAAGGTGTAACCAAAATTTCAGTTGTTTGTCAATAATGTTAGTGACTATTTTGCTTAATTAGGCCAATAATGTTTGAATCCTGAAGAATATCTCCTCCATTTTTTATTTTCTATTTACATTGTGAAATCTACAGAATCCACACCCTCTTAAGTTGACACTTCATTATTAGCATTTTAACCCATTACATGTAAATTGAGAATTTATTCAGTTTATAACTTATCAAGATATTTCTACTGGATGTATATATCTAGTTTATACATGTGTTAAGATGGTGATTCCAGGGCGCCTGGGTGGCTCAGATGGTTAAGCGTCTGCCTTCGGCTCAGGTCATGATCTCAGGGTCCTGGGATCGAGTTCCGCATCAGGCTCCCTGCTCCTTGGGAGCCTGCTTCTCCCTCTGCCTTTCTCTCTCGCTCTGTCTCTCATGAATAAAAAAAAAAAAATCTAAAAAAAAAAAAAGATGGTGATTCCGTTTTTACTTCATCTTTCACCAAATAAATTTAAAGAAGATTAATGAATACAGTAATATTATATAGTACTTCATGTGTTTATATACAAATACAGAATATTTTCTAATAACTGGTTGACTTGATACTTCGTTAAAATTTGCTTTATTAAGTAGTAAGAAACAAATATAAAATAAGTCACTAAAGTGTGATTCTGGATCTCTTTCTGGCCAGGGTTCCTTTGAGAATGTAATGACCATGTAAATATACATACAACATTTTGAATTAAATAGTTGAGGATGCAATAATCCCAATATTTTAGAAGTGCACATACACATATATATGCACTCAATTTCCATCTGATGCAAGCTTTTATTTATTTTGCTGAAAAACAAAGACATGCTAAATTCCTTTTCCATAGCCCAAATGGATTTATACTTTAAATGAATAAAAAGCACAATGTAAATAACTAATACAATTTAAAACTTCCAATCTTTTCCCAGAAAATTAAACCAAAGTGTCTAATCAGTCCAATGTGTTTAAGTGGACAAAACCTGATTTAATTATGTGGTTTCTTTCTTTTTAAAGTGTGACTTGGTACACGATGTGACTCATTAGAAGTTGTGATATACCCTGCCAATAAAATCTAACAGATTGCACATTAAAACTGGATAATTAAGTTAATATACAAGACATAAACTCACACATCTCATTTTGAGCTTCTAATCAGACACCAAAGGTAAGACAAATATTTGAAGCCAAATGCTTCAAATCAGCAAACACATGATATGCTTAAAAAGGCAGACTGACTTCATTATTTTAGCACATGTAACACTGTTAAATGCTAAATCACAGAGGAAATGTAGATTCTGACCACTTGTAAAAGAAGGCATCCGTACTGAAGCAAGAGTCACGTTCTTAGCATTGTTCAAAAACATAAAATCATGCCTAGAAACCAGGATGACAGCATATAAAAATAATGCAAATGTGTTTCCTATTCCTTAGGCTACAATCTAAAATAGTGACAAAAATATAGAAAGCTATTGTAATGGATATATGTCTGGATTTTTAACCACCAATATTTGAACATTCTTCCAAATTGAGAGAAATATGTTTTGAATTCCAAAACAGAAAGCCAAGGAGTCACATAGTATCTCTATTTAACCCCGTGCAACTTAAGTTATACTCAATTATATACAACGTATGCTCAGGTAATTGGTGCTTATACTAGGAGTCTTAGTGGTAAGGTGAAGATTTGGGCAAAGTCTAGAAATAGTTCAGTGGCGTCAGGGAGAGTCCACTTGCCAGATCCTCCTGTGGCTGTCCGATTATTCTGACCAAACATGTATTGGGTTATGATGGTAGCTGTGTCTTCTGCTGTCCTGTCCCTTGGTATCTGCCAGTATCCCAGTTCTGATTTTCCAGATGTGTTGTTGTTTCTAAAAATTACTCCTTTTTCATTTGAGACTTAATTTAAAGTTGCTTAAAACTGAACAGTCTTACTGATACATATTTACAGGATAAGGACAGTAAAAATATGTGGCCATCATATGAAAGAGAGCAATAAAAGTACATTATATCAAAATAAAGTATAACACATTTTAAGAATAAATGGTAAATATAAATAAATGGGAAAAGATGGGAGAAATAGCCTTATAAAAAGCTCTTGCCCATAATAAAGTAAGCAAAATTATTAACTCCTTTATGATCAATCCAGAAAGATGTTCTGAAGTAAGTGAAATCATGTTAGACACTATTTAAGGGGAAAGGGAAGGGAGAGAAAGTCAGAAACTTTGGTAGTCTTTAAAGGAAAATAATTCTAGGCATGTGACATTACTTTAAGAGAAGGAAAAAAAAAATCAAAGATGGGAATGAAAAAATGACATTAGGCTTCCTGGGAAGAAGTTCAGAAAATTGTTTGGACTTTTAAAAAGAAAGAAAAGGAGAGGAATGCTTATTTAGTAGAAGGGTTTGATGTATAGAATAAGGACCTAGATCAAGCATCTATAGTGAAATAGAGAGACAGAAATAAACTTCCTGGAGCTAGGAGTGGGTGTGATATGTTCAAAATAACCTGCACTAGAACCCCTGTGGCAATAGAAACAAAGGTAGATTGCTAGGGCAGACGCTCCGGGGGTGAGACGAGTATTATAAGAATCTTTTGTGAAATGACCATTTCAGAAATTGTTCTAGAAGAAATGACATCCAGGACAGTGCTGAGGATGACAGAGGTTGGAGGTATACGGGAACTAAATGAAGAAGCAGCAGGATATTACAATCAAAGTATATGACAATCAAAAGGGAGTTACACTGAAAATCACTTTATGTCCTCACCTGAGCTATCAGCAAAATGATACCTTTTTATCCAGTTAGTCAGATGTTATACGAGTAGGAAAAAGTCAGGAAAAAATGTGAGGGGAATTGATCTTCATCTTGTGTAGTTGAAGTTGACAACAGATCACCCAATCAAATTCGAAGTGCAAACAGATGCTCTAGGAAACTGGACCCAAAACATGAGTGTGAGGTAGAAGAAGTAGGATAAAATTTATCACTAAATCAGGAGACTTGAATTTTATGGATTTGATGAGCTGTGGTCACTCAGGCTTCAAGATATACCCTATTTTCTGGCTGCTACATTGGGCATAGTCTTTCTTCTCGTATAGAAGTAAGGGAGAAAACAATGATCACAAAGTTGAAATCAGAAGAATAAGACTCATTAGGCTGACCACTGGATGTTGAACATAAAGATGTTCTTCTTCTTATTAAAATCTGTTAACTGTAGATCAATCTGAAAGCTACGAAAGTAATTACTTCCTTTTGCTTTTGGTGATATAACTCTGTGAAGTCAAAACAATATTTTGTTTTTAAGCATTATACTTAATATAAAATCCCTGACAAAAAGTTCACTGTGTCCCCTGATTGAAAATTTTATCTGAATATTTTAGTACACAAATGTCACCTTGAATAATACTCCCAAAAGCATCTATTATTTTCAGTGATCAAAATTTTAACCAAGTTATAGCAAAAAGGGGAAAGAATTTCATTCTGTAATACTAAGAAGCCCTCACTCTTAGTTAAAATAGATAAGCTGATAATAAGGTGAAGGTACCATCTTCAAAGTGTAAGATGGAAATCTCTAAAAGAAAATGTGCACCTTTTCACCTGAATTTTTTTGTGTGTAATTGAATGTGAAAATCCACCTTTGGAAGCGTAGAAGGAAATATCCAGGAAAATGCCAGAGTAGTGTGAATGGACCTAAAAGAGAGATGTTTTATATTGATAGGTCAGGGAAGTTTTCCTCCAAAATATTGCAATAAACTGTGTCCTAAAGATTAATTAGAATCAGGCCAAGTAAACAGTGGCCAAGAGAACATTCAAGATAAACCAAACGATATGTATAAACACTTCAGAGAAAGAGCTGGAGGCCAACTGGGAATTTAGAGGGCACTAGAATGTAATGAATAAAGAGGAAAAGGGGCTTCAGATAAGTAGTTACTGGTAAAGCCTGATAGAACATGTAAAGGATATGAATTATATGCTGACTAAAATAAGAAGGGGGTTATAAAGTTGAGGTTATCTATAGAAAATGGTAGAGGAGAGTGAAAATGGAAGCAGGGAAACCAGGAAACATACTGCTATTCCAAGAGAGAGCAGGGCAACCTGGATTGGTAGTAGAAGTAAAGAATAAGAGAAGAGAATGGATTAAAGTAGAAGGATTTACTGAGGGATATCAAGTCAGACAGAGTTCAGAAGGGGGAAGAAAGTGGAGGACAATACCAAGATTTCTGGCCTGAGCAACGAAGTGGAGGAGGGGTGGTAGCAGTAAATGGATATCAAAAATTCAGTATTGAATGTGGATAATTAGAGATGTTTGTAGGTTATGCGTGTGATAATGTAAGTAAACAGCTGGATATACAAGACTGAAAATGACAAAATATCTTCACTAGAGAAATGAATTTGAAAGCAAACATATGAAAGGCTTTGAGGGCTTATCAGAATGGATAAAGGTGAAAAGTAAAATGCAAAGATAAGTATGCCTAGGATTGAGCCCCAGCGTGGTAGAAGAGGATTAAGAAAGGTCAGACAGGTAAGAGGAAAACCAGGAGAATGTGCTAACTCTTTTCATAAACAAATCGAATGTTTCTAGAATGGATTCTTAGGCCACAAGGAAAATCTCAATAAGTAATAAAATTTAGAACATGTTTTTAGTAAACTGATATAAAAAATATAAATTAATACCAAAACCTCAAAAATATGATCCAAGGGCGCCTGGGTGGCTCAGTTGGTTAAGCCACTGCCTTCGGCTCAGGTCATGATCCTGGAGTCCCGGGATCGAGTCCCGCATCAGGCTCCCTGCTCGGCAGGGAGTCTGCTTCTCCCTCTGACCCTCCCACTTCTCATACTCTCTCTCTCTCTCATTCTCTCTCTCAAATAAATAAATAAAATCTTTAAAAAAAAATATGATCCAAAAAGAAAAAAAATTGATAAATTGGACTTCTATTCAAATTAAGAAGTTCTATATGTAAAAACCATTGTTAAGGAAAAAAACATTGATTGGGGGTAGATATTTGCAAAACACATTTACATGTGTTAGGATGCAAAGCAACAGAAACTCATCCGTTGCTGGTTGGAATGCAAAATAGTACAGACCCTTTCAGAGACAGTTTGGGTGTTTCTTGCAAACCCAGACATAATTTTATCATACTATTCACCAATTGTGCTTCTAGGTATTTACCAAACTGATATTAAACTTTATGTCTCCACAGCAATCTCCACATGAATGTTTATAGCAACTTTATTCCTAATTGCCAAAAACAGGAAGCAAGTAAGATGTCCTTCAATAGGTGAGTGGATAAATTGTGGTACATTCATACACTGGAACGTTGTTCAGCAATAAAAAGAAATGAGCTATCGAGCCACAGAAAGATATGGATAAATCTTAAATGAATATTGCTAAGTAAAGAAGCCAGATTATAGACGAACTTGATGGCCAGGTATGTGATGTTCTGGAAAAGACAAAGCGTAGAGACAGTAAAGAGATCAGTGGTGGCCAGGAGATCAGATGGCAAGAAGAAGGCAAATGAATAGATGTAGCACAGAAGATTTTTAGGGCAGTAAAACTATTGTGTATGACACTGTCACAGTGTACTCGTGATACTGTCCATTTTTCAAAAGCCATATAACTTTATAGCACAGAGTGAATCTTTTTTTTTTAAGATTTTATTTATTTATTTGACAGAGACATAGCGAGAGAGGGAACACAAGTAGGGGGAGTGGGAGAGGGAGAAGCAGGCTTCCCGCGGTGCAGGGAGCCCGACACGGGGCTCCATTCCAGGACCCCGGGACCATGACCTGAGCCGAAGGCAGACGCTTAACGACTGAGCCACCCAGGCGCCCCTGCACAGAGTGAATCTTTATGCAAGTTTAAAAAAATCATTGGGAGATTAGGGGATCCTAGAATGGAATATAGAACATAACCAAACAATCTAGCCATATTGAAACTATATGAAACAACCTCACTGAATGGGGTAAGGATAAAAAGTAGTAAGTAACTTTGGTAATGAGTGGAATCTGCAAGACTTAAAGGCAAAAGAAACAGTACGTAAGAATTACAGTCTAGTTGATAAGGTTGATCCTCATGGGGATATGGATTAACAATTCTGATACTCTTACACATGTATACTAGATTTGAAAAATTAAGTAAATGGATGGTAGATGGTGTGAGCCCGGTTTATTACTTTTAGAATGGGAGATTTCAGATAAACAAGTGAAACAGGGTAAAATTATCCACGTGGTAATGGATTAGAATTGGAGACATTAGCACAAACTCACGTTTAACTTAATATAAAGATAGTTACATATAAAATACTTACAGATATGTGTATATACAGAAATAAATACAATACACACATGTATTTCTTTGCTCTGTCACCTGAGAGGGCCTAGAAGCAATGATACCCCAGTAGCAATTAGCACACCTAGTGCCTAGATCTTGGTTTCTAATACCATCCGTTAGTAAAGGAAACCAGGATCTTTGGAGAAATGGCTTATTCTAGCAAGAGGGCAGGAAATACAGAGATGAGCCTGTAGCAACTTGTAGTGTCAGAAAATGAGTGCTTAAAAAAAGAAAAAAGAAAAAAAAAAAAAAACCCAGCCCACAACGATGGAGTTATGCCAAAGAGACTCAGAAGCCAGTTGAAAGAACTACCAGTGGCCAAAGCTGAAACAATTTGAGCAAGAAAATAAATAAAGTGGTATTAGATTATAAGCCACTGTATTAAATAAATATTCATGAATCCCTACTGATATAAATACATGATTGAATAGATTTTTAAGATGAGAAAGAATAGAAATCTCCAGTGCAGAAGAATTCCAAATAATTTATGTATATACTCTGCCCTCAAAGAAACCGAGTAGAACTGTCACTTCTTAAGTGTGGGTCATGTACAGTGAGTTCTTTCCAAAGTGTACAGTATGCAGAAAGGGAAACAAAGAATAGCTTTGCAGTAGAGAAACTTGGCAAGCACTGTCTCATAAGGTGACCAAGGTAAGTCACATTGATAGTATGTACCTTTGCTATGATATGATGAAAAATGGCATTTTACCTCTCTGGTTTCCCTCTCTCCCTCCCTTCCTCTCTCCCTCCCTCCCTCCCTTCCTTTTTCCCTCCCTCCCTCCCTCCCTCTCTCCCTCCCTCCCTCCCTTCCTTCCTTCCTTCCTTCCTTCCTTCCTTCCTTCCTTCCTTCCT